>NC_137467.1:103854645-104419461 GCF_964235325.1 Thermobia domestica
ACCGCATCGTTGAATGCAGCCGCCCAGAGGAGCTGCCAATCGATCAAAGAGGTGTCCGCTGTCATCTGTGGAATTGCACTCCACGTCTGCTGCACCTGTAAGGTCAGATCGGCGATGGGCGTTGCTGGTTGAAGATGGGTCCGGAGGCGTCGTCCAATCATGTCTTACACATATTATATTGGATACAAATCTGGAGATCTTACCGGCCAAGGTACACGTTAACATCTCGAAGAGCGGGTAGAGTTGCAGCTATGGTATCTTGTTGAAAGAGGCCATCTTTCATATCGCTTATGAACGGAAGAGCAATCGATTTGGTCACCTTTGTAATGTAAACATGCGCCGTCATGATGTTAGGAATAATCACTAGTGGGGTCCTGTGGTTATACGAAATTCCTTCCCATACCATAATGTCCGAGGCGGACTGGTATAACGACGACTAATGCAGCTTGCCAACAAACGTTCATCAGGCCGCCTCCTGACTTATGTACGTTCATCACTGGTACCGAGGCAGCAACGGCTCTCGTCAGTGAATACCACAGAGCTCCATTCTGCACTCCAATGGTTTCTCTCGTGACACCACTGTAGATGGTTTTGACGGTGGGTAGGAGTAAGTAACATACACTCCACAGGATGTCTACAGCTGAGCTCACACTACAGTAGACTATTCACAACAGATGTTGTACTGGAGCGCGAATTTCGGCTGCAGACGCTCTCCGATCCGCCAGGGCCACCCTGCGGATACGCCGATCCTCTCTTTCTCCGGTGGGAAAGGAAGTACAGGAACAGTCTCCTGGCAGTAGTGCATTCCCGGGACTATTGCTGCCAACAGTTGTATACAGTGGAAACGTCTCGACCAATTCTTGCTGCGATGTCATGAAATGAAAATCCACCTGTCGTAGCCCTACCAAGCAGCCTTGTTCGAATTGCGTTAACTGCCGATAAACAGTTCGTTGTCGTCTTAGAGGCATTCTGTACACTTGTAGCTCGCGTTACCGTAGACTGGCACAAAGATACTAAAACTTCTCACCAGCGTGGCACACTTGTCGAATGGTTCCACCCATTCCGCATTTACATGACACTGCGTCCTTGAAGTTGTGACCTTATAACTGGTATCACTGGAATAGAGGCCGTGAAGCAAGAACTGGTGTTCTGGAAAAGATGGGAATTTCAAGCGGTAAGTAAACCTCCAAACTACCGCGAAACATGGACAGAAAGCGTATAACGAAACCTGAGTTGACAATCTTGAAGCTTACCAAGGAAATAAGAATGAGGAAAAGAAGGTTTAAGAAGGATACAGAAGACACGGCCGAAGACGAAGATTATGGTTACAGTGCTTTCTGAATGTTGTGCTCCTCCTTATTGATGAAAATCCCTTGTAAACTTAAAATTTCTCAAAATTGCATTTTTGGGCATTCAGCATTCTCGTCGCCAAAAGTGCCTTTACATCGCCGTGTCGGGTATGTGACCGCGCGGTAATCCAAGGAAAGGATGGTTGCATAAGAAATTGTGATGAATTTTGAAGAGCTTTTATTTTGATTAGGAAAAAACGTAGGTATAGGGAGTAAAGGCATAGATTTGAAGCATAACATTTATCATTGATAGCGTATATCACCTTACTACTTAAAATCGCTACTGTAGCCTATTAGTGAGAACATTCATCTCCAGTTATAATGTAGGGAAATAAGAAGAAGAGAAGGAAGGAGATATGAAAAGTGGCGTAACTAATTTTACTGCGCCCTGGATCATCGATTTACTCATACCCGCCCCCTGTCCCATGCATTTCAGCTGCTGCGTTATATATATATCTGGTTCCATGTCAGAAGGGCAAGACAAAACGACGATAATAGAATGGCCCGAGTCATAAAGGCACCGGTCAAAAAGACCCCGCGTCTAAAGAGAAAGGTCTAAAGTGGCCCCGCAAAAAAAGTGCCCGAGTCGAAACTGTTTCACGTCAAAAGGTTCTCCTCCTCAAAAGGGCCCGGCTCAAAAGATCGTCACGGGAAGAGAGCCCGAGTCAAAAGGGTCCTATGTCAAAAAAGCACGGGTCAAAAAGGATCCCGCCTCTAGAAAAGTCCCCGCTACAAAAAGCCCCGAGTCAAAAAGGCTCCGCGTTAAAAGGAGCCTAGAGAAAAGAGCCCCGCGTCAAAAGGGCCCTGTAAACACAATTCCACGGCTAAAAGCTTGAGATCAGGAGTGGAAATCAGGAGAAAGAAAGAAATATGACCAGTGGCGTAACTAATTTTACTGGGCCCTGATCGTTGATCATCTATTTACTCATACCTTCCCCCTGCCCCCCGCATTTCAGCTGGTGAATATATATATATATATATATATATATATATATATATATATATATATATATATATATATATATATATATTTCTATGTCAGAAGTCACGGACAAAAGGACGAGGACAGAAATGCCCGAGTCAAAAGCTTGTCGCGACAAAAGGTCCTATCTCAAAAATGCCCGAGTGAAAAGGGACCCCGCCCGTGGCTTAACTAATTTTATTGCGCCCTGGATCATCGATTTAATTATACCCGCTCCCTGCCCCACACATTTCAGCTTCTGCGTTATATATATATATATATGGTTTCATATCAGAAGGACCCGACAAAAAGACGGTAATAGAAAGGTCAAAGTCAAAACGGCCCCGGTCAAAAATTCCCCGCGACAAAAGTGACCGAGTCGAAACTGCCCTGCGCAGAAACGGGCCCCTTGTCAAAAGGGCCCCTGTCCATTTGTCGTCGCAAGAAAAGAGACCGAGTCAAAAGGCCCTATGTCAAAAATGCCCGTCTCAAAGTGGACTCCGCATCAAAACGGCACGGGTCAAAACGGCCCCGCGTCAAAATGACCCAAAGCGAAAGGCCTAGGTGACAAAAGGACCCGAGTCAAAAAGGCCCTGCGTCAAAAGGGCCCGGTAAATATAGTTCCACGGCTAAAAAGAATGAGATCAGGAGTGGGAATCAGGAGAAAGAAACAAGAGATATAACCAGCGATGTAAATAATTTTTTTGCGCCTTGATCATTGACCATATATTTACTCATACCTTCCCGATGCCCCACATTATAGCTGCTGGTGAATGTATATATATATATATATATATATATATATATATATATATTTCTATGTTAGAAGAGCACGCACAAAAGGGCGAAGACAGAAATGCCCGATTAAAAAGGATCCCTGTCAAAAGGGACCGGTGACAGAAGGGACCGAGTCAAAAGTACCCCGCTGTCAAAAGTGCCCGATTCGAAAGGTCGTCGGACAAAAGGGCCCTATCTCAAAAATGCCCAGCTCAAAAAGGACACCACTTCAAAAGGGCATGGGTCACGACGGTCCCGTGACAAAAGGGCCCGAGTCGAAAGGCCCCGCGACAAAAAGCCTCGAAACAAACTCCCCGCGTTAAAAGGGGCCGAGTCAAAGAAGCCCCGCGTCATAAAGGCCCGGTAAATACAATTCCACGGCTAAAAAGCCTGAGATCAGGAGTGGAAATCAGGAGAAAGAAAGAGATATGACCAGTTGCGTAAGTAATTTTACTGCGCCCTGGATCGTTGATCATCTATTTACTAATATCTTCCCCTGCCCCACGCATTTCAGCTGGTAAATATATATTCTGTCGGAACGACACGGACAAAAGGGCCTCACGACAAAACTACTCGAGTCAAAAACTGCCCCGCGTCTAAAGGGCTCATTTGAAAAGGGCTCGGATACCAAACGGCCTGATTCAAAAGGGTCCAAATGAAAACGGCCCGGGTCAAAAGAGCCCAGGTAAGAAGGACTCAGTGGCAAAAGAGCCCGCATCAAAAGGGTGCTGTCGCAAAAAGGCCGGAGTCAAAACACCCCCGCGACAATAGGGTTCGAGTCGAAAGTGCCCCACGTAAAGTAGGCCCGAGTGAAAAATTCCCCGCGTCGAAAGGGCCCGGTAAATACTGTTCCACGACTAAAAAGCCTTAGATCAAAGCAGGAGTGGAAATCAGGCATGTACAAGAGGATATCGTCCCTTTGGTAAGTTGAAGTGGTTGTGCAAAAGAAGGAGAAATATCTGTAGTTATTAGTAACAAATAAGAAATTTGATGGTGATATCAGTTTTGTTTGATTGTTTATTGTTCTGCAACAATCGCTATTGCGTAAGTCATTCTCCATGAAAATTCGGTTGCATTCCCGACTTTCTGAATTTGTGTTCTCGTGACATAGCCCAATAAAACTTTATCTATTATTGACTTTCCCCTTAGTTCTAAATTTCCATTTCTACCCCTGAATCAAAGTATAGTATGAAAAATATTCTGTGAAAAAGATTAGTTTTAATTTTGCTGTGAGAAGACACTTGCGGGTATACAGAGTTAGTCAAAAGTATTGGGACAGAACAATAATAACGACATGCATGAACGGAGTCAAAATAAATGTTACAAATGGTATTATTGCATTGATTTGGAGTGGGATCACCTTTGAAGTCATATTGAATTCCGTCATATTGCATATCACACTATATTTAAATGTAAAAGGTTGTGATTTTAGACTTTAACTTAGACTGTAGCGTCTTTACCACCCCGGAGAGGAATTTTAACATAGAAAATCCAGTGACTGATACGAAACAGACAATTTATTTATTTTAAGATTGTTACTTGTAGCTTGTCACCAAGGCACTTTCAAGAAAATGACCATAGATATAACAGACGAACTGCGGTTTTAAACCGTGGGTGAACCATTTCCCAAAACTAGCTAACATGCACACAGTTCAGACTAACTGGGAACAATACTAACGGAACAGAAGTGTCCAAAACGTTGTCACATTTATAAGAGCAATAAGCACGCGAAATTTTAATGTATAAATAAAGCTTCGCTACCAAGAGCGTATAATAAAATAGATAACATTGCCGCGAGAGGGATAATACTATTTAGTAATGAGACGAGCGAGAATAATGAGCTATATAATGAATTATTAGAATTAGACGCGTAGAGATGTGGCAACAGTTAAACACATATTTGAAAGAAGCTGCCCAACGCGGTGAATCTGACACTTCGCTTCGGAAAAGGAGAGAAAACCACCCAAAATCGGCTACGTAAGGGGGTCCAGAATTTCTGGCCATGACGCTAGAAAAATATTTTAATTATTCGACACATAAGCGAAAACACAAACCGCATGGTAAGAGAAAAGTAACACGACTAAGTTTTGTGGTCATTTTAAGAAATTTTCTCAAGACTCTCCGGCGTCTCTCGATATTTATTAGACAAGTACCACAAGAAGACATAGTCCCCAAGAGCAGTCAGTCTGCAGCCGCAAGAGAGAGAGAAAGAAAAGAAAAGGTCTTTGAAAAGCAACCCTAAAAAAACATCACAGAACAAGGAACGAAGAAAGATGAGGGGGTAGAAATACACAGGAAGAAAAGTGGGGGAATTTTCTTAACTAAAATTACTGTAATACGTAACAATGATCAAAATTGAGTATATTTTATACGCAAATCTAAACAAATAAATGGAGCACTATTTCTTTGAAAGGATTTCCCTATGTCTGTCTGTCAGCCAGTCTGTCTCTCTCTATCTCTATGTATATGAGATCTATATATTACGTATAATCACATAAGTATTAACAACATCAATTAAGCGCTAGGCAAAAGATCATTCCTAAACTAGTTAAAAGCTGTACATAATCTGTGAAAATATTTGGAATAAAATACAATTATTGTTATTATTATTATTATTATTTCTGGTGACTAGTATTTTGCATAAAGAATTGTTAAAAAGGAGGATCATTTTAGTTGTGTATAACATACTCAAGTAGATATAGACATTTTATAGGGTTACCATAGTTGTCATTAGTCTTATTTAACCAACAAATATTATAATTATTAACACTATCAGTGATAGACATATTGTTTTATTCAACATTATTAATACCACCATTATTATATCAAGATAAGATTGTCATAGAAATATAAATATTCGTATTCCAGTAAGTAACGTCTGAGAAAATCAAATTAAATTGTCACAAAAGAATATAATATTTAATAAATCGGATTTGATAAATAGTAAAATCTATATTTGAAAATAAGGTAATTTCCTAAGGCATTCACATTTGTCACTGGAGGATCATTCAAAATTGGTAGCGCGGCAACCTCAGCGCGGTGTCTTTGGCTAAAGAGGGTGACTTTGAAAAAAAAGGGAGGTCTTTCTTAAGAAACAGGAGAAAAACCAATGAAAAGAGAGGGTGGTCAAGAAAAAGGAGAGAAACCAATAAGACAGAAAATGGAACTTAATGAAACAAAATGAAAAGAACAATTACACTGTTCTACAAATTTTAACTTTTTTTTTCTTTCCAAAACGAAAGTAGGTGTTCTTTATGGTTTCTGACCTGCTGATCACGAATCTGAAGTCAGATATGCTGTATCAGGTCTACCTTTTGAGAAATGTTTAAATGAAAGTTAGAATCAAACTCTATATTTGGTGAATTTATGCATTTTAATAATATTATTACTTTTATGTACAATAGAAACCATTTTTTAAAAAAAATGTAAGCATGGCATATCTGGATATCACAAAGATAAAAGAATGCTTATACATTAGTATTTCATGGAGTTTTTCATTAACAATAAACTAAAATAAAGTTTAAAAAACACTAAAATTCCACATTTGGATTTGAAATGCCTTTATACATTGCCACCCAAACAAAAGTCATCTTTTGATTAAAACGTAGAGATAGATTGAGACATCGTAAGAAACGAAATACCTACGAAGATTTCCTCTTGTGTGATGTGGGGACAGTATCACGGGCCAATGTCCAGCAGTAGTCTGCGAGCATTGAAACACCAGATTTCCCTTTGTATCGCTGCTCCAGGATCTGAATTGATTGATGAAACCTCTCACCATGCTCATCAGACACATCTCCTAGGTTTTCGGGAAAGAAAGACAGGTGACTATGTAGAAAATGCACTTTCAGCGACATATTGCACCCCATAGTGTGTAAGTTTGACAACAACTCCTCAACTAGTTGCGCATAGTTCGCACTTTTGTTGTTTCCTAAAAAGTTTTCTGAAACACTCTTAAGAGAATTCCAGGTTTTCCTCTCCACTTCAGTTAGTTTTCCATCGAATACGTCATCTTTCATCAATTGGCGTATCTGGGGACCAATGAACACACCTTCTTTTAGTTTAGCATCTGAGATGTTTGGGAACTTTGTCTGAATATACTTAAATCCTTGTCCTTCCTTTTCCAACCCTTTAACAAATACCTTCATAAGCCCTAATTTAATGTGGAGGGGAGGCAAAAAAATCTTCTTGGGGTCTACAAGAGGTTTCTCTTTCACATTCTTAACTCCAGGAGTGAGGGATGCACGGGTAGGCCATTCTCGTTGTATGTAGTGCATTTCCCTGGCTCTACTGTCCCACTCACAAAGAAAACAGCAGTACTTTGTGTAGCCTAACTGTAACCCTAACACCAAACCAATCACCTTCAGGTCCCCACATATGTTCCACTTATGCTCATCATACCTCACTTTTTGCAAAAGGAGTTTCAAATTTTGGTAAGTTTCCTTCAGGTTTACGGAATATCCAATTGGAATCGAAGGGTAAGTATTACCGTTGTGGAGGAGAACACACTTCATGCTTGCTTTCGACGAGTCCAAGAATAACCGCCACTCATCAATTTTATACGGTATTTGTAATGCCTGCATCAGTCCTACAACGTCAGTACAATATATGCAGTCATCACTACTGCTGTAAAATTTAAGAAAGTCATGTTGTCTTTCACGGTAGAATGTAACTTTGGTTCCTTTTTGAAGAAGGTTCCAACCTTGCAGTCTTGAAGCTAGAAGCTCAGCTTTTTGTTTGGGTAAGTTCAAGTCTCTAACAAGGTCGTTCAGTTCCTCTTGAGTTATCAAATGTGGTTCTGTGACACGTTCACTGTATGTAGGATCTTCATTCTCACTACTCACACAACATTCATTCTCATCATCACTACTGTCTACTGTCCATACTGCTGGCGGCACAGGCACAGGAAAACCTTCGCCATGTGGGATGGGTCTTCTAGCTGATTGTAGATTTGGGTATTGAACCGACTTTTTACCTTTGGACGTTATTCCCTTTACATTTGAAAGACAAAAGTAACAGTCATGTAAGTGATCATGTGATTCAAACCATAACATTGGTGTAGCAAATGGCATACACTTATGAGAACCACGTAACCACCCCCTTAGATTCACAGCACAGGATTTACAACAAAATTTCGGTGCCCAGGGCTTCCCTACGTCGACCTTTGATGAGAAATACAGTTCGTATGCTTTCTTAACAATAGGCGTTATCTTGGTGAGTTTCTGTTTTGGAGTTATTCGCCCACACACATAACAGAAATTGTCACGATGATTCTTACATTTCCTAGGCATTTTCAAAATTGTAACACTTAATTTCACAATACCAAACGTTTCCAAATGTTAACTACTTTACAATGAAACATCTACCCGTTACGGGTCACAAAAACACACCTTTCAATGTTCTTTGTCTGCTATAGCATTCAAGAGGAAATAAAGCTCACCACACCAACAAGCAAAAAGTAAATATTGATAGTCAGTTGTTTCACCGTCATCCGGTGTTGCCAGGTCTATGTGGGGAAATTTCTTTCCGACGTCCAATTTTCCACTTTTTCCGCCAAATTTCTTTACCTTTTGTGTGTGAGAAGGGGTAGTCATGCGTTTTATATTAATAAAGGCTTGCATTTTATACATCAAGATGTATGAATAATGTATAGTGTCTGAAATATATACATATAAAACATTATTATAATAAAGTTTTTAAAATATATATTTCCCCGAAATAGTTCCACAAAATAGAAAATTTTAACTACATTTCCCCATTTTTCCAGTAACTGAGACCTGATACGCAAAAATGGATATTATTTTCAGATTCAGCAGAAAAAAATCTTTAAGAATCACCTATTAGTTTACAGGAAAGAAATTCAGTGTTGAACAGTGTTATTGGTTAGATTAGACAAGGGGTGTGTCAAAATGTAAAAAAATGGTCAAGGGGTGTGTAAAGGACAAATAGGAAAGGAGAAACAAAAATGAATAAGTAATTAGTGTGAAATGATAAAAGAAGAGGACAGAAAGAGGACAAGAAAATTTTTTGAGTGAGGCTGAGAGAGTCAAGTTGTCGAGATCGAATCGCGAAGTCCAGACGTCAATACAGGGGTAACAACCCGCCGAATAAGGCATCTTCGTGCCCTTAGCGTTGAAAGACAGTTTTAGTGGGCAACTAGTGGTAAAAATGCGAGAGGCCGCAAGAGTACGCTATTTTCGGACTGTGACAAAAGGACAGTAGTTACAATTCCAGCTTATAACGAAAAACAGATAATAAGTATATTTTAATCAACGTATTATACAAGTGCAACATTGCCTGTAGTGATAAAACTCCGTAAATGGAGTAAACGTTTGGAACTTTGCGAACTTTTCAAGAGTGTGAACCATCTCAAACTTTCCGGGGAACGAGACAACAAAGAAACACGGATACCTTACACGGAGAGTCAGCGGAGCTACCTTGCTAGAAGAAAAGGAAGATGTTCAACGGACAGTCATCAGAAAGGAGGTAAAGTGGCAAACATTTCATTAACTGAATTTTGAGTGCAGTGCGCGATTTAGCTAAAATTCCAAATGACACACCCTTGAATTAAGGTCATTTATAATTTGAGCAAAATTGAATTTCCTCCCTTTTGTTTTGCAAAATAAATGTAATTATTGGTGTTAAAGAAAAGGCCAACTCTTGTTCTTGTGTTAGGTGAAGTATAAAAATTTTTCAATCAACCTGTAAATTCAATCAGAGTTAGATACAACTCTACAATTAACATAAAGCTGATATTCTACAAATAACATTATTATTCAACATCGTAATAACTGTATTTATATTTGTAAATTTTATTTTCTCTCTCATTTCAATTATTAAAGTAGCTAAATGAACAATGGAGTTTTCATTAACCCGAATTTATTGTTGAACAAATAAACAGTTATGGTACAGGTAACTTTAGATGGAAAGCTAGCAGCAAAGGGAGGCTCGACAGAAGCCCGAGGCCACGAAACGCTGAGATAAGAGTAAGTAATATTTTAACTTTAAAATTTTAGAAATATTTCTACTTTTATTACACAGTACGCAGCCAGCGCGGCCCATTACTTTTACACATTTTTTTTAAAAGGAGAAAAGAATTGGATGTATGCAGCCGTCTTGTTTCTCTATACTTTGTTAACCTTAATGAATGTACTTAAATAATATATATAATTAAGCAATGAATGTAGTTAATTAATATATATATATATATATATATATATATATATATATATATATGTATATATATATATATATATATATATATATATATATATATATATATATAATTATGCGTATTATATGGTTAGATTATTGACCGCCACTGGATCCAGGATACAAATCGGTAGTGACCCGGTATTTCGAGTGACTCGGTAACTTACAGGGTGAGAAAGAGATTTTACTTATTCCCTTGCGTTTAAACAGTATTTCTGTCATAGATGACAAGGACTGTAGATGCTATCCCCAGAGCACGAAAATCACGACGCCGAAGTTAACAGTTAACTAGATTATCCAGACCAGGTATATCGGGCTTCTGCTCCATTTTAACTTTGGAATACGAAGTGCATGTATATGCGAGAGGGAGAGAGGAAGAGAAGTGGAAGATGCAAAGACCGGATTAAGAAACGATAAGAAAGAGAGAGAGACGAGACGAATATAAATATGAAGCATATTTATCATTGCAGTGTATGATGTAAAACGAAAACACTATTTACTCGAACTATCGCCAGTGATGGCTTGTAAGTTCTCCATCAGAAGATAAGTCTGTGTTTGCAGCTATTATTTTATTTAAAAAATCATACTACCTGATAGGGAATTGAACCAAGATTTTCCATTTGGAAGTCTGACAAGTTACCAGTACACCACCGATTGCTTTAGCCAAACTTCGTTTAACAAATGGTGTAGTGTTTTTTTCTAAGAACGATAATATGAAAAGTGTATACTGCAGATCAATGATGTCTTTGGAATATCCTGGTAATTCCCTTGCCCTTTTCCAACCAACATTCGCAAATCTTCTCTATCAGGTTACAGGTGTTTGCTTTCACATTCTTATGTATTGCTTGTCCAGTATGATAAGTCGATTCTTCACAATCACTTTGTAAAAAAATAATTTTGATGTGAACAGGATTTGAACCTATGTTAGAAAGCTGTATTTTTATAAGACCATTGCGTTACCCCTACACTATCATCCAAAATTACAAGCCAAATATTACTTTAGCCCTGATCTTTGGAACAAACCGGCTTCCTCCTGTAACGATATTTGCACCAAAGTGCAAAGGAAATAAGATTTATTCGACGGCCTAGAGAGAAATTAGTGCCCACTGATAAAGAAATACATACAATACAAGAAAAATAGAGAAATAAAACATATTTTGCTGTAACTTCGCCGTGCAAATTCAAAAATAAGCAAATAATAATAACAATAACCTATATTATAAAATTGAAAGTAACTATGTTTATGGCTCCTAATCTCTTGAACCACCCGACAGATCTCGATCAAATTTTCAACATTGATAAGGTTTGGATCTGGGACGACTTTTAACATTTCAGTGTTCCCTGCAACCTAGGGCCGGAGAGACGGAAATATTTGTAAAAAAAAAACTGAAAATGAAAGTGACTGTCTTTCTGACTTGATCACTCTTCAACGACCCGATTGATCTCGACTAAATTTTCAACATAGATGAGGTTTGGGTCTAAGATTGTATTTATCTATTTACTTTGACGATATAACTTAGGATTGAGGGGAGGGAGAAGTTAAAAGTATAAATAAAAATTGATAACTCGGGAAACAAAGGATCAAATCACGATCAAATTTTTAATATAGGTGAGTTTCGAGCCTGTTATGATTTTTTTCATTTTACTTTCACGGGGGAATTTGGGGAGGGGAATGGGGCCGGGAGATGTATAACTTAACTTAAATAAAACTTAATGATTCTTGAACCAAAAAACCAATCTTCATCTAATTTTCAACCAAGATGAAATTCGAAGTTGAGATGGTTTCTGTCATATCACTTACCAGTGTAACTTTAGAGATGTAGAGGGGGACAGACATTTTAAAAAGAACGAAAAATTAATGGTATAAGTGGCGAATTTATAATTTTTGGACTAGCTGAGATTAACAGTGACACATCTGATGCTGTTTAAATTAAAATTCAGGAACTCAACTTGGAGGAGGGGGAGACATAAAAATGACCGAAATAACCAATATCACTGTCGAATTCATAGTTTTTCGGCTAGCTGAGATCAACAATGACACTACAATTGCCGTGACCCACAACATAGGGTGGGGAGGGGATATATAAAACTCATCGAAAATGACCGATATCAAGGAGCGCTTTAGTAATACTAAACAGTGACTGAGAAACGGAACATTAATATTTTTTCTCAATTTAACCCAACGAAGCAGGTAATTGATGCTATTATTATTATTATTATTATTATTAATAATAATAATAATAATAATAATAATAATAATAATAATAATAATAATAGACTAGTATACTGTGAATGCGAACATTTATTATTATTATTATTATTATTATTATTATTATTATTATTATTATTATTATTATTATTATTATTATTATTATTCACGTACTTTTGAACTTGTACGACGAAAATACTGCAAAATATGTTTTATTTCTGTAATTTTTCCTGGATTCTATGCTTTTCCTTTATTAGTGGGCACTAATTTGTCTCTAATTTTGCGTCGAATAAATCAATTTCGTTGTGCACTTTGATTGGTTCCAAAGATCACGGCTAAAGTAAGTAATATTTGGCTTCTAGTTTCAAGTGGCATGATAGTCACAGTTTTGCTCGAGCCTTCGAACAACGCACATCGCAGTCTCCTGGGAGTGACATAATAAGTTTCTTTTCCCACACCTTTGTGTTGTGTGTTAGGACGTTTTCTGTGGCTTATATTGGACTGTTAGTGATCATTCTAGTGATTACAGTGTAATTAGTGTTTGTTCCCGCTTTAGTACAATGTCATATAAAAAGGACTTGCAATATAAATTTATGTTTGATAAGCGATATCGTAGTTCACGCCCCAATTCGAGCCAGGTCTACCAATGGTTAAATGAGACTTTTCCTCGTCTCTTCGAGCAAATTTGTGCTCTTCAACTTCATGAAGAGTCTTATAGCATCTATATTAAGTTCAAGAGTGTCAACGACTATGAAAAGTTTGCGTCGACAGTTCCGGAGTCTGTGATGTTTCACCACGCTGATGGAAATTCGAGTATTGTGAGGATCTTGCCGGCCGAGGACCCAGTGAAAATGGTGCGTGTTTATGATTTTCCGCTGGAAGCACTCCTACAAGTATTAGAAGAAAATTTCCGTGCATATGGAACAGTACGACGTGAAGAACGGCAATTTTGGGCTGCTCCATTGCCTACTGGAATTGATAGCGGTGTCCGTATCATCCATATAGAACTAAATAAACATATTCCATCCCGTTTAATAGTGCAGGGTTACAAAATGAGTGTTTTGATGACGGGGAACCGATTACTTGTTTTTTTTTTGCCAGAGTGAATTCCATACCATTTTCAGCTGTCCTTTAACGAAAAAGCCCAGTTCTGTGGGTGTGAAACCCACCCTGGGCTCTGTGAATATGACTGAATTAGGCAAGGTGCCGCGTACCCTGCAATCATCTGGATCTTTGGAACGTGTGGCTGAAGCCCCCTTGGTCTCCGGCCCTGGCCCCGCGGGGTCAATAGTCTAGCCGATACTTCTGAGTTCCCTGAGCTACTCCAGACGTTCAGTTGCTCCAGAGTTATTAACGAAATCGACGCCAGAGCGGGAATCTCCAAAAATGACAGTGCCCTCGCTGCTCCCTCCCGAGACGCCACTGGAAGATCCGCGTGCAGTTGCTATTTCTTCGAATCAAGACTTTCTTCGATTACGAGTGAGCCTTTATCATCTGGCACTGATACCTTTATTTCCTCTTCTTTACCAGCAAGTGTTGTTTCTGTGGAACCAGATCCTGCCTCCTAGCAAAAAAGAAGAGTGTCAAGGTCAGTTACGAAGAAAAAGGAGCTGAATGCTTCTCTGTCTGCCTCTCAAGGGAGGAAACAGCCAATATCACGTGACACGTGTTCGAAAGAAAGGGCTATTTCTGATTCCGAGTTGTAGTGAGTGAAAAAATGTGTCTCTTTCAGCTAACGACAACGAAGTTTTGTGTGCGACTCGTGGCCTCCTGTTATGGCTTGCTTTGGTATTATGTTTATTTTCCTTGTTTGTTCTATATTAGTCGGCAAGTTTTTTGTTATATATATTTGGTTTCTTTCTACAACAGCGTACCTCCGGGTTCTTTAAGTAAGTACTTTTTTGTATATTTTTTTCTTTTTGAATGTGTGTATGCCAATGATAAACTCTTTCACCCTTCTTACGCTAAATATTAATCGGATTAGTTCAGCGCAAAATATAGCACTACTCAAGCAATGTATCGAGGGGCGACTCCCAGATGTTTAACAGAACTGACTTTCCATTCATTTGACTTTCTTACTGATTATAATGCCATTCTTAATTATGAATCTTCTACTGTTGTTGCTATTTTAGTGAGGAAAGGCTTAACCTACGATAGAATGATGTTGTCATCTGATGGTAGGGCAATGCGCTGCTACATTCAAGATATGTGCTTCATCTGTTTATATGCTAATTCTGGATATCTCAAGATACGAGAAAGGGAAGAGTTTTTTGCCACAACTATTCCGTCTTTAATTCCTCCTGGCGTTCACCACTGTATTGTGCTGGGGGTTTTTAATGCGATGATTGATCCTCGTGACTCTCTCACCCCTTCCCCTCCGTGTCACGCCTTAGTTGAGCTGGTGCGCGCTCTCAAGTTACATGATGCGCTGATCACCTCTAATTCTAAGCACACAACGACATTTACCTGTTCTACCACTCACAGACGCCTAGACAGGGCATACGTAACGGACCCTTTATGTAAAGCAGTGCTACACGTTTTAACTATACCCATCCCGCTGTCTAATCATGCAGCGGTAGAAGTAGCCTTTAAGTTACCGTTTTTTCTTCCTGCAGCACGTGGTCCTTCCTTTTAGAAGATTAACAATGACGTGATGTCACGAGACGAAGTTGTAGAAGCGTTTACTTCGCGTTTTGAGTACTGGTGTAAAATGCAACAATATTATCCAACGGTAGGAGCATGGTGGAGTTAATATTGCAAACCCAAAATACGTAGCTTTTTTCAATGGCGTGGTAAACTTGCACGTCAACAGGATCGTCAGTTATATGATTTTTTCTACCAGGCGCTCTGTGACCTGTGGGCGGCAGCTCCGTCCTTTGTCAATCAGGCCGGTATCAATGATCTTAAACGCCGATACGACAGATAGATTCCCATGCCTCGCTTCAAGCATATTTTTCAGAGAACTTACATCATTGTTTTCCGGAGGAAGCATCCTCCTTGTATCATGTCGATCTTTTGTTGCGTCAACGGCATGCCACTTTCATCGAGTCCCTTGTCATGGCGGATGGCAATATCACGACTGATTCGCTCAACGTGTTACAAGAATTTACTTCGTACTATACCGAGTTTGCGAGAGCGCAGACAATGGATTACACTTTAGCACCTGAATTTTTGTCAGCCATCCCTCACAAGCTGCCAGAGAGTGATGGTCATGACTTGATGCGTCCTATCACAGAGGAAGAGATCCTTTCTGTTCTCCGGCGTGTCAAAGGCTGCAGTTCCCCAGGGGTCGACGGTTTGAATTTTTCCTTTTATAAGCGTTATTGGCCTTTTCTCCGCGTGACTCTTGTTTCGCTCTTTAATTCGTGGCTCTCGGGTGACACTTTTGCTCACAATACAACTATAGTGGTGTTTCTCCCGAAATCGCCTACTGCAAGTGAAGTTTCCGATTACCGGCCAATTTCCTTTTTACCAGTCGACCTGAAATTATTTACGAAGGTTCTAACAGCTAGAGTTCGTCCTACTATTCAACGATTAATTAGTCCGTTCCAGGCGGCGCTACACCAGACTCATAACATTCAATACACTTTTCGTTCTCTCCGGGATCCTTTTGCATATTTCACTTTCGTCAGGTTCCTGCAGGAGCACTCGCAGTTGATTTGGCAAAACCTTACGATAGCGTAGATCATCACTTTCTCCGCTTAACGCTTGACGCCTGGGGCTTTCCTTCAGCTTTCTGCCAGGTAAAGTGAATCTGTATGCTATGGCGAATTTCCGTCTTCAAATTAATGGCCATTTATCCTCACCCATTTCGTTACAGCGTGGTTTGCGTCAAGGGTGTTGTTTCAGCACTATATTGTTTGCCTTAGTTTTAGACCCGCTTCTTTACCGTTTGGCCATCTTATCCCCCTCGGGACCCTCACTTTTTCGCAGCCAAAATATTTTCGGTTACGCTAATGATTTAACCATTACTGGAGTGGATTCTGCGTCCCTGCAGGGCGTCTTTCCTGTTCTGCAGGGCTATTCCCGTTGCGCTGGTCTTTACTATGATGGCCGGAAAACTCTTGTGTTACAATTTAATGACTTTCAGTTACCTGTGAACACTCTTGGTTCCCCAAATTTACCGCATGTCTCTTCCTTAACTATATTAGGCATACGCTTCACGTCACACCCTACTCCCCACTATGATGAGATTTGGGCACCCCTATTAACACAAGTACGCCGTTTGTTTTATTCCCAGCGGTTTCGTCGACTTTATTTACTCCACCGTATCCACTTTATCAATATTTATGTTGCACCCAAGTTGTGGTATCGAGCGCGAGTTTTTCCCTTACCGGAGATATACACCAAACGATTTGAATCTCTGTTCCTTTGGCATATCTGGCGCGGATTTTATTTCCGTCTTCCGCGTACTGCACTTTATCTGCCACGTTCTATGGGCGGGTTTGGCTTGGTCAACATTCGCTTAAAATGCCAAACTTTATTCATGTCAGACTCCTATTCCGCGCTCTCTTCAACTGGTTCTTTCACTTATCACTGGTTTAGTTGTTTCTGGCCGGATTATGAACATCCAATGAATTCACCCCTCATTCACTTCCCAGCCCAGTGTCCGGCGTATGTCCGGACTTTCATCCGCTATTGGACGTATTCCAGGGTGATCCTCAACCAGAGGACACACAATGCACGTTCGTTATATTGTGCTCTTGCCATGTTAACATATCCTCAAACGAAGTTGCGCGTCGTCCAGCTTTTTCCACATGTCGGTTGGCAGCAAATGTGGGCCAATATCTCGACCTCTGTAATACCTTCGTACATGCAAGTCCTTTGGTTTCAGGTTGTACAGCAGCTTACCCCTACACGCGCGCGTTTGTTCGAGATTCAACGCGTTCCTGATGCGTTGTGTGATACATGCAACCAAGAGGACACTCTGGCTCATCTCTATACCCAATGTGCTGGAGCCCCTCCTATCTGGCACGCTTTTCAATAATTGGTGGGACGTATCACTCGTCGTCCGCCCTCTCAGTTTACGGTGGAGCAAACGTTATTCCCTGATTTTCGTTTCCCCCCTCCCCCACTAAACATCGGGCCGTGCTCTTTCTTGCAGCCAGTACTCTTGCTTATTTCCAGCGCTACGTGCACTTTTTGGATGCGTGCGCTTATTTTGATTTTTTGAGACGTACACGTCGCAAGCTTTATCCTCCAGATCGCGATCGGTACTACTTCAACCGGTTTATAGAAGTTGTGTTGCAATAAACTTTTCGCTGTCTCTCCATTTTTTTATTATGATTATTGTTCTTATTCTGTATTTTCTTTCAATTATTGTTCTTATTTCTGTTTCTTATGTTTTTAAGCTGAGTACTCACTTTCAAGTTGTTTACATACTTTTCTGTTGTATCAAGAATAGTTGAGTAAAAGTTCTGTATTTGAAGTTAGTAACAATAAAACTGATAGTGTAGCGGTAACGCAATGGTCTTATGAATAAAACAGCTATCTAACCTAGGTTCAATTCCTGTTCACGTCAATGTTAATTTTTTTACATAATAATTGTGAACAATCGACCTACCATACTGGACAAACAATACGTAAGAATGTGGAAGCATATACCTGTATCATGATAGAGATGATTTACGAATGTTGGTTGGGAAAGGGCAAGGAAATTACCAGGATATCCAAAGACATCAGTGATCGGCAGCATGCACTTTCCGTGTTACGTTTTCAGAAAGAAACACACCATTTGTTAAACAAAGTTTGGCTAAAGCAATCGGTGGTGTACTGGTAACGTGTCAGACTTCCAAATGGAAAATCTTGGTTCAATTCTCCATCAGATAGTATGATTTTTCGCATAAAATAATGGCTGCAAATTTTAGTTTCAAACACAGATTCATCTTCTGATGGAGAACTTACAAGCCATCACTGGCGATAGTTCAAGTAAACAGTGTGTGCGTTCTAAATCATACACTGCAATGATAAATATGCTTCATATCTATATTCGTCCCGTCCCTCTCTTTCTTGACCTTTCTCTATCCTGTCTTTGCATCTTTCACTTCTCTCCCTCTCTCTCTCTCTCTCACGTATATGCACTTCATATTCAAAAGTTAAAACGGAGCAGAATCCCGATATACCTGGTCTGGATAACAGTGATCAACAAATTTTGATCGAAAGTATGTAAATTCTTTGAAATTGCGATTTTTACATTCATTTAGGCATAATATGAAAGGAAATGATAATAGAAGAATTTTCTTAGCTCAGGTTGTGAAAACGCCCTTGTAGAACAGTAGCTGTATATATACAAATGTATGAATATTTATAGAACAATTAAGCAAAATCCTTGTAAAAACCTACATTTCACTTTTTTATCTATTTCACTGTGATGTAATAAGCTGGGGAGTTAAGAAGTACCCTAACCTATAGCTATCTATACCCTTGTGCTTTCTTTTTCAAAATTGTGCAAATACCAGTTTCACAGCGATACAGAAAATAAAGTAACCGTGGTCAAGTTAAACATTAACAATTCCGTAATAAAAAACAGTATTAACATCAAAACATGAAAAATATGTACAAATAAATTTTTGTGCAAGAACTACACTGCAATGTAGACAAAAGTTTCAAGTGATCCCTTGTACAGGATTATGTTCATTTTATTTTGAGCGTCTTCGCTTGGCTTGCCTTTTGTAGGTTACATCTGGAGCATCCCTTGCAATAGTCCAACAGTAGTCGGCCAATATGTTAGAACTCCACTTTCCCTCATATCTCTTCTCCATGGCTGCAATATCTTGATGCAAACGCTCACCATGTTCGTCACTTACTGCTCCACAATCTTCGGTAAAGAAGTCTAGATGTGAATGAAGAAAGTGGAGTTTCAGAGACATATTGCAACCAAGATTTTCGTAGCACAATAACAACTTTGCTACCAGTTGTTTGTAGTTTGTTGCTCGGTGTGTTCCCAAGAACTGTAAACAAACACTCTTCAAGCTTTCCCACGCAGCTTTCTCCTCACCTTGGAGAATTTCGTCGAACTTGTGATCTTTGAATAGTTGCCTAATCTGTGGCCCTATGAAAACACCCTCTTTAACTTTGGCATCACTTAATCGAGGGAATTGTCCTCTTAGGTACTTATAGGCCTCATCCTCTTGGTTCATGCTATTAACAAAACTTTTCATAAGACCTAATTTAATATGTAGAGGGGGAAGAAAAATTCGGTTACGATCTACCAGTGGTTCATGCTGCACATTTTTCACTTCCGGCTGAAGAGTTTCTCTGGTACTCCAATCACTTTTGCGGTAATGAGATCCACGATCTCTACTGTCCCATTCACATACAAAGCAACAATACTTTGTATACCCTAACTGCATACCTAGCAACAGTGCTATTACTTTAAGGTCACCACAAATGAGCCACTGAAAATCGTAACATTTAATGGCTTCAAGTAAACCTTTCAAGTTTTCATAAGATTCCTTCATATGAACTGCGTAACCTACAGGAATTGAAGGACGTTCATTTCCAATATGTAAAAGCACTGCCTTTAAACTCACCTTGGACGAATCTGTAAAGAGCCTCCTTTCCGTAGGTTCGTAATTAATTTTAAGTGCCCTCATGAGACCATTTACATCTGTACATGCCACAAGTGTGTCTTCCATAGTAAAAAATGAAGTGAACATCTCTCTATTCCGATACACTGAAATATTTACTTTTTCCTGCAATAAATTCCATTGCTTTAAGCGTGACGCTAAAATTTCGGCTTTGCTTTTCGAGAGGTCCAAGTCTCTGACTAGATCACTGAGTAAGTCTATGTGGTTCACATGGAGGTTCTTCTACAACAAACGTAGGATCCTTCGAAGTACTTGATTCAGGAGCTTCAACTTCTTGATTATCAACAGAAAAAAGATCGTATTCTTTAGGTGGGTCAGGAACAGGTAATCCTTCTCCATGTGGAACAGGGCGCATTGCAGAAGGAATGTTAGGATAGATCAAGGCCCGCTTCTTCTTCGTGGAAATTCCCCTCTTGACGGAAGGAACCATACAAAAATAACAGTCTCTGATGTGGTTGCTTGGCTCCCTCCAAATCATGGGCACTGCAAAAGGCATTGAGCGTCCCTTCCCATTAATCCAATTTCTTAGATTGTTGGCACAAGTGTTACACACAATTTGGGGTGCCCGAGATTTATCTTGGTCTCCAATTTTACAACCAAAGTAATATTGATAGGCTTTTCTTATTAGTGGTGTTATAGTCTGCTTTCGTGAGGAAAATGTCACTTCCCCACACACGTAGCAGAAGCTATCCGCACTGTTTATACAATTTCGCGGCATTTTTGTTCATTGAAATCCTCAACATGTCACTTGAAATAGTTCCGACAACTATTTAAAAACATGCATTCGAAATACAAGTATTTTTGCGTACTTGTAGTTGTATTTTTATGTCCTGCACTACACAAACATCACACCCAAAACGCTGATAACTGCACTAAACCTGTCTTTTCTAGCAATAGCAGAATACTACTGACATAAGGAACACAATGAAACCAAGCGTTCATAGAATTTCTCCAGTGTTGCCGGATCAGTGTAACATTTTAACCCAACGAAGCGAATATATTTCTTTTTAAAGCGTTATTATTAGACATGCCTTTAAAACGAAAAGTAGAGCTAATATTCGAAAATAACTTTCAAATTCGTGATCAGCACCACAAAATCAATAAGAATTAGCTGATTTTGTTCAATTTAGATTTTCGTTGTTGAACAGTGTAATCTAATTAACTGTTAACTTCGGCGTTCTGATTTTCGTTCTCTGGGGATAACATCTCCAGTCCTGATCATCTCTGAGAGACATACTGTTTAAACGCAAGGGAATAAGTAAAATCTCTTTTTCGTTCTCTGGGTTACCGAGTCTCAGACGAATTACCAGGTCACTACCGATTTGTATCTTCGACCCAGTGGTGCTCTATAATCTAACCACCATCATCCGCTTACACGATGATCCGTTTGAGCTCTTGGCGTGTTTATCTGTGCAAATCACGTTATATCCAGAAAAGATCAAATCAATGCTGGATGTTCGGAAAAAGTAAATCTTCGGAAAAGACTAGAAAATGGTAACGTCTTGGGTTATTTGAAAACGTAATTTTATTTATACTAGTTCGACACAAATTCGTTCCCATCCTATAATTCAGTGTGTTTTATTCACGTTGAAATTTGAAACATTCTACATCGATGAGAAACAAAAACTTTTCCTTTCGAATATGTCTAACTTTTCATTACGATAGAGTTTGGAATTTTAATGTAGGGTATTTCTGGTAGAAATTTAGCAGTAAAATAGTACTCTTCAATTTTATCTTTCTTTCTTTCCCTTTTCTTTTCTTTTCGTTTTTAAATATTTTTTTCACTTTGTATCGGTAGTCTGAAATGGAGGATATGGCCAAGGCTATCGACTGGATATATTAGAATGTATTTTGGATCAGTACGTCCAATGAACACCACGGAATTTAGAATGTTATGTTCCTTTCTTACAACGTTTAAATTCTACAGTTGTATCTGTTCTAACTTTTCTTTTTCTTCTCCTCTCCTCTTCTCTCTCTCTCTCTCTCTCTCTCTCGCTGACTCATTTCTGAATCTCTGTATAATAGACATTCACTGGTTTCAAGTTTTCATTGTGGGTGTTGAGTTTCTCCCTGCATGAACCTATGAATTTTCTTTCGTCTCGGTTTTGTTATTTCATTTTGTTGAAACTAATACATGTGTAGTTTGGAAAAAGAATTGCGTCCATATTGCTAGCTAATTTTAGTATGGGAGAGAAGAAAGGACGAGAGAGAGTGGCTCTCTTTACCTGGCACGATTATGGGATAAGGTGTATGTTGGGTGTCGCATTAGCTATCGCATATTTTTGATGCGGAGTGCATCATTTGCATTTCCGTATTGTGTCCCTGAAGTGAGAAGTTTTGAGAGAAATCAGAATTTTTCTTTGATTTTTTTTAATTAGCCTTCTGGATCCCCGTATAAACGCAGACACCTGAAAATCAACTGAAAAATAGTAAATGTGTGTGCAAAATTTCAAGTTTCTATCTTGAATAGTAATGGCAGGAAAATATTTAATTTATCAATAATCCCCACAATGCCCCAGACTACCGCATAAGACCCTGATCTCAGGTAAAAGAGTTCATCTGACATCCCTGTTTCTTCTAGGATCAGGGTTCACCGATCATTCACTTCAGAATAGAATCACCTTTCAAACGTTACCATTCCCATGTCTCCGTCATGTATCTAAGGCGGGAAAATCGCGAAGAAAGTATTTTTCGTTAAAATATCTTTAATCTTTTTTCCTTTCTGGACCCCCCTGTTTCAACGCAGAGATCTGATAAATCTTATAAGTACTATTCGGTGGAGTGAATATTTGTCCAAATTTCAATCTTCTAGGTGTAAAAGTAATCCCACCAAAAAAATAATATACCCACAATACCCCAGATTCCTGCATAAAGCAGGATCTTGGGTAGAAATTTCCTTGAGACATCACTATTTATCGTACGATCGTGGATCGTACATCATTCTCTTCAGAATAGAACTGCCTTTCAAACGATATCATTCATATGACTCCATCGTGTATCTAAGGCGTGAAAATCGCGGAAAAAGAGGATTTTTGAGTTAAAAAATATTTTTTTACCTTTTTGCATTTATGGACTCCCTGTGTAAACGCAGGAATCTAAAAAATCTGATAAATACCGCTCGGTGGACTCAATGTGTCGGCAAAATTTCAATCTTCTAGCTGCAAAAGAGAGGCTACAAAAAATTACAGTCCTAATAACAAAATATTATTTAAAGTTATGACGTCATCACCTCCTATGTCTCTACGCAGAAAGGCGCAAAACCATACTTAACGTGTTCTACGATGACTCTAGACTTGGAAAAAATCCAAAAGTGAAAACCTTTATTGTTTTTTTTTAATCGAATAATGAAGACACTACTTTAGTACCTAAAAATAGGTACTAGAACTCCAAAGGGTTAACAACCCACAAGAACTGTCACGTGTTGAAACCCTCATATCGAATTATGAGTTGATATCAGGTGCTGTTCTCAACAAATAAAAGTCAAGCCTGATGTTTAAACCCCAGCTGACCAACACGTGTATTTGTCTGCGATTCCTTTTACTAATTGCACCAAAATATTAGGCTTCATTTGGCGACATCGCGTAGCAGACACGTAGACTACAACTTCCGTGCCACAGCATGTATTGTGGTTGTCCTTTTTCATCAAAATAAACCTCGGCATGTAAGTCTTGCAGGCCGAGTATACTTTTTAAATGTTTTCATATTAAGTCGGCTTTCGTTTCTTACAAAACTATTATCCTTGCCAAACAAATATCTCAGTTTCATACGGAAACACACAGTGCAACTGCTGTGGCATACTCACTTTCTAAGGGTGAGTCACGCGACAGTGTATTTATCAAAATGTGACGGGTGGCCTTGGTCTTGAAAACATTCAACTTCAGAGCTGCTCGCTGTTCTTACATAGCGTGTGCCAAACACTGGTCATACTCAGAATCTCTTTCCAGCACAGTAAAAGGGCGCAAGTGTAAAAAAAAGAAAAAAGAAAGAATGAATACGGAAAACTATTCCTTATGCAAACAGCGTTTCAAAACATTTCAAAAGGTACGCTTTGACTATAAGTTGATTGGCAACAACCGATATCGGGGACAGATCCAGGAATTTTCCAGGGGGCGTAGGTCTGAAAAATAAATTTGAGACATTTTTCGATATGTGGTTCGTTAACAAAAATGTGAACTGAAGTGCTTTATAACACGTATTTATCGCCCTTCTGCAGGCAGCATTGAGAAAAGCCATGTTGCTCAACACGAAAGAATAAAGGATTACCATAAAAAAACTTTTTTATTAGCATATTTTTATTATTGCATTATTTTATTTTATTATTGTCGTTATATTTCTTAAATTAGATTATGTAGAGTAAACTATTTTTAATTAATTTAATTTAATTTAATTTAACCCCATTATTTGTTTTGAAATTAAAATATGTTAAAACGTATTACCATTAGCAGTTGATTGTGGAACGTTTACTAGTGCTATACTTTAATGGACTTAAATAGGTTTGGGGACAACAAATATATTCAAAATATTTTTTCACTAATTGTCTTTGGTAATAGATTATTACTAGACTTCGGATCGATATGCACTAAAAAACGGCAAAATATGCATGCAAATATGCGCTAAAAATCACGAAAATATGCACTGAAAATATGCAATATGCACTAAAATGGATAAATATGCACCAATCAAAAGTTAAACGAGAAATTTTATTATCTTTAGAGAAAAAAGTTGTATTACTTGAACTACAAATACTTGGTGTACAACTATGATGTATTCATGCTACAATATACAACTATGGTGTACAACTATGATGCATTCATGCTACAATAGGCAACTATGTAGTTTTCGGTATTTTCTGGCAAAAGTCTGCATTTGTCAGTCAAAACATTACTGTACGTCGAAAATGTTCCTTCCGTGTCACAGGTCGTTAAGGAACAGTATTTCAAAGAAGCAATGTTACTTGCCGATAAATCTGTAATTCATGCGTCGCTGTTCCCAGGAACACTTCATTTGCATTAGACAAGAATTTTATGCCAGGTTTTTCCGCGTCTATTAACTGTGCTTTTCGGAAAAAATGTTTGTCCAATTGGTCTTGGCAGAGCCTGTTTCGTTATTGAATCAAACAGCTCAAATGCACTACAAAGTCCTAATCATCGCTCTTCTCATCTCGTTATGATCTTTGAAATTGAACTGAAATGAGTATTGATAAACACAAGTTCGCTTTTAATGTTTTCAGTATCCACAGCTTCTTTAATATATTTGATTTCTTCAGGTTCAAACAGCTGAGTATGTTTAATTGAAATACATCTACCTATATATATATATATATATATATATATATATATATATATATATATATATATATATATATATATATATATACAAATAAAAGGAGTGTGCCAAGTATTTGTGAATAAAAAATAAATATACTCAGAGAAGTAAATAAACATTTCTGGCATAAGCATATAGTAAAACCTGACTAGCGAAATTGAACAGGACTCGTAAAGTCCCTTAAAGGTTTTAAAGTTAACAGATAGATCTATGAAAAAAAAAGACATAGGGAGATGGAATAAACTGTTATACATATCGTATTAAATTACAGTATTTAGTTATGCTACAAATTCATACACATAAGACTTAATGTGAAAAAAAAAAGCCTTCTGCGCTCGTCCCTCTACTCTTGGGTCCCTTTGAACTATTGTGTGTATTATGCTCCTTGTCCCATGTCTAGGCCAGCTAGAGAAATAGTTATTGGTTTGGAAATTACTATATAAATTGCACTTCGTTCAAAAAAGTTGCACGGTATCTAGGGCATTATATGGCGGTAGATTATAGGTTAAATATGTAGGGTAACAAGTAAACGAAGACCTTTACAGACAATGTAGTTCATATACCTAACCTGTCACAGAATGTCTAAAATTTTTGTAAACGCTGCATTCCGGAACTTGAAAATTTCCGTTAGAAAGTATATTTTAACATCCGTTGTTCGCAACACAGATTCCGACTAATCAAGAGAATTTAAGACTTTTTTTATCTTTAAATTCATGGGACCGTGAAATATTTTCGTTTAGTAAGGGGCCTTTTTACTTTATTAAAAGCCTGGTTTCAAAACTCTTGTTTAAAAGAAAATAAATCCACTTCAAATTACTTTTTGTATCCAATTATGTGTTAATTCTAGAATATTTTCTTCTAGCGTAATGTTGTCCGTTTAAAACAGTAAGAATTTACAATGTATAATATTGATACTTTAAATGGAATAAACTGATTTGTGCGAGACATGGAGCACGAATGGGTAGAAGGTAAAGTTATCGAAAACATAACAGAAGACTTAGTAAGAAAGTTACGTTTCGAGAGACTGAGGTGCATATCAAAGCAACACAAGCTTATATTTAAACAATCTTATAAACTCCTTAAAGGAAAACTCGGAAACTTATCTCAAAAAGTAACTGCTGCGACAAGTTTTAGATTTTGTAAAGCAAATATTTTAATTAATTGTAGAGCATATTTTCAAAAGGTTGTTCATTTCTTACCGAATATATATTTTTAAAGGGTTTCTTTGAAATGATCTCTGTCGATTATGAAAACAAAAAACCGGTTGTTCATACTTGTGGAACTCCTTACCAGACTTGAAACTGCTATATAAGAAGGCCAAATAATAGGACGCTGCTGAAGTGTAACCTTTTGCTGTCGAACAAAATGAAAATGTCCTTTTCTGAAAACAAGCATCCTTAGTTTGAAAATATTATTTGCTTAGCACACACTTTGCAAAATATATTTTCTCCTTGAATTGTTAACGTCTCTCGATCTCAATCCATTGTTTCAGAGGGTTCATTAATTGTAGTGCTACACCTTCAAATTTCAATTTTAACTAGCTCAGAATTTTGTCCATTTTTGTCCAATCAAGAAAAACTTTGTACCATTTAAATAAACGACGGAAGACCATTTCAAAATTTGGGCCACTTCGATCACCTATCGTACGACATCTCCAAATTCGAATTTTAGCTAGCTCAGAATTTTGTCCGGTTTTTGTATATTGGTGAACCACGAAGATTTTTTTTTTTTTTACAATTGAAATAAACGAGAGAAGCCCATTTGAAATTTTGGCCACATCGCTCACCTGTAGTGCATCTTCAAATTCGAATTTTAACAAGCTTGGAATTTTGTCCAATATTTTACATTCTTGAATCACCAACAAAAAGATCTATACCATCCAAATGAACAAGGGAGGTTCATTTCAAAATTTGGCCACATCGATCACCTGTATTACGACATCTTCAAATTCGAATTTTAACAAGCTTGGAATTTTGTCCAATATTTTACATTCTTTAACCACCAACAAAAAGATCTATACCATCCAAATGAACGAGGGATGTTCATTTCAAAATTTGGCCACTTCGATCACCTGTAGTGAGATATCTTTAAACTCGAATTTTAATTAGCTCAGAATTTTGTTTAATATTTGAACATTTTTTTACTACCAAGAACAAATTGACTTCAACAAGTTAAATTTCAGATTTGAAGATGTCGCACTATAAGTCATCAAAGTGGCCAAACTTTTAAATGGCCCTTCCTCGTTTATTTGAATTTTCAAATTTTTTTTCTTGGGTGGACAAAAGTGAACAAAAATTGGACAAAATTGTGAGCTAGTTAAATTTCGAATTTGAAGATGTCGCACTACAGGTCATCAAAGTGGCCAAATTTTAAAATGTTCTCCCTTTGTTAATTTGAATCGTACAAAATTTGTTCTAGGTTGGACAAAAATTGGACAAAATTCTGAGCTACTTAAAATTCAATTTGAAGTTGTCGCACTACAACTAAATGGACCCTGTGTCAGGAGATAACTTCTAGAAGATTTTCCTTTCGGTATTTTTGTCCTGCCACAGGACCACACAATTTCAAATCTACCCACACACACAACGGTACCAACTTTAACTTCCGAGATGGTTGACGTGGACATTTTGTTGTAGGTGATTTGACACCGTTATTTATATCTTCTGTAAAAAAAAAAAAAAAAAAAAAAGGTGTCAATCATGCATCATTGCCGGGATGATGAATCACTCACCCCTTTCTTATTCTCCTTTTACATGACCTTGGAAGATATTCGAAATTGACAACAATGAACCATTTCAAGGTCTGAGGCTATTTACATTAAAAACTTGGAATTCCATTTATGACGAAAATTATTGCACATTAAAAATTATCAATTTGGTCGTTCCTTTAAATATGCATTTATATGCAATAACGACGTAAACATGCACTAACCTCCGAAATATGCAAATATATGCACTATAAAACTACTATTTTACCCCAAAACACCTGAAACGAATTTCTGTTTAAAGAGCATATCAATATCACATCAGGAAAAAAACATGCAAATATGCAATAATCCGAAGTCTAATTATTACAAAGCGAAACAACATACTTAAATGACATAAAGTTTTTTGTTATCCGAAAATAACAAAGTATGAAAATAAACTTATATTCATATAAGGAAAGCATTCAATTATTAGTGCTGGGAAAATGTAACTTGTGATTCAAAAAAACTGCCAATTGATGCTTTTGTGTTTCATCGGTTGCTTGGCAACCGGCTCGTATCCACAGGTGCACTAGGGGGCCGGGCCCCCTTAAGATTTATTCTCCCCCCTTAAATATTCACGGTAGGCTTAAAAATGAACTACTATAATATAGTGATGAACTATAATATGTTTGGATCGGCTCCGTAACTTCAACCGCCCCTCCCCTCATATTTTTGGGGTGGCTACGGGCCTGCTTGGCTACCTATCAATACACACAATGTTTAGTCTTAAGGGGCCGTTCACATATTACGTAACGCTATTTTTTACCAACTTTTACCCCCTCCCTCTCCCTTGCCACACGTCGTAACGCAAGGCTGAACCCCTTCCCCGTTCGTTACATAAGACTTTTGGATTTTTGTCTTTTTACCGATTTTGCTTATTTGGGAGTTATTATAATAAAACTATCTTTAATGGCGGAACTTTTATTACAAAATGCTTTTATTCTGAATATATTTGTAGTGTTTTTCACCAATAAATCAAAATTCCGGTACGTACTAGAAAATGGTAGGATGGTAATAATATTTTGACCCCACAAGATTACTTAATAACAGTCCTAATTCTTCAAAACTGCATACTGTCGTTTTCCCAAGGAGATCGCACCTATCCTTTTAGGTCAGATAATAAGGAGGAAATTCTGACAAGGAATATACAGGTGAAATAGGATCTAAAGAACTAACATCGACATCTTTTTCAGGGAACAAGGATGTTTCGTGCATTTGAAGTTCGCCAGTGTCGACGATGTAAAAGTTCTCTTCCTCGTCGACCACAGATTCGAAGTGACTGCGCATGTGAAGGATCAGGGACATCTCGTTTGTGAACAAGCTTACGAGCATCTTTTTTGGACTTCGGACTTCTGTTTACTTCTTTTCGTCCTAAATCATTGCGAGGATGCGAATAAACTCAATTTCTTCTCCGACGAATTAGGTTTTTTAAAATTTTATTTTGATCTACAAATCCTGGATCGTTCCATTGTGGAAAACATAGTTTCACGAAAAAGAATTTCTTGTGTTTCCCATGCAAAACCCCTTAGAAGAAGAGAGTGAGTAATGTTTCAGATGAGAGGTTTCAGATAGCATTCTCAGAAATAGCAATACGAGTGGGAACATGAGAGCATTTGCAGGCGGTGGTTACGGTCACTAACAACTAACTCCGAAAAAGCGTGTTCCGTAAATCAAAATGTTCGGATAGCCACAAAACGGAGTTTTATTATATTGTAATACATGCAGGGTTCGCCACCATTTATGCTGGTGTCTAGTCCGTATTCGAATCTCTCCTGTATGATTCAATTTATATAGGCTATAGTTCGCAATTTACCAAAACAATGGAAATATTTATTTCTTTATCTATCTATCTATCTTTCTATCTATCTATCTATCTATCTATCTATCTATCTATCTATATATATATATATATATATATATATATATATATATATATATATATATATATATATATATATATATATATATATATAAATGAAAGTGACTATGTTTGTAACAATAATTCTTAACCACCCGAACCAAATGATTGAAAATGACCAATGGTAGTGTGAAACGCATAATTTTCGGGGTCGTTGAGATAAATAGTGACACTTTCGATGCAGTTTAAATCCAAATTCACCCCGCAACTTGGGGAAAAGGGAGGATGGCATATACAAAATTTTCGAAAATGACCGATATAAGAGGTCGCTGTTTGGGGTCGCTGAGATGAACAGTAACACTTTCGATGCCGTTTAAGTTAAAATTTAGCCATGCAACTTGAGGAAGGGGAGATATATATATAGAAATGATCGAAAATGACGATATTTGTGTCGAATCCACAGTTTTAGGAGTCCGTAAGTTGATGGTGCAGTTTCGTTGCTTTTTATATAAAAAATGAAACTTATTCTCCCCAAATGAAAAACGGGTATTCTAGCTACTTTGTGAAAAAGAAAAAAACTGAATAAAATTATTTGTTTAAAAGATTGCATATATAAATCTGAGAATAAAAATAAAAATTACAGCAGAATAAAGTATTACGTAACGAAGACGTAAAGTCCATCCTCCCCCCTTGTCACGCTTTGTAACGCAAGGCCGAACCCCATCCCCCTGCCGCGTTACGTAATATGTGTACGACCCCTAAATGTGTTTTAATCACATATCCGTTAGACACAGAACAAATATAGACACTTTAGTTGTTCTACTGACAGTCAGTACATATAGTGTTTTTTTTTCTTCCTTGAGTGACCCTTGTGCACATTTCGGTTGCACACAGAACAAATCCAAGGACTTTTTTTGTTATCGATTCGAGGACAAATAGCACCTCTCCTCTTTTTAGCTGCAGAATCAATTTGCAGACGGTCTTCATTGTTGTTCCCACCAGTTAGTCGTAACAATAACTGCCGAAGCCTACGAGAAAGTGTCCCGCATTCGTCCCTTACTTTTAAATGATCTTGAATGAGTGTCATCGCAATACTCCTTATGGAGTCTCGTCTCAGAAGCCTTCTTGGTTCTTTTGAAAGATGGTAAAAAAACACGGCTATTTAATCATGCAACGTTCAATATTCTGTAGAAAATTGCAAGAAATCACCTTCTGCACGATCTGCCAGTTCGGAGTTCTGCACACATCTCCGTAACACTCGCAAAGAAAACCAGAGAAAAAATGCAATGCGGAAAACGTATAGCGCAAGTACTATCCTGGGGAAAATTTCGACCCCAGAAGTCCGAAACCATCGAAACAACAAAGCGCATGGACACGAACACCTAGTTGCTACTAGATCTCAAGATCAACTGAAAAAATGCAACCATTATGTTTTACGTCCCACGCTTATGCCGGCTAGGCTAAAGGAGACGGCGATTATGAGAAATGAATGAAATGGTGGAATGAACAAAGTGGGAGAAAACGGGAGAACCCCGAGCAAACCCAAGCAGATGGTGTTTATCCAGTACAAGGTTCACTTTGCGCGGGCTGGGATCGAACCCAGGACCTCACGCATCAGAGTTGAACGCTCTACCACTGAGACACCGCAGCCCCCTAGCAAGGTTAACTGAGAATAGACGACTGAAGCCTCAGTGAAACAAAATATATATATTTTGTCCACAGCTACAAATATGTTTGCTGAGGTCAAATTTGACCCCACGATAGTTGTTACGAGTTAAGTATGTAGTGATAACTTAGGAAAAAGATAAGTAAAAACTGAGTTATTTTTAATAGAAATAACTATGTATACTGTTAGTATATATATAACCCAGCAACTGCAATGTGTGGGACAGGGGAGAATGAGCAAATCGAGGTCAATCGAATGAAACGATCCAGGGCACAGTAAAACTAGTTAGGCCACTGGGCATAGATTTTTCTTTCCCTTCTCTGTATATCATGTCTGGAGATGAATGTTGTGACAAATACATCGATTTTAAAAAGTAAGACGATATACACTATCAATGATAAATATTATGACTTTTAACTTAATATATATTTAGGTCAATAAATCGAGAAACTCTATATCCATCTTTTGCCCCCCCCCCCAGTTGGAAAAAATCCTGCGGGCGTTAGTGACTATCATGCTTTCTAGTTACGTATTATATTGTGCTATACACGGAATAAACACATAATAATAAGAACTTTATTTACATTTATTATTGCTCTTGCTTTACGACAGCGAAACATATTCACGTTCAGCGTATTCAGTTTCCATTCTCAAATAAGGTTAGTGAAGCGAATGAAATAATTCACGCACACATTTAGGACTTAGAAAAGTGTCCTGCGAACAGATAGTGGTAAATTCCTGAAGAGTGAAAAGGGCTAGTATCACTTACTAGCTCAGTAGATACGGTCCTGATTTCAAGTTCAAAGTTTGTGAGTTCGAGTCTAGGTCAGGTAGAATAGAATTTTTTTCTAATTTAATTCTTAAAAAGGAATTGTTTCTCTCTTCCCTTTATCTTGTAATCTTAGATGGAGATGTTTGGATGCTGAAATAAATATACTAGATTATAAGAAAAGAAAGATAAATTACGTGATTCCTTTTCCAATTCTTAACTATATTTTCACCTCTCTAGTGCGTTTCTAAAAGTTCAGATTTCTAGATCTCACTGTCACTCTGTTACGTGTGCTTAACTCGGATGTTTTAATTCCTATAGTCTCTTAGTGAATCATGAAAATCTTACAGATGTTGTATCTCTTTCTTCCCTTCTCTCTATATCATGGCTGGAGATGAATGTTTTGACAAATAGGCTACAGATGCAATTTTAAAACGTAAGGCCCTATACGCTATGAGTGATAGATGTTGTGGTGTTTAACGTGGCACATAAGACAATAAATCGAAAAACTGAGAATACGAATCTTTTGAGAAATGACAGCGCATTGATGCTTTAAAACTGCGTTTTACTCCCTATATCTACGTTATTTCCCTAGTCAAAATAGAAACTCTTCAAAATTAATCACAAATTCTTATGCAACCATCAGACAATAATATGTGAGGATATGCATTTGAACACGTTTCACATTAGCATATTTCACACTATAATTTAGCAGTCGTTTCCAGGTCATTTCTTCAATACGTACGCAGTCAATAATACTGAACTTAATTGCATCAATTGCTTCACAGAGTCAGTAACTATTTCTTAACCTATAAAACATTCAGCGAAAAGTATTTTAAAATCGGATACATTTACACAGGAACTAACTGAAGCATTTTGAATAGTGACGAAGCCAGTTTTGATTAATTAGGTGAGAGTAAACGGAAGAACAGAAAAATCGAGAGACAGCAAAATTTTGTATACGAGAAAGGTAATTTTATATTACTTCACCTATTTCATAATACAATTTGTCTGGAGGGGGCATTCGTCATCACATGGGACAAAAGCTCGTCCTCCTATTCCCCTCTCGCGAACGAAACGCGTGTATGCAACTTCTACTAGGGTAACTTTTAAGAGTAAAACGGAAAAGTAAGACAGGTAACATACTGTATATAATAAATTTAGAAGTTCATATTATAGTAAGTTCAATAATGAAATACAAAGTGTGAGTTTTAAATATATATCCTAACATAGTATATATTTATTTTATTTTTACATCTCTCACGAGAAGTTAAATCCCAAAACTTCCCTTGCATACTCCACAGTATAAAGACAAAAAACTGTCATTATAATGTGACAACTTTCTATATATAATAACACATTATGTAATAATTACGAAAATTCATATATGTGGATTCTGTCAAAGTATTCCAATGCGAAGGTTTTTCTCTTACTTTCAGTTCTACACACAATTCGATTATGATGATTTGGCGCTGTTCGCCCTAATTGTTAAGAGTGTTGGTTATATCATGTAATTTTTACTGACTTAGGCCACAATCTTACTAGTATGTGATAATCACTGATATTTGTATATATACATACGCACACACACAAATATATATATATATATATATATATATATATATATATATATATATATATATATATATATATATATATATATATATATATACATATATATATGTGTGTGTGTGTTAATGTCTTAGCTCTAACTGTTGGTCTAATGATTAGCGCATGAGCCTTTTCTGTATGAGAGCTCGCGTTCGAATTCCACTCTAAACTGTAGATCTACCATCTACGTCTCATATAATCTCGGCTCTCAAGAAGAAAGCTAAAATTCACGTTTTGTTTGATTTGGTTTCGTCTCTCTCCCAATTACATATGGCTGATCTCAAAACAGATTTGTAGTACCCTCTTCAATTACTATCAAGCAAGATAAAAGTTAGCACATTATTTCTTCTGAATCGAGACCAGAAACTACTTTACGAGACAAGAGGGAACGGGAATTTTTTTAGATAATCGTGACATAAGAGAAATAATCGTAAGAGAAATAATTCTTCGAAAATCGAGACGAGACGAGAATTCTATAAAAAATTGACGAGACGAGAAAATCTTATTTCTCGTCTTTCTCGTGAGAAACACTAGGCCTACTATATTTGGGATTGAATTATGCTCCTCACATCAAATGTAAAGGCTGAACTTCTCAGCCATCAATCTTCTCCCTCCTTATTGACACGGAAGACTTGATTTAATTACAGATACGTTTGCGTAGTGTTGTTCACGAGACGAGACGAGAAATAAAGTTTTCTCCTCTCGTCTTTTAAATTAAGTGTTGGATTCTCGTCTCGTTTTGATTTCTCAAAGAATTATTTCTATTCTGGTTTTCTAAATTTATGTCTTGGCTTTTTTCTTAATGTTATCTAGAAGTTACAAGAATGCTTCCGAGTCACGAGAGGCCTACTAAGTGAGTAATATATCAAAATTTAAATCATATTTATTATTGAAGTATATTATGTAATAACTTACTTATCTTAAAATATTGATAAATACTCTTCATTGTCTGTGCTCGTGGGTTTCCTCGGGGTTCTCCCGTTTCCTCTCTTTCTTCATTCCTCCATTTCATTCATTTCTCATCTCTAGCCTTACCGGCATAAGAGTGGGACGTAAAACTGAAAGATTTCATTTTAAGCTTCATTGTGTTCGTACAACCACTGTAATAATTTATGAACTTTTACTATGAATCATGTAATACTAAAACACTGGTATCTAAGACCAGTGAATTGTTGCCCATGAGACTTGATAAATATCTTGTTTCAAAAATGACAAGAATTGTCGTTTCCCGTCTCGTCTCTAACTTGGACATACACTTCTTATCTTAACTCTTATTAGAACATACATTTCTCGTCTCGTTTCCCAGACGACACGAAAAATTTCTGTATCCTGCACATTACTTTTTTGCTTTTTCAAATACTGAATTTCTCAGTCACCTTTCGTGCGACTTGTTTTCATTTGCTTGATTCATCAAGTATTTAAAAGTTAAGCTGAATTTAAATATTTCTCTTTGAAGTATAATTTCTTTCTAATCAAATATGTTTTTTAAAGGAAAAATTCCCTATGTGATGTAGCATGGTGCAAAGATTTTAGAAGAACCAGTAGTTTTAAATCCTACTAACCTATTAATCTCTTAAAATTTCTGTTAGAAATATAATTTCTAAGATTTTTTTTTTACATAACACGCATCTTTCTTATTACCATTATTCTCTGGACAATAACAGTTTTAATGTTATAGGATTTAAGCTCTCTCTCTTTCTCTCTCTTCTTAGCACTCAGTGCGTATCATTCAAAATTACTATATGCAGGGTGTTTCAAAACAACACCGACAACGTTTGGGAGCTGATTCCTGACACCAAGATAAGACAAAAAGTATAGACTAACCTGTGTGATTCTTTTGAGTTACACGATGCCGAAAGCGCGAAAAAATGAAATTTAAAGGTCCACAGCTCCAAAACTATGGGACTTACCGTAGTCGGGTCAAGACTTAACTTAGGGCCTAATATGTGCACTATCCAAACACCCATGTCTCAGAATCCTGCGGTACTTCCAAGGCAATTTTTATAGAAGTAGTTGGTGAGTGTTTCAAATTATATGCCCGTAGCCAAATTCCTTCTATAAAATTCGTTGCGGAAGTACCGCAGGATTATGAAACATGTATTTTTATAGAGTACACACTAATTCCTAAGTGAAATCTTGACCCAACAATTGAAGGTCCCATAGGTTTGGGGCTGTGGACCTTTAAAGATAACTTTTTCATGTTTTCGACAGCCTATAACTCCGAAAGGAAGAATTTGCGCATATAGGTTGGTCTCTACTTTTTGTCTTATCTTGGTGTCAGGAATTACTTTCCAAGCGTTGCCGGTGCTGTTTTGAAATAACCTGTAGATATATAGTGATTAAAAAAAATCCTTGAAATGGCTTGTTTTTTTAAATAAAATCTCGTGTTGAGTAATTCTGCCCAGCACATTCTGCGCCTGCCTGTCACTACTTTGTGTGACGTCACTCGCTACGACGAAGGTCTTCTCTTGAAACTTGTGACTTACCCCGATGAAAACGAAACAATATTTTCGCGAACACAGAACAGCTAAGGTTAGAGAGGGGGTGACACAGAACGCACACTGCTCGCTGTATAGCTGCAAATACTTACAACTATGAGACGAGAGACCCATGGACAACTATAGTTACTCTGTTGTTAGAAGGCGTTGTTAGGGAGACAATTTTAGTTGTCGCGCACCTATCAAGGTCAGTTCCTCCGACACAAGAAAACAAAATAAAACCACTCCCTTCTGTTTACTTTTCACGAATATTTATTACATTTATTCATACATGTTACGTACTGCGTAGATTTCAGTGACATGCTGTATCAAGTGTATATTCCCTATAAAGATATAAGTACTAAGAAGGAGAAAAAGGATGTAGCTATTATTGTTGTCCCTTTTCTATTAGCCAGTAGAAGTGTATCAACGCCTTTCCTGTAGTTTGCTTAGGATTCACCTCCTCTTTTTAGTTGAGCTCTTGGCTATGAATAACACCGGTACAACTCGTGGTTCTAATGACAGTGGCGTATTTTCATCCGGAGGAATACGGAAATAATAAGTAATGTACACCCTCCATTCCAAAAGAAACCGAACTTTTGGAAACAAATAGTACCACTAGTGCCATCTGTTGTAATATTTTACCGGTAGATGGCGTAGTCCCTCATTGACAAATGGTATAAATGTCATGACATTTGGATGCACGGCAACAAAGTTATTGCGTTTCAACTGTCAGTTTGTTGTGTACATCGGTCGGAAAATGAGATTCAAACAACGAGCTGCAATTGAGTTTTGTGTTAAACTGGGTAAAACTTTTAGTGAAACGCACCAAATGCTACAAAATGCATATGGTGATGAGTGTCTATCCCGTACGAAAGTTTACGAGTGGTTCAGGCGATTCAAATCGGGTAGAGAGACGCTGGATGATGACGAAAGATCAGGCCGTCCCAGAACCGGATTATCGGAAGAAAACATCGAAAAAGTGCGTGAATTCATCAAACATAACAAAAAATCGTCGGTGAAAGTTATTGAAATGGAAATAGGCATTTCTCAAACAACCGCATACCGCATTTTGACCGAAGTTTTGGGCCTTAAGAAGGTTAATTCGCGGTTTGTACCACACAAACTCACCGAAGACCAAAAAGTTAATCGAATTGCGCATTGCAAGGACATCGTTAAAAGTGCTCGGCAGGATCGAAACTTCTTGAAATCGATTGTAACTGGTGACGAGACGTGGTGTTTTGAATATGAGCCCGAAACAAAGCGGCAAAGTGCTGAATGGAGAGCGCCGAATGAAGGAACACCCAAAAAAAGTCGCTTGGTGAAGTCAAAAGTTAAGGTGATGCTGATTTGTTTTTACGATTCAAAAGGAATTATCCACAAAGAATTTGCTCAGCCCGGCCAGACAGTCACTGGAGAGTTTTACTTGGGCGTCATGAAGCGTTTGCTGGCAAGAATTCGTCGTATTCGGCCCGAATATCGCGAAATCGGCAGTTGGACTCTTTTGGACGATAATGCACCATCACATCGTTCGCGACTTGTAACTGAATTTTTGGTCAAAAATCACATTATTCGGTTGCATCATCCGCCCTATTCACCAGATCTCGCTCCCTGCGATTTCTATCTGTTCCCGAAACTGCATTTGGCGATGAAAGGAAAGTGGCACGCATCGATTGATGCCATTGATAAGGCGACGACCGCCGTCCTAAAGACCATTCCAATAAAGGACATGGAGAAGTCGTTTGACAACTTGTTGGAGCGTGCAAATATGTGTATCGATGCAGAAGGGAAATACATTGATTAATAAAAATGATTTGTTCCAAAATGTACATTGCTTTTTTTTTTAAACGTTCGGTTTCTTTTGGAATGGAGGGTGTAGACTCCGATGATTTTGAAACGGACAATAAAGGTAGTTTGTAGGAAGATTCTAGCATCAATTTATGTGACACGCATCTACCTCTATCTATTTCAAATTATTGTGTGGTATACAAATATACGAAATCCAAGATGGCTGTCATGATGTACACTAAATCATTTAACGCTGCTTCGACACCAATCCCAAATTGTAACATTTTCTTTTCCTCCGTCCATGCTTCTCTTTGTTACTGCCCTGTCACAATACATTTTTCTATTAGATACATATTTCAAACATAGCACTCCCTGTCCCAGATGATGTGTCAAAAATGAGTTCACATTCCCATTTGTGGGAATATTCAAGCTTAGGTTGAAGCGTAAAATCATAATCTTTTACATTTAAAACAATATTGTGTGATATGCAATATCGCTGAGTTTACGTACTACGTAGATTTAAATGACACGCAGTGTCAAGTATATATTCCTTTTAAAGATACGAGTACTCAGAAGAAAAAAAATCCACTCCAAATGAATGCGTCCACGCATGTCGTTATTATTGTTCTGTTCCAATGCCCTGTATACAGATCCACATATGCCTTTTCACAGCACATTAAACTAATCTTTTCTACAGAATAATTTTCATTCTATACTTTGATCCAGAGGTAGAAATGGAATTTTAGAACTAAGGGGAAAGTCAATAAAAGATAAAGTTCGATTAGGCTATGTCATGAGAATACAAACTCAGAAAATCGGAAGTGCGAGCAATCTTTAACAGAGAACGACTTAAGCGAATGGGATTGTTGCAGAAGAATCAAGAACCAAACAAAACTATTATCGCCATTCAAATTTCCTATTTTTTTTAAATAACTACATATATTTTTCCTTCTTTTGTACAAACACTTGAACATACTAAGGGAATACTATCTCCTTGTACATGCGTGATTTTCACTCTTGCTTTGATCTCAGGCTTTTACACGGGCTCTTTTGACCCAGAGACATGTTGACTTGGGCTCTTTTGATGCGAGGCTGTTTTTACTCGGTCCTCTTTGACTCAGGGCCCTTTTGACTCTAGTCTTTTGTCACGGGACCCTATTGACTCGGGCGTTTTTCACAGTGGGTCCTTTTATCTCGTGCCTTTTAATTCGAGCCATTTTGTCCCGGGCCATTTTTACGCGGTGTCACTTTGAGTTGGGCCGTTTCGTCGCGGTGAATATTCACCCGGGCCCTTTTCACGCTGGGCTGTTTTCACCCGGGCCTTTTTGAGGCGTCCTTTGGATCTGCGCACCTTTGACGCACAACCTTTAACTCGAGCCTTTTGACTCGGACCCTTTTGACGCGGGGTCAATTTGACTAGGGGCCTTTTGTCGCGGAGAACTTTTGACCCAGGCCTTTTTGTCGCGGGGCCGTTTTGACTCGAGCTCTCTTGTAGCGGGGTTATTTTGTCCCGTGCCATTTTGAGGCGGGTCCTTCTGACCCGGCCTCTTTTGAACTAGGGCTCTTTCGTTGCGGGGCATGTTGAGCCGGCCCCCTTTGACGCGGAGTCGTTTTTACTTGGGCCCTTTTGGCGCAGGGCTGATTTGTCGCGGATATAATCTGACCTAGGGCCGTATTACACGTGGCTTTTTGTCGCGAGGGCATTTTCCCGAACCCTTCTAACCACGAGACTTTTGACTTGGGCTCTTTTGACGCGGGGCGGTTTTACGTTGGCCCGCTTGACGCAGGACTCGTGTCTTTTGTCACGCGACACTTTTGACCCGGGACCTTTTGACGCGAGACAGTTTTGACTCGGGCACTTTTGTTGCGTAGACTTTTTGACCCGGGCCCTTTGGTAAAGACCTTTTTATAGCGGGGCCTGTTTTGACACGGGTCCATTTGACATAGGGACCTTTTGAGGCGCGGTCCTTTTGGCCTGGGCTCTTTTAAAGCAGTTCCCTTTTAAATCGAGAAATTTTGACGCGGGCTCTTTTGACTTGGGGCCATTTTCTCTCGGACTCTTTCGTCGCGGAGACCCTTAAACGCAGACCCTTTCCTCGCAGAGATCTTTCGACTCCGAGCCGTTTGGACTTCGTTACTTTTGTCGTGGGGTCCTTGCATCTGGGCTCTTTCGATGTTGAGCCGTTTTTTCTCGGGCCCCTTCCACGCAGGGCCGTTTGTACTCGGGTCCTTTTTGCCGCGTTAACCTTTGACCTCGGGCTCTTTTGACGCAGGGTTGTTTTTACTCGGGCACTTTTGTGGCGAAAACCTTTTGACCCAGGCCTTTTTGACTCGCTCCTTTTTGTAGCGGGGCTCTTTTTAGCATAGCCCATTTGACGTAGAGCCCTTTTGACTCGACCTCTCTTAACACAGGGCCCTTTTGATTTGATCTCTTTTAACACGGGCCTTTTTCGAGTCGTTTCTTTTTGTCGCGGGACCCTTCTGATCCGGGCTGTTTTCACGCTGAGCCGATTTTACCCGGGCTCTTATGAGGCGGGATCCTTTTGTCCGGGGCTCTTTTCGCGCAGGGCCCTGTTAACTCGAACCTGTTTGACGCGGGGCCGTTTTGACTCGGGCGCTTTTGTGGCGAAGATCTTTGGATCCAGGCGTTTTTCACGCTGGGCCATTTTGACCCGAGGCCTTTTCAGGCAGGGTAAGTTTTACCCAGGCTCTTTGGACGCAGGGCCCTTTTAACTCGAGCCCTTTTGATCCGGACCCTTTTGACTCGTTGTCGTTTTGGGTCGGGCCTTTTGTCGCGGAAATTTTGACCCAGGACCTTTTGACGCGTGACCGTTTTGACTCGAGCCCTTCTGTTACGGAACTCTTTTGACCCGTGCCCTTTTGAGGCGGACCTTTATCCCGACCTATTTTAATCCAGGACCACTTTGTCGCGGACCCTTTTGACCCGGCTCCTTTTGACGCGGGGCCGTATTGACAAGGGCACTTTTGGCACAGGGCACTTTTGTCGCGGAGATTTTATGCCCCGGGCCCTTTTCCACTCGGGACCTTTTGTCGCGGGGGCCTCTTACCCAGACTCTTTTGTCCCGGACACCTTTTGACCTGGGTTCTTTTGACGCGGGGCCGCTTTTACTCAGGGACGTTTGACGCAGGACCTTTTCGACTCGGGCTTTTTTGTCGGGGACTCTTTCGACCCAGATCATTTGACGCGGGGCCGTTTTTACTCGGACACTTTTGGTGCGGAAACCTTTTGACCAGGTCTCTTTTGACTCGGGCCCTTTTGTAGCGGGGTCGTTTCGACACTGGTCCATTTGACGTAGGTCCCTTTTGGTGCGGGTCCGTTTTGCCTTGAGCCCGTATGTCGCGGGCCCTTTTAACCGTTGACGTTTTGTCTCGGGTCTTTCTGTCCTAGCCCTTTTGTCTTGCCCTTCATACAACCATATATATAACGCAGCAGCTGAAATGCCTCGGGCAGGCGGTGGGTACCAGTAAATCTATTATTAATAGATCCCTGGCGCAGTAAAATTAGTTACGCTACTGGTTATATCTCTTTCTTGCTCTTCTCTCTACATCATATCTGGAGGTGAATGTTCTGACTAATAGGCTACAGCGGCGATTTTATAAAGTAACACAATATATGCTATCAATTATAAATGTTATGAATTTTAACTTAATATATATAGGGCAATAAATCGAAGAACTCTCTATAGGCCTGTTGCTTCCTCCCCCTTCCATTGGAAAAAATCCTGCTGGTGTTAAGGATTATCATGTTGCTTAGTTACTGTATTATATTGTGCTATACACAGAATAAATACATCTGTCTTTTATTTAATAATAAGTACCTTATTTACCTTTATTACGGCCCTTGCTTTACGACAGCGAAACATATTTACATTCAGCGTAATGAATTCTCAAATAAGGACATTCTCCATTTTCAAATAAAGACAGTGAGTCGAATGGAATAATTCACGCATACATTTAGAACTTAGAAAGGTGTCCTGCGAACATGTCCTAGTAAATTCCTGGAGAGCGAGAAGCGCTAGTAGCAATTTGTTAGCAGTTGTTAACTTAACATATAAGACAATAAATTGAAAAACTGAGAATACGAATCTTTCCAGAGATGACAGTGTACTGATGCTTCAAATCTATGCCTTTACTCCCTTTACCTTCTTTATTTCGCTGATCAAAATAAAAACTTCAAAATTAATCACAATTTCTTATGCAACCATCCCCTCCTTGGTGTACTGCGCGATCACATACCTGTCACGGCGATGTAAAGGCACTTTGGCGACCACATACCATTTTCTCACAAACTATTAATGCTAAAGTAGCCAAATGTTTGCACAAATGTTACTTATTCACTGAGCTAGAACTATAGCATAGTTCTTTTATTTCTCTCAATTACTGTTTGGTGAATATAAAAAATCACATTAGTAAAATTCTTCGACTTTTTAAAAAATATAATTATTAGCTTTGTACGTAACCTAGAAAAATAATCCTAGTTCGGTAGCGTTACCAGCTAGTGTGCGGTGCGTGGTATAAAAATTAAACGAATTCCTTCAGTAGTTTCTGGGGAAAAAGGTAGACAAAATTTTAGGGTTGTGCTAAAAATTTGAGCCCATGCCATATGCGTAAAAGGCAAGATTCAGGGAGAAAATTAACACAGAGACACAGAACTACTATATACACACCTACCGACCAAAAATTAAACCTCTGCGAGCAATAGCAAAGTGTTGTTTGCAAATTTCTCGTAAGCAGCCAAAACACGGACATCTCCCCTTCATATGCTCTATAAAAACAAATGATAACCTATAATTTCAGAATGAAAACTATGGATTGTATCAGATTAGCAAAAGAATGACACACTGTTTAGTGCCATAAAAATAACTTTTGTCGATTTTCTCGAAAACTATCCATCCAAATTTAACTTCAGGCACGTCATTTTGCTCAGTTCCACGTAATCTTTGAATTGATATACGTCTCGTCAATTGGGCAATATTATATCCAAACAAAATTTAAAGTTTAAGAGTTAATCATAACTTTGGGCTTTATCTCATTATTCGTACTCTACATTCTCCTCTTGCCGATGTTATAACGAAAAAGTTGATGAGAATATACATTAGCATGGACGTCTCTGGCGGCAGAGACAGGGGGCCGTGTGCCCCAAAAATGTTGTTGAGATGAAATTGACCAATGCTGATCTATATGGAAGAGGTTAGAGAGAGAAAGAAAGAATTAATTTAAATGTGATATAAATCATTTTATATAAGTGATATAAGTGATTATAAGTGTTATTATCACTACTGCACTCAACCTAAGTGCAAGGATCTAAAACTCACTTTTTCGGTTCCAAACAATACGTCTTGTGCGTACAGAAAGCATAGGCTGGTGGATGTTCCGCCTTATTTTCATGCAAATAAGTTTCCCTCTCTTACTTATCTTTGATCTATTTGGACTTCAAAGTCTCCTCTTTCAGAAACTAAAAAAATAAAATTTTCTCTTTTATTATAATGTTCGTAAATCAATGTAAAATATAATCATTGTAAGTTCCATATCCAGCTCACGACTTTCGAACCCATCTTAAACAAATAAACAACCAATAGGCTACTGGTTGAAATATTATCACGCTTAACCTATCGATTGTATTGGTAAAGGTAGTATGAGGATCCAGTTAGCTTATAACTCAAGTAAATTACCATTTATTCATAATTCTGACGTAAATTCAGTTGGGGTGTAGTAGCATTCTAGTCGTCCCCGTTCCCCCTCCTCCAATTTTAACTTGACAAAGACGTCTACGTACTTTAGTATCAGTTTTATCTTCATAAGCGGCATGGTTATTATACACATCAACTTTTAGTTTACACAAATTTTCGTCTTGCTTGATTTTCATTAGAACTGCGTATGATTTTACGCTTACTCACATCATTTTGTTTCACTGAATAAGTTGATTTATCGATTGATGTGTGTCTCATTTTTGAATATACTTTTCTGCTTAAACGTTTAATAATATTGTAGAATTTTAATAAGATACGCTACATTTGAAATTTACTGTGAGTTCAGCCTTTACAGAATAAGGTAACAAGCTAAATTTAACAATTTGATCTAATAATAATTTCAACATTACCTGCTTAATATACCATTAACTTAGATGCTGTCCATAGCAATTGCAAAGACAGTAATTGTGTATGCACTATAAAAACGAAATGAAACGACATATCTACTTTTACTTCCCATGCTTATACCTTTTAGGCTAAAGGAGATGAATGATTTCGAAATAATTGAAGCGCTTAGAGGATAAGGGTTACATTTTCTGAAACGTTGCATTCTGGCGGTTCATGCATGTGTTATATGTTAGTCGTGCTACTTAACATTTTATTTAGTGAGTTCTCGTCTGGGTGCAAATATTTAGAACCGATGAAGGCGGTATGTTTTAGTACAAAGTTGTAATAGTTGTTTTTTTTTTTTTTTTTTTTACATATTCAACATGTTACGCTTTATCCTCTAAGTGCTTCAATTGGTGGCGTGATAATGTGTGAGGGAATGTAAGACTCTCGAGGAGACCTACAGAAGAGATGTTGTCCACCACAAACCCACATGGCTGGGTTCTAACGAGACAACCTCATGCTATTTAAAATATCAAAATAGGGTCTATAACATATAGTTAGAAATTCCGTTGTATTTTTAAAGCAGTAAACATATACACATTTTCAAGATACGCCGCTAAGGGTCAATCATATTTATATTTGAGCATTAATATTCATGTAAACGCACGTTTTGTCACTTAATAAAATAATTGTGTGCAGATATGGTTTAGTTACTAAAACTACTCTCAGATTGTTCAAGAATATAGGACAAAAATAATACATAATACATTCTTTGGATTGGTATTTATTTTAATATGAAAGTTTCTGATGATGCAGTGAGCTGAAGGCTCAGGCGTAACAACTACTTAAGTCTCACACCGAGTTATACCCAGTGGCGTCGGAAGTATTTTTCAGCTGGGGCGCAAACTGATTTTGAACTACTGTTTTGAAAATAGACGCGAGAATATAACATAGGTAAGATAATACGAATATATGTTCGTAATGTAACAATAATTGGATTTGGTTGGACAATAATAATAATAATAATAATAATAATAATAATAATAATAATAATAATAATAATAATAATAATAATAATAATAATAATAATAATACAGCTGTTAACAGATTCGTGAGGGTAAAAATTACGAGAAGTATATTGGTTTACATCTTTAAGATTACTTAATCCAGTGCCAGTTTTGTGCTGGATTTTGGTATGGTGCAGAAATTTTCCATCACTTCAATTACAGTTAAAAACAAATACAATAACAAAAATTGTGGTACTTACAAGAAAATGGCTACTTGTAACTACAATTTTTACCATTTTATATACATGTTTTTAACTGTATTGGAAATATCCACGCGGACATTATTCGGACACTGGAGTTCGCTTTTTAAATGTGCTCTGAATTTGTCTGTGACCTTTTTTCAGTTCTTGAACCCTATGGCGAGAAAAGTTAATACATCTCCTTGCATCAGCATTTTACTTGTGAAATAATATGCCCTATACAATCAAAACATAATGTCACCAAGGGGAATGTATGAAACCATTCCGCGCGACACGATTGGCTTGCAGTTCGTGAAAAATTGAAATTCTTAATCGGCTGAGTCTTATTTTCTAAAACTGGAATTTCAAACTTTTTCCCGTGATCGGTTACACAAGATATTTCATCAAGTTCTTTGGGTAAGTTCTGTGTGGGGGTGTTGGGGGAGTTTGTAGCCTGACGCTTTGCTCAATTTGCTGCTTGGAGGTGGTCGTGGAATCCTGCACTTCAACTGAGGCACATGCAGGGAATTCTGAGATGCATTTTGTTGTGAACTTTCTGTACTCCTGCTCCTGTGGTTGTTGGTGAAGTTTTTCATAAGACTTGTATTTTTCGAAACTTTCTTTGTTGATGTGTCAGGAAGGGTTTCTTTTTCGGTCAAACATAAAGTAAGGAACACATGTGTAACATATGCATTTCCTTGCATCCCTGCATAAACAGCAAATGATTTGGTAATGTAAAGTTAACTTTTTTATTTCAATGTCAGACAGGTTTCAGCACTGTCTCCTACAAGGCCTAACTGAACGTTATGTGATTTGGGTAGTTAGGGGGCTCAGGAATCGTTAATGCGTAAACTGAGTGCTCCTTGCGAGAATTTAATCAGTGTTCACTTTGGTTTCTGTTGCGCTAGTGAAGCAACGATAAAAGAACCCAAACACAAATGTCAGGTGAACCAAAGTTCAACTCGGTTAATAATAATTGTGCCTGAAAATTGTTGCTAAGGTTCGCCAACTAGTAATTAGACAATCAACTTTGCGGATGGGATAGGATTTGAATTTTTATGGACTCTTCGGCAAGTTTGGCTACATCGGCCCTTCATGTGATTGAGGGATGACGTTCCTTGGCGAGCATAAAACTCGGAAAAGGAATAGAGAAAGGAAAGGAAGAAGTAATTAGAAGAAAAGTCAGGGCCCTAAAGAACGCACCATCCCAACATTTGCCTGAGGGAAATCGTGAAATAACTTTAGTCACGATGGCCAGCCTCGGTTATTGAATCCCGGACCTCTCGAACGCTACCACTGCGCCACAGTTGTTCGTTATCGACTTTGTGATTAACAAATAATAACAATAATGCTTGCAATATTCTATAATTACAAATCATTGGGTTCACAGCAAACAGAAAATTAGTTACAGAAATACCTATATTTTGATTTTTAATCCAATAAATTAAAAATGAAGGAAATGTTTCTACCCTGCTTTAAAATTTAGAAGAGCTGTCGCATCTGTTAAAAAATGTTGTTGATTTAGTGTATGTGGCCAATAAGAAGAAGATAAATTGATTGCTAGATACAGGGCATTCTGTGCCTCAAAACATTAGACCGTATTTGCATAAAAAAAAGGAAAGACAAACATGGGGAAAGCAAAATTCATAAAAGAGGAACACCAAAACAAACAGTACTATTACACCTACGCGGTTGGTGCACTACTCAACTACAAACAACTGTACTATATAACTTCTAAATGTTACGATAATCTTTTAGAAACATATGTACTGTTTATATTTGTGCAATGGCAATTTTTGATTATCACCCTTTGTTTCTTTTTATTCAAGAATGCTATAGAGTTTTACTAAATATATAGCACTCTCGAATTCTGATATGATTATTGCAATTATACCATTAGCGTTGCCCAATGGTAATGAAAAATATTGATTCTAATATTTCTACATACTACTCGTACATAATTAGTTCATAGAGATAACAATTACTGCTTAAATACAGTCCTTTGCACAAACTGTAAATACAGTCCTTAAAATAGACTGTTGCTACTTTCCTAAGAATGAATATAGGTTACTCATTTTTCTGAAGAAAAAAAAAATACATCCAGTTCTGTATTTTTATTTTACTCTTCCTTTGTGCAAAACTCATTTATCATAGGCCTTAATTTCACCTTATGCTTGCACTTTTAATATAAAAATGTTTAATAATTATTCAGGAAACATCATTACGAATATTACGATGCTGACATAGGGTTGCCATATTTTAAAATTAGAAAAGTGGGGGATTCTACACTGTAAGTACTGATGTGAACTTGTATATTACAAATACTGACCTTTGATCCTTCGAACCATTGTTTTAAAGTGATTTTCTTTGTTAAATGAGACTTCTAATGTACTTTTCTAACGAAACTAAAGTAAAAAATTTAGTTTTTGCTTTTAATGTTTTATTAAGTTCAACCAATGTGAGTCTCGAATTGTAAAATAAGTATTAAGTAAGTATTATAGTAAGATATCTGTAATCGAGGAGCGTTTTTTCAAAACTCGATAGAGCACAAATTTCGTGAAAGTGAGGTATATATGGAATAGGTATGTTTTTATGCTACCAATCGAGCTGTGAATTCAGAATTGGCAAGTCTCGAACTGCCAAGTGTATAGCATACTAAATCATAAGCATGCTGTCATAGCTAGATAGAGGTTATGTACAATAATAACAAAAATGCAATTCCTGTATAAAAAAAAAAGTGCTCTATCGAGTTTTGAAAAAACGCTCCCCAATTGTAAGGGTACCTGTAAATCAAGTTTTCCAAAACAAAAGCAAGCGATATATGCAAATATCGTTCATAGGGTTTTCTCTCTAAGAAACACAAAATGATTTCTAAATTTTCATCATGAGAAAGGGAAAACATTAATGTAACAAATTGTTCCTTCGAATTCTTGTATTTTATGAAGTCATGAATAATTCAGATATATTTGTCACTTTTACAAACGAATATTCATTCATATAGAACCTCCAGTACATTACATCAAAAACACACGGACTACACAAAGAAAACTGCGTGTGCATTAGAGAAGATTTCTTATTAGCAAACGGCTCTGCGAGCGAGCTCTGGGCAAATAGCTTACGGCTTGAGCCTGAGCGTGAGTCCAAATTTAACTGAATCACGATTGAGATTGTCAGAGGTGTAGCGGTTTAAATTGAATATAACAACACTTTATCAACAAAGTCGTCTTAGATTTTTCTCCAATCCATAAAACCGGGTGATTTTTCGTGATTAAGATATGATTAAGCGGGGTACGAATATAGGACCTGAAAATCGGGTGGTACCTGCTAAAATCGGGTAATATGGCAACCCTATGTTGACATAATGTTCACAGTAAATGTTTTCACAGAAGAACGGGACTTGGAACATGCGAAACCCCGCTCGCACCCTTTCACGAAAACGCTTTTACGCTGTAAATTCTCTTCGGAAGTTAGGCACGTAGGCTGGAATTTATTTCGGAAGGGGTCCAAATCATTTAGAGGGTCAAAATCCAAAACGAGGATAGATTATATTAATTAAATATACAGAAAAGTCGGGATTTCGGGCGAGGTCCTCGCCGTAGGACCCAGCCCTGCATACATTCCTGTCGGAAGTATCCTTGCTGGCGTTTGTGAACGTGTCCTTGCCCTGTTTCTTCTTCAAGCAAGAACGTCCTAAATCAGGGATTCAAATAAGCAAAATTTTACTAGCCCACATCCCACAATAGAAATCATTTACTTACCTTCGGTATGATATTAAATACTCGCCCACACCGATAAACAACTCGCCTCGGGGCGTTATTTGCATCCCTGGACTGTCATTACTGCTTACAAGGGATACAATTTTCCTCCCTATAAAACTTACTGCATGCACTCTGCATATTGTTTGTAAGAATAATTTAAATTTATAGAAAATATATTTAAATATCCTGTTACGTATTTAAACTGTTAGCTTCTTAAAACTTTAAAATCTCGCTAAACGACTCGTTTCATATTGAAGACCTACGATTACTTAAATAACAATTCTTAAAGAATTTTCAGTTTTGACAATGCACACTAATGGGCATAGATTTTTTCAATTCTTTTTCCTAAATCTTTCTTTCTATTATGAGGTTAGAAAAAACTCCCGGTCCTTTGTTTCAAAGAGAAATATGGATCTAGAACAGATAATTTTCTTCATATTTATATAAACAAAACATTCATATAATCACTCTTGTGTGATGTTTTTACAGTCTGAAAGTGGAGGGGCAAAACGAGTATCTTGCGCTCCATGAAAATTTCAGGGGGGCAGCTGCCCTCGCCTCCCGGTTCCGGCGCCTCTGGTTATACCAATATCTGACCTAATGATGTCACTTCACATTTTGCCTAGGCGGAAGGGGCAAGATTGTCCACTGACAGAGTTTCACATATTTAATTATCATATTAGTATATAATTTACTAAAAAGCATGTGCTCTTCAAACTCAGAGAAGGCAATTATCCTCTGCTCTTCCTAAATCACGCCCGTGATTTGACAATATTTGACCACTAAGGTATAATTCAAATACAATACGAATACAGCAACTGCTCCCTACATGAACAAACTGTTCTAACAGTATAAAATGATTAGAGCAGATTACGTTTTTTATCTGACACTTTCAGCCAACCTAGATTATTATACTAACACTTTATATATATCCGGAATCTACCTATAACTCCGGAATCCGAAATTTACCTATAAATGATTTCTTTAAAAATAGGAATGTGTTTAAATCGATTTATCACACCAAAAGTAGATTGATTATCCCTATGTTTTGATACTTGTTAGATAATAAAATGAATTTAAACGAAAACCAAATCTTAATTATGGGATTTTTGAGAGATCTTGATCTTCTTTCCCTCTACTACTCAGTTCCATTGAATCCAATTTTCATGTAAAGCCTATACATCCTGAGCTTCCAGTGAAAATATAAAGATTTCAGTAAAATAATTTCAATAATAAAATAAAGAGAAACATATATAATAATCACCAGCAAGTGATTATATTTATTCATGAGATATAGGCTTACATTTTATTTCTACTGCATAAGTTAGTCTTCCTTTTTAATTTCAATTGTGTTTTTATTATGTTTAGGAAAGCACAGAGTAAATGAAACAAAATAAATTGTTCATTGGCTTGGAATACTTGGGTGAACCGATGCCAACCCATGAGAAAAATTACATTTCGTGGGACTTTTTTGACATTCGGAATGGAATAAAGGGAATTTTCGTCGAAACTGACAACTTATATATGGATTTTTCCCTATATGTATAATTCGACAACAAAATTCTTGACAAGAGAAAAGCAGACATAATAAGTCATCAATAAGCGCGTGTGTGTTCTTAACTTTTAAGCTTCTTCTTTGTTATCACCAAAGTCTATGCTAGTGACTTAATCATATGTGATTCTTAAAAACCAAATACAGTAGAAACTCGATTAACCGTCACTCTCTGTTATCCGTCACTGCTCCGGACAGTACTGTACTTTAAATGTGCCATAATTGACGCCGTGCGCCGTGCAGAGCACGGAATAAAGTTAAGCGAAATGGACTGAAATAGTCATGCGTCACTTCCGGTCATGCTAGTTTCCACACAAAAACTTGGTACAGTACTGAAACCCTTATGGAGAAAGGCATGGACTTGAAACACTCAAGATGCCAGAAATTAAATTCCAAACTGTTATGAATTATTTTCAAGACGAACCTATATTAGTGTAACAAGGAAGGAATACGGTTTACTCTGATCCTGTTCAATCATTATAAGTTGTGATGGATATTTATACGTCGGTACAGAAGAAGTTTCATTGAAAGTTTTCTGTCATCTGACGATGCAACGACAGTTAAGGAATTTTGGAAAACCTACAACATTAAAGATGCTATATTTAATCTTGCCAGTGCGTGGGCGGATCTTAAAGATTCAAGTCTGAAAAATGGGTGAAATAAGCTTTGGCCTGAACCTGAACCTGAACCTCCTACTGATGATACGGTTAGTGTTGAAGAAATTGTGCAACTTTGCAATAACGGATTGGACAGTGAAACTTTAACGACAGAAGAAACAACAATTTGGTTAGAATGCGATAAAATGGATGGAGGTTTCCAACTTTTGAGTGACGACGAAATTATATCTAATGTTCTGCAAGCCAATGACGAAGCTGACGACGGGGATGAAGAACCTGAAACTGAACAGCGACCAGCCACTACCCACTCCGAAGCCGAAAAAATGTTAACCCAGTGCATCGACTGGTTTGAGAGACAAGAGGAAGCGAATGCCACGCAGATACTTCTTCTTAGAAAACTACGCAACATTACCGCACAAAAAGCTCGGTAGAAGCAGAAGAAGATGACAGATTATTTTTAAATGTGTGGTTATTTGACTACCAGTTCAGTGTTACTCTTGTATGTAAGTACAGTACAGTAATTTAAATACAGTTTAAATATGTATTATTCACTTGTATAAGGTTATTTATTTCTTCCAGAACCTTTTAAATCTACTTACTGTAGAGGTTTATAACGATATTTCTGTTATCCGTCTATTCGCTTAACCGTCATGGTCCCGGTCCCGAGGGTGACGGTTAATCGAGTTTCTACTGTACCAAGAAACGAAATTTATGCTCTGGTATTTGAAAATAGAAGAAAACAAGACAATGAACAAATGAAAGAAAGAAAGTTAAATATCAAGTAAGAAACAATTATTTCGAAACGTTCCACATAAAATGTATGGAGAACAGAACCTTTCTAATATTATTCGGCTCAGTATAAAATGATCATGCACAGGTATCATGAGTCATTTCATTGATAGACAACATAGCAATATATACTAGTTCTCGATTAAGGAAAATAGTTATTCATGAACTATTCTATGCACGTAGGTGATCAAAATTTACTGATAATTCACCACGAAATTCGAAACAAAAACTCACATCACATTTAAGTTTTACATCTATATTTAATAATAATAATAATAATAATAATAATAATAATAATAATAATAATAATAATACAACGTGGAAAATTCAGATACAAAATGGGATTTTTTGCATCTTGAGATCGGCAGGGTATCTAATTTGATTGCACGTACCTGCATATTTAGATTAAAAAATTTTTCATCTCTATACCTTTCTGTGGTACATATGTCGAGCTGTTAATATGAGAATTAACAAAAAGAACAGAAGAAATGAAAAACGCTCACTTTGTATTGCTTTATACGTCAAATTAAAAAAAAAAAAGATGAATAGTGATGACTGGTGCCCGCTCCTTTGTTTCATTACCTGATTTGAAAGTATTTCTTTTATCCCTCCTTCCCTCTCTCTCTCTCTCTCATTTACCTTTACTGCGACGAATGGCAGAAATACATATTGACCTCTCTTCAGAGTTAATTTAGAATTACATATCTGTACACATGCAATGGCTTATACCCAAACACTCAAATGATTGATTGATTTTTAGTGAACACTTACCTCCCTTCCTCTTTTCACCATGATGACGGAGTAATGGAAAATAAACTTTATCAAATAGACCGTATGTTATGTTAAATAGACCGTATCAAAGTTGCTTTTTCGTATATATTCTAGTTTGTAACCTTATATGTAACAGGCACGTAGCCAAAGGGTGGGTCCGGGGGGTCCGGACCCCCCCTTTGGATCCAGAAATGAAAAATATTAAGGAAGGATGAAACAAAAAGAAACGAAAAAGATGAATCAGCGTCAAAAGAAATAAAGCTACAGCAAGAGTTTTGTTACTCTTTCTTATGAGGGGTTTTATGTGGAGGAAACGGGGGGGGGGGTGAAAGGAGTTAAGCTGAAAATGGATATTATTGTAATGAAGCATTCCGAATTCAATCTATCTCCATGCTAATCCTATGGACTACAAATTACGATATAGAAACCGGCTCGATAAGACAGAGTCTCAGGTAGAACTTAAGAAATGCCCAGAATCACCAACAATTTGAGACATTTTGAATTTTGGGGCAACAGTAATCCGTTTTATTGTCCATACTAACATATCCTCATTTTATTGTCCTCACAAACCAATATGGGTATGTTGCTAGTAAAATAGTTTAGATTGATCAATCTCCTGGTGTGTAACCACAGTATTTCATGTCACGCCCCCCTCCCCCAATTACGAAATCCTGGCTAAACGAATGAATATATGTTGCCAGTAAAATAGTTTAGAATGATCGAGCCCTGGTGTGATAACTACAGTATTTCGTCACGGACCCCCCCTATTGCAAAATCCTGGCTACGTGCCTGTATGTAACCAAATTTTGAATTTACTTATGTATAATTAGAGTGTTGATGATCGTAAGGTAACAGAGTTTAGAATTTAACCGAAACTTATCCACCAAAACGTTCTGTATGGATATTTTAATATATTACAGATGAGTAATACAGTGTAACGTTGATGTGACCTCCTGCTAAGAATGAAATTCATGGTCTCTTGTGACCAAGACCTGTGCTTTCCGTTATGTTAACATATATGATGAAAAACCCGGAAAGAGTTGATGCAATGAAAATATAGAAAGAAAACTCACCATTACGTCGGGTTGTAAGGATGTGGTGTTGATGAATGGAGGGGGAAAGGACGAAAGAGAAGAACCCAAAGAACACCCGCACAAACTGTGAAAAAAATGAAATGAAATCTGTGAGTTTTACGTCCCACGGATATGCCGGTTAGGCTAAGGGAGACGGTGATTATGAGAAATGAATGAAATGGTGGAATGAAGAAAGTGGGAGGAAACGGGAGAACCCCGAGAAAACCCACACACACGGTGTTTGTCCACCCCAAGGTGCACTTGGCGGGGGCTGGGATCGAACCCGGGACCCCAAGCGCCAGAGGTGAACGCTCTACCACTGAGCCACCGCGGCCCCTCGCACACACTGTGTTTGTTCCTCATATAGCATACCTAGCGCCAGCTGGAATCAAACCAAGGTCCCAACGCACTAATGTGAATACTTCATCACTGATCTACTGCGGCCCGCTATAATGATCCGTGCACTAACCGAGAAATGAATGTATATAGATCTCTTGTAGTAAAGTAACGTTAAGCTGACGTGAATAGCTAAGATATTGTTTACAGATTTCATGTGTTATTTTGCAAATAAAGAGAATATGGAAGTAAGAGAATAATCTAGTTAAAATAAATATGGAAAGAAAAGTCGGTTAGAAAAATAAGGAATAAAATATCCATACTTCTTTCCTTGGTTAGTGTAACTGAGAGAAATGAGAAGTTTAGTTGGCTGCGGGTTAATGATCTTGAGACACATTTGACCTTGAGTTAATACACGGATGAAAAATTTAAAAAAAAAAAAAATGAAGTCGGAGAGCAAGAGGAGAGAGTGATAGCATACCCCTACGATTATTGTCGACTCTGAATAGTCAACAGAGAGATTAAAAAAAATAAACAAGTAGAAAGAGAATGCTGATAATATGTTGGTAACGGTAATAACGGCGGGAACACCTATACCATTTTTCCTTTCTAAAGTTACTTGAATTTTATGACACGCTGCAGTAATCCACACTATGTTGACTTAATAAAGATTTGAACTTCTATTGTTACAGTGATATTTATAAATTAATAAACGTAGATAAAGAATAAAAGTGTTTTTGAAATTGAAACATCTTTACCAGAAAGAAGGAAGGAAAAATAAAAATTTGACGCATTTTATAATTTTAAGGATAGGAGATAAAATTACAATGTGAAATTTTAACAAATTGAAAAGAACCTACGTACAAAATATTGTTATTGAAGACTAATTTTACAGCTTTGGTGAAACTATAAAATGACTTTGAAAAAATCTTCTACCATCGTATGCGTTCGTATCGTCTTAGCTGGTACACGCAATTGTCTTGTGCTATCTCCAGGGTTCCCTGAATTGTTTTTGATAAAATAAGTACTCTATTATTAGTTTTTATTTATTATTATTATTATTATTATTATTATTATTATTATTATTATTATTATTATTATTATTATTATTATTATTATTATTATTAAATCAAAATTCATTATATCAAAGTTCAGAAACATTCACAAAAGCCTCGGACAAGGACTTGTAACTTGGCACGACCTCAGCAAAAGAAAATGGACATAAATTCGGAATATATAATATTAGAAGTCTTTATAGACCAGGAGCGTTAACATCCGTAACGAGTGAGTTAGAGAAATACAGGATGGACCTAGTAGGAGTTCAGGAAGTTAGATGGGAAGGAAATGGATCTGTGAATTCCGGAAATTTTATGTTCTTTTACGGGGAATGAAATAAAAATCACCAGTTACGAACAGGGTTTTTCGTTCACAAACGAATATTACCAGCTATTAAACGGGTTGAATTTGTCACTGACAGACTTTCTTTTATTACTCTTAATGGACAGTGGTGTGATATTATTGTGAAGATATGTGTATTTGAACACATAATAAAATTTTATTTTTGACTTTAGGACATTTTATTTTAAAATTCAACACAGTGAAAAGCATAATCGTTCATTTATTGTTGAAGCACTTCTCGATTTTTTTCTAAGTTCATTTGCTTTTCGTACTAGGAAGTTTTCTTGCTGTCTGTCATTTCTTTCTTACACATGTAATTTATTAATCAATAAAAACGACAGATTGTTTCCCTGTCAGCATTCCTATCATCACCCCACCTTTGGTTAATCTATGAGCATGCACTTTCCATCGAGACTGAAGAAATAGTCAACGACCTAGGATATTAACCCGGAGGGACATCGAACAAAACCATTGATGCACTTCTGCGAAGAGGTAGTCCGGATCGTATGAGAGACGAGTCAACATGTCGGAGGACGAACCACGATTCCGAGTTTACGAGAAGTTTACCTTGTTCTAACTTAGAGAGCACTTTGCCTTAGCTAACGTTGTAGCTATCAGTTGCGATGAATAATCCGTTAAGAGCAATTTCGACTTTGATTAGATTCACTGTATTCGCAACGTTAGTTTTCCTGCCCGGCTTTCGCAAACCCTTAACTCTCAACTACTTGAACGACCAGCTGACCAGAGAGAAGGATGGACAGACGTCAATCCACTGGGAGAATCATCGAGAAGAAAACACCTAGATTTAAAGTAAGTGCAAGTAGATTAACCAGTCTTAAAAGTTACTCCCTTCTCATCCCTTCCAACCCCTTTGGCATCACAATCTGTTTCTTTTGTATATGTTTGATCTTATTTATATGTAACACAGTCAGATCCTGTACTTTACGCTGTACCAAATTCAATGTTTACAAACTCCTGGGCGCAACTTGTCAGTTCTAACATCCCCAATTACATTGTGTATTTGCGCGTTATCTGAGTTTTCAGACTAACAAGGGGCGATTGTACATTATTGTTTTAAATGTACATACCCCAACTGAAGATACGGATGACGATAACAAAGACAGTTTTTACGAAGAAGTGGAACGGATATTGGTCCAACTCCCGCGATACGATATGAAAAGTCTACCAGTGGATTTCAATGCGAAGGTAGGACGAGAGCATATTTTCAAACCGACTATAGGGAACGAAAGTCTGCATAAGGAAAGTAATGTCAACGGCGTTAGACTCGTGAACTTTGCAAAATCCTAAAACCTAATCGTGAAGATTACAAAATTCCCACATCGCAACGTTCATAAATACACTTGGACATCACCAGACGGAAAAAACACATAATCAAATTAATCACGTTTTAGTAGATAGAAGAAGACAATCTAGCAAAATTGATGTCCGGTCGTTCAGAGGGACTGATTGTGCTAGTGATCGCTACCTGGTAGCAGCGATAATACGAGAGAGATTATCCTTGAATAAAGGTAATATTCAATGTCCGAAAACGGAGAGATTTAATACAAAGAAATTAAAAGAGAGCCAGGTAAGAGAGGGATACCAGATTAAAGTTTCGAATAGATTCTCGGTTTTAGAAGATTTGGAGTGCACTAGTGTTGAGGATACTTGGATTGAAATTAGAGATAGCATTAAAAGTTCAGCAAAAGAAAAATTGTGACACGCGGAAATACGTAGGAACAAACCACGGTTCGACCAGGAATGCATTAAACTAGCAGAGAAGATAAAACAGGCAAAATTACCTGGCTACAAAATCCGAATGAAATAACTACACACAATTTCGCAGATATCAGACGGGAACTTCCAAAACTTTTAGAACAAAGTAACGCGATTGTTTGAAAGCCAAAATTAGGGAACTGGAAGATGATAGTAAAAATAAAAATATTCGGGGCATGTATAAGGGGATCAGATAATTTTAAAAAGGCTATCAACCTCGTGGTTATATATTAAAGAAAACTGACGGAACAGTTCTCACTGATACGAATAGCATCTTAAATAGATGGAAAGATTTCTTTGACGATTTGCTGAACACGGAGCAAGAAACTAATGTGCGTGGGGAAAAGGAGATATACACCGCAGAACCGTACATCCCAGAACCCAACGGAATAGAAGTAGAAACCGCTATAAAGAAATAAAGAAACACAAATCTCCAGGTGTAGAAGAAATTATGGCTGAATTAATTTTAGCGTGGAAAGAATCAATCATTTTTCCAATTCACAAGAAAGGCGACAAAACTAACTTTAATAATTATGGAGTCATTTCGCCAAATACTTGAAAAAAAGTGGGAATACAATACCCCGGTTCATCAACTATTTATCGATTTTAGAAAGGCGTACGACTAGGTTAGGAGAGAAACATTATACAACGTTCTTACAGAACTTAGAATGCCGAAAAAGCTAATTAGATTAATTAAGATATGTTTAAATGAACCGCAAACTAAAGTCCGGGTAGGAAAATATTTGTCCACGAAATTTCACGTCGAAAATGGCCTGAAACAAGGAGTTGCGTTGTCGCCATTATTATTTAACCTTGTTCTAGAGTACGCTATGAGGAAAATCAAAGATGATAACCAGGACCTAGAGTTGAAAGGAATTCACCAGGTTATGGCATATGCTGATGATCTAAATTTAATAGGGTGTGATAGAAGAACAATAGAAAGAAATGCAGAGATCTTATTAAACGCTTGCAGAGACATGAATTTAGAAGTAAATGCAGGGAAAACTAAATACATGGAAGTGCGTAGGGACCGTAATACGGCAAATTATGGATGCGTTAAAATATTAAATAATACTTTTGATAAAGTGGATACTTTTTAGGATCAATATTAACAGACGAAAATCATATTCACGAAGAAATTAAATGTCGACTAAAAACAGGGAATTCGTGTTACTATTCTGTTCAAAATCTCTTGTCGTCGCGAACTGTGTCTAGGAATTTGAAGCTTAAAATATATAAAACGATAATCATGCCTGTTGTTCTGTATGGTTGTGAAACGTGGTCGCTTGCTCTGAGGGAAGAACAGACTGAAAGTATTTGAGAACAAGTTCCTGAGACGAATATTCGGAATGGAAGAAAGTAGAAATGCCTTCAAAGTCTTGACTGGACTTGATCGGAAAACAACCATTAGGGAGACCTAAGCGCAGATGGGAGGACAATATTAAGATGGATCTCGCAGAGATTGGAATACAAAGTAGAAACTGGATCCAATTGGCTAAGTATAGAAGTCAGTGGGGAGCTTTTGTGAACGCGGCATTGAACCTACGGAAGTAAGTTAGTTATTATTAAATAAAAATCCATGTTTTAGTCTGATTGCATATTGGATATTAGAACTATTCAATGAATTATTCTGAGAAAATATTTTCGTTATTATAATAAGTGATTAAAGACATTGATGGAATAAACTTTAATTCAGAAATGGCCGTGTACACCAACGAAGTTCAACTGTTGAATGAGGGACATAACCAACCTCGGTGAAGATGTCTGTTGCGCCAACAACGTTCAAGGTTAACTCACGGTCAAATGTTAGATAAACTTGGTTTTAGCATGAGCGGCCAAATTTGAGGGTTTAAACTTCGTTGATCCAAGTCAGTCTGTTTACATTCAATAATGTCTTTTTATGTTTCCACTAATGAAATTACAATACCTTTGTCCTGTTCGGAATTTTTTTTTGCTTGTGGTTTCATTATTTTTTCTCATCACAATTTTGATCACTGAAATTAGACTACTCACAACTCTATGCACACAATTTCGAAAGCCGAAAAGACCGGAACGCGGCATGCTTTCTTCATTTGTTACTTTGTTAAACGAAGATTAGAGACAAAAGACGACAACCAATCAGAATCGATTTTACAAATTGACCGAAGTTTACTTAAACGAGATGTACTGAACTTCAAGTTTCATTGGTGCAACAAAAGTCCTGAAACCACGTTTAAACTTCAAAGTTTACTGTTGAACGCGTTTGGGTGAACGCTCGTTTAAACTTCGTTGGTGCACACGACTATAAGTATTGTTTTAAGTTGAGTAAAATAACTTTCATGTATTTTTAAATAAAATAAATGGGGATATCATGAAAATACATTGAAATTACTGACATACATTAAATATACCACAGCGAATTAATTGATTATTCTAATTCGCTTTAGGCTTCAACGCACATTGCAGGATTGGATAGAACCGCTTGAGTGCCTTCGTCGTTGATACCGTTGAGTGTCAAGATTAGCATAATATTTTATTAAAGTTTTAAAACGCACAAATCAAAAATTTAATCGTTGCTGGTAGGATATGACCGCTGACCCGGAAGGAAAACGCTTCAATGTGGAGGAAATGCGCTTAGCAGCAGACACAGCGCTGAGTTCGGATACGTGGTGTGTGCACAGAGACCTTACACCCATGGTAGACGCGGCTTGAAGCCCATCAACACAGCTTCGTGTATAATTTAATAGTGAAATATATCCAGCTTTTCTTATTTTACACCACTTTATAAATACAAAACATGAATACAGCATTCTTTGAATAGATCTCACATCACTTTATAATTTTTTCATAATTTTGTGAAGAGGTCATTAGAATCGCTTTGAGTTAAGAGTAGTTCAGGAACAATGCCTTATTTAATTCAAATTTATTGCTATTATTGATGAGAATAAATTTAAACGTTATCCATTGACTGAACGCACAATCATTTTTTGAGTTTGTTGCTTTTATAGTAGGTACGGTAAAGCATTGTTTAAGATCTAACCCTGAATGCCTGTGAGATTTGTGAATTTTTTCGACCCGATTCTAGGAAAGCTTTTCTCTTATCACGTTGATTATAATGCATAAAATTTTCCAGACATGATTTATCCGTAACAAATAAATATAACATACTGATCTTGAAAACTAGTTTAGTTTTTGTATCATAGTAAATTTCTACTGGAATTTGTTACTTTAGGTTTCCGTTGAATTAGATTTCTGCATGCACGATTTCAATTTGAAGAAAATCTGGTAATAACATTTATAGTAACTTAAGGGCGCAGTTGTAAGTTCCTGTGCAAATCTTGACTTAAACAGATTGTATATACATTTTGTCAGACTTTATGGCCGCATGGTATATAATCATAAAAATGAATGGCTTAACTGCTGGACCAAAACATATCATACGTAAATGGATGGTAAACTTCAAGTTCTACAACTGAATGCCATGCGATCAGAGATGGTCATGGAAGAAATCATGCAAAGCAGCATTGCTTGGTGAATAGACATACTCTGTTTGCAAGAACCGTACTATAAAAAGGACGAGCTAGAAGCCCCATCTTATAATTTTAGAAAAATCATGAAGGATATAAATACATTTGCTTCCATCATCATTTTAAATAATGACTTACAAATTTTAAACATGACACATTATAACAGTAAATGGACAAATTGTGTCCAAATCAAAAATGGCCAGCTAGACTTCATACTCATTAATTCTTATTTTCAATTGTCAGTAGCGATAGATGATTTTATTGAAGAATTAACTAACATTTGTAACATGTATGCGGACAAAAAATTTTAATCTGTGCAGATGCAAATGCGAAGTCACCATCCTAGCATTCAGGTATCCTAGATGTAAGAGGGGAAATCTTTGAAAATAAAATAAATGAATTAAATCTCATAGTGCTAAATCAGAAAACAATCCCCCGACATATAGAAAGAGAAAAGGGATAGAAACAAACATAGATGCTACAATACCGTCGGCAAATTTCGCAAACGCTGTCTCAAACTGGAAAGTAATCGACAAGGAATCATCCAGTGATTATCAAATAATCAGATTTGATATAGAACATACTATTATTGGTGATACAGCGGATTATGACTACAATCTACCATATAATGTAAAATTTATCAACTGGGAAACTTTTAAAAAGTCAATTAAATTACCACATATAGAATGTACAAGATTAATAATATAATAAAAGATATAGAGAAAGATACAATGGATGCGGTGAAAAAATCACATAAATAAAAAAATAAGAATAAACCAAAAAATAGTAATTCCTTCTGGAATATTAATCTCCAGTTATTAAAGAAAAAACACGAAAGCAAAGGTGCATTTCGCCAGCCCCCCCACCTTGGAGTTTCGAAAAAAAACCTATGCCAATCGTTTGTGCTACGTTTGTGCCGGAATGTACCGAAAAAATTTTCGTTTGTACTACTTCCGGTACGAAGTTATAAGGGTTTTAAAGTGGGGAGCTTGTGAAACGGCAGCCTCCCTCCTAAAAATTTCAAAACAAAACCTATGCCAATCGTTTGTGCCGGAATGTACCGCAAAAATTTTTGTTTGTACCACTTCCGGTACGAAGTTATAAGGGTTTTGAAGTGGGGGCTGAGGAAACGGCAGCCCCCCACCTAGGAATTTCAAAACAAAACCTATGCCAATCGTTTGTGCTACGTTTGTGCCGGAATGTACCGCAAAAATTTTCATTTGTACCACTTCGGGTACGAAGTTATAAGGGTTTTTAAGTGGGGGGGGGGAGGCGGGAGAAACGGCAGCCTCCAAACTTGGAATTTCGAAACAAAACCTATGCCAATCGTTTGTGCTACGTTTGTGCCGGAATGTACCAGAAAAATTTTCGTTTGTACCACTTCCGGTACGAAGTTACAAGAGTTTTAAAGTGGGGGGCTGGAGAAACGGAACCCTCCAACCTAGGAATTTCGAAACAAAAACTATGCCAATCGTTTGTGCTACGTTTGTGCCGGAATGTACCGCAAAAATTTTCGTTTGTACCACTTTCGGTACGAAGTTATAAGGGTTTTAAAGTGGGGGGGGCTGGAGAAACGGCAGCCTTCAAACTTGAAATGTCAAAAAAAAAACTATGGCAATCGTTTGTGCTACGTTTGTGCCGGAATGTACCGAAAAAATTTTCGTTTGTACCACTTCCGGTACGAAGTTATAAGGGTTTTAAAGTGGGGGGCTGGAGAAACGGAAGCCTCCAACCTTGGAATTTCGAAACAAAAACTATGGCAATCGTTTGTGCTGGAATGTACCGCAAAAAGTTTCGTTTGTACCACTTTCAGTACGAAGTTATAAGGGTTTTAAAGTGGGGGGGCTGGAGAAACGGCAGCCTCCAAACTTGGAATTTCGAAACAAAACCTATTGCAATCTTTTGTGCTACGTTTGTGCCGGAACGTACCCCAAAAATTTTCGTTTGTACCACTTCCGGTACGAAGTTATAAGGGTTTTAAAGTGGGGGACCTGGAGAAACGGCAGCCTCCAAACTTAGAATTTCGAAACACAAACTATTGCAATCGTTTGTGCTACGTTTGTGCCGGAATTTACCGCAAAAAGTTTCGTTTGTACCACTTTCGGTACGAAGTTATAATAGTTTTAAAGTGGGGGGCTGGAGAAACGGCAGTCTCCAAACTTGAAATTTCGAAAACAAAACCTATGGCAATCGTTTGTGCTAGGTTTGTGCCGGAATGTACCGAAAAAATTTTCGTTTGTACCACTTCCGGTACGAAGTTATAAGGGTTTTAAAGTAGGGGGGCTGGAGAAACGGAAGCCTTCAACCTTGGAATTTCGAAACAAAAACTATGCCATTCGTTTGTGCTACGTTTGTGCCGGAATGTACCGGAAAAATTTTCGTTTGTACTACTTCCGGTACGAAGTTATAAGGGTTTTAAAGTGGGGAGCTGGGGAAACGGCAGCCTCCCTCCTAAAAATTTCAAAACAAAACCTATGCCAATCGTTTGTGCCGGAATGTACCGCAAAAATTTTTGTTTGTACCACTTCCGGTACGAAGTTATAAGGGTTTTGAAGTGGGGGCTGGGGAAACGGCAGCCCCCCACCTAGGAATTTCAAAACAAAACCTATGCCAATCGTTTGTGCTACGTTTGTGCCGGAATGTACCGCAAAAATTTTCGTTTGTACCACTTCCGGTACGAAGTTATAAGGGTTTTAAAGTGGGGGGCTGGAGAAACGGAAGCCTCCAACCTTGGAATTTCGAAACAAAAACTATGCCAATCGTTTGTGCTGGAATGTACCGCAAAAAGTTTCGTTTGTACCACTTTCAGTACGAAGTTATAAGGGTTTTAAAGTGGGGGGGGGGGGCTGGAGAAACGGCAGCCCCCAAACTTGGAATTTCGAAACAAAACCTATTGCAATCTTTTGTGCTACGTTTGTGCCGGAATGTACCGCAAAAATTTTCGTTTGTACCACTTCCGGTACGAAGTTATAAGGGTTTTAAAGTGGGGAGCTGGGGAAACGGCAGCCCGCCACCTAGGAATTTCAAAACAAAACCTATTGCAATTGTTTGTACTACGTTTGTGTCGGAATGTATCGCAAACATTTTTGTTTGTATCACTTCCAGTACAAGAGTATGACAGTTTTAAGTAGGGGGCTGCCGTTTCCAGAACCCCCCACCTTGGAATTTCGAGATAAGACTATGTCAATCGTTTGTGGTACGTTTTTACCGGAATGTACCGCAAAAAATTTACGTGCCTGAATTTGGCCCCCCACCTCTCCCAAATTACACCAAACGTTGCACATCGTTAATGCATCGTTAGTGCACGTTAGTGCATTTAGAACTAACGTTAGTGCTATCAGCGTTTACGAGATATTGAAGATTTTGGTGGGGGACCAACTTCTAATGAAGTTAGCCCCCAACCCATCTTTATGCAGACAGATTTTCACTAAACTTAGCGCATCGTTAGTGCATCGTTAGTGCACTTAAACACACTAAGCACTACCGTAAGTGCTACCATATTTTGGGATTATTCATGATTTTCGGTGGGGGGGCCAACTTCAGAAATATCAAATTCTATACAAATAGAGGTAGAAACATGGGGTTGACGGTAATTGTTAGTGCATCGTTAGTGCACTTAAACACACTAAGCACTACCGTAATTGCTACCATATTTTGAGATTATTCAAGATTTTCGGTGGGGGGGCCAACTTCAGAAATATCAAATTCTATACAAATAGAGGTAGAAACATGGGGTTGACGGTGATCGTTAGTGCATCGTTAGTGCACTTAAAAGCACTAAGCACTAACGTTAGTGTTACCACATTTTGAGATTTATTCAAAATTTTTGGTGGGGGCCAACTTCAGAAATATCAAATTCCATACAAATTGTCAGTATTTTCAGGAATCAGTAACGAATGCACTAATTACTTTGTTAGTGCTTGAAGAGGGCGCAAATTCACGCTGACCACCAAAGATATTTTACTTGTCGCACCTACACTAATTAAGCACTAACGTTAGGGGTTGGTGCACGAAGAAGCACTAACGATGCACTAAGGATTGTACTGGAAATGATCATTAGTGCTTTTTAATTTGGCAGAAATTGGACACAGTGAAAAACTCCCCTTAAATTTCTTATGTAAGTTTCCTTAGATGTAACTGGCCATAACTACACTAATAGTGAAGCACTAATGAAAACGGCTGTAATTTTTTCGTTATTGGTTGAAGTGGGGCGCCAAGTTTATGAAAGCTTCCAAAGGTTTTTTTACTTGTAGGACCTACATTAATGAAGAACTAACGTTAGGTGTTAATGCACTAAGAAGCACTAACGATTTCAGTAGAAGAGGTCATTAGTGCTTTTGATTTTGGCGGAAATTTGACGCAATGAAAAATTCCACATAAATCTCTTATGGGATTTTTGTGGCATATAATTGTCCATATCTACATCAATAGTTAAGCATTAACGGAACTATGAGTGTTTTGCAGAAGCGCTAACGATACATTAACGAATGGACTTATTTTTCGTTACTGTTTGAAGTGGGAATCAAGTTCACGCTGGCCCGCAAAGGTTTCTTACTTGTAGCAGCTACACTAATGAAGCACGAAACTTAGGTGTTGGTGCACCAGGAAGCACTAATGTTACAAGGAAAGAAAACTTTCGAAATTATCGTGAACTTAGCCCCCACTAAAGCACTAACGAAAAAATTAGTTTTATACGTTAGTGCATTGTTAGTACTTCTAGAAGATACAAGTAGTTTCGTTAGTGTTTCACCATTAGTGTAGAAATGGCCAATTATGTCTCAAAACTCCCATAAGAAACACATGGGGAATTATTCATTGTATCAAATTCCCATCGCATTCAAAAGCACTAATTACCTCTGTTAGTGCAATTGTTAGTGCATCGTAATTGCTTCTTAGAGCACAAACACCTAACGTTAGTGCTTCATTAGTGTAGGTGTTACAAGTAAAAAAACCTATGGGGAAGTCAGCGTGAATTTCGCACCGACACTTTAAGCACTAACGGAAAAAAAGTCCAATTCGTTAGTGCTTCTATAGAAAAGTCCAATTTCACTATTAGCGTAGTTATGGCCAATTACATATCACGAGACTCACAAGAAATTTAGGCAAATTTTTCATTGAATCAAATTTCCTCCAAATTCAAAATCACTAATGATCTCTTCTAGAGCGATCGTTAGTGCATTGTTAGTGCTTCTTAGCGCATCTACACCTAAGGTTAGTGCTTCATTAGTAAATGTGCTATAATTAAAATACCTTTTGAGGCCAGAGTGAACTTAGCGCCCACACTTCAAGCACTAACTAAAAACTTAGTGCCAGTCGTTAGTGCATTGGTAGTGCTTCTGGAAAACACTAACAATTTAGTTAGAACTTCAATATTAGTTTAGTTATGGCCAATTACATGTAACGAAACACATAATAAATTTATGGGAAATTTTTCATTGCATCATATTTCCGTCAAATTCAAGAGTACTAATGATCTATTCTAGTGCAATCGTTAGTGCATCCTTAGAAAACACTAACAGTTTCGTTTGTCCTTCAATATTAGTGTAGTTATGGACAATTACATGTCACTAAACTCCTATAAGACATTTATTGGGAATTTTTTTAATTGCATCAAATTTCCGCCATATTCAAAAGCACTAATGATATCTTCTAGTGCAATTGTTAGTGGTTCTTAGTGCACCAACCCCTAACGTTAGTACTTCATTAGTGTAGGTGCTACAGGTACAATATCTTTGGAGGGCACGGTGAACTTGCGTCAACTTCAAGCACTAACAAAAAATTAATGCCATTCATTAGTGTATCGTTAGTGCTTCTAGAAAGCACTAAACGTTTGTATGGAATTTGATATTTCTGAAGTTGGCCCCACCAAAAATCTTGAATAAATCCCAAAATATGGTAATGTTAACCTTAATGCTTAGTGCATGTAAGTGCACTAACGATGCAATAACGATTGTCTTTAACTGCATGTTTCTACCTCTATTTGTATAGAATTTGATATTTCTGAAGTTGGCCCCCATCTAAAATCTTGAATAAATCCCAAAATATTGTAGCACTAACGTCAGTGTTTAGTATTTTAAGTGCACTAACGATGCACTAACGATTGCCGTTAACTCTATGTTCCTATCTCTATTTGTATAGAATTTGAAATTACTGATGTTGCCCATCCCACCGAAAATCTTGAATGAATTCCAAAATATGGTAGCACCAACGATAGTGCTTGGTACGTTTAAGTGCACTAACGATGCACTAACGTTTGCCATTAACCCCATGTTTCATCCCTATTTGTATAGAATTTGATATTTCTGAAGTTGACCACTCCACCAAATTTTTTGAATAAATCTCAAAATATAGTAGTACTAACGATAGTATTTAGTGCGTTTAAGTGCACTAATGATGCTCTAATGATTGCCGTTAACACTATGTTTCTACCTTTATTTGTATAGAATTTGATATTTCTGAAGTTGGCCCCCCACAAAAAACCTTGAATAAATCCCAAAATATGATAGCACTAACGTTAGTGCTTAGTGCTTTTAAGTGAACTAACGATTGCCGTTAACTCAATGTTTCTATCTCTATTTGTATAGAATTTGATGTTTCTGAAGTTTGCCCCCCACTTTAAAACTATTATAACTCGTACCGGAAGTGGTACAAACGAAAATTTTTGAGGTACATTCCGGCACAAACATAGCAAAAACGATTGGCATAGGTTTTGTTTCGAAATTCCAAGTAGGGAGGCTGCCGTTCCTTTAGCCCCCCACTTCAAAACCCTTATAACTTCGTACCGGAAGTGGTACAAACAAATTTTTTTGCGGTACATTCCGGCACAAACATAGCAAAAACGATTGGCATAGGTTTTGTTTCGAAATTCCAAGTAGGGAGGCTGCCGTTCCTTTAGCCCCCCACTTCAAAACCCTTATAACTTCGTACCGGAAGTGGTACAAACAAATTTTTTGCGGTACATTCCGGCACAAACGTAGCACAAACGATTGCCATAGGTTTTTTTTTAAATTCCTAGGTGGGGGGCTGCCGTCTCCCCAGCCCCCCACATCAAAACCCTTATAACTTCGTACCGGAAGTGGTACAAACGAAAATTTTTGCGGTACATTCCGGCACAAACGTAGCACAAACGATTGGTATAGGTTTTGTTTCGAAATTTCACTTTAGGGGGTTTCCGTTTCTCCAGTCCCCCACTTTAAAACCCTTATAACTTCGTACCGGAAGTGGTACAAACGAAAATTTTTGCGGTACATTCAGGCACAAACGATTGACATAAGTTTTGTTTTGAACTTCCTAGGTGGGAGGCTGCCGTGTCCCAGCCCCCCACTTCAAAACTCTTATAATTTCGTACCGGATGTGGTACAAACGAAAATTTTTGCGGAACATTCCGGCACAAACGTAGCACAAACGATTGACATAGGTTTTGTTTCGAAATTCCAAGTTTCGAGGCTGCCGTTTCTCCAGCCCCCCTACTTTCAAACCCTTATAACTTCGTACCGGAAATGGTACAAACGAAAATGTTTTCGGTACATTCCGGCACAAACGTAGCACAAACGATTGCCATAGGTTTTGTTTCGAAATTCTAAGTTTGGAGGCTGCCGTTTCCCCAGCCCCCCACTTTAAAACCCTTATAACTTCGTACCGGAAGTGGTACAAACGAAAATTTTTGCGGTACATTCCGGCACAAACGTAGCACAAGCGATTGGCATAGGTTTCGTTTCGAAATTCCTAGGTGGGGGGGCTGCCGTTTCTCCAGCCCCCCACTTTAAAAGTCTTATAACTTCGTACCGGAAGTGGTACAAACGAAAATTTTCTGCGGTACATTCCGGCACAAACGTAGCACAAACGATTGGCATAGGTTTCGTTTCGAAATTCCAAGGTGGGGGGGCTGCCGTTTCCCCAGCCCCCCCACTTTAAAACTATTATAACTTCGTACCGGAAGTGGTACAAACGAAAATTTTTGCGGTACATTCCGGCACAAACGTAGCACAAACGATTGGCATAGGTTTTTTTTCGAAACTCCAAGGTGGGGTGGCTGGCGAAATGCACCTCGAAAGCAAAGAGAAAACAATATCAGAGGACAAACAATCCACACCTAAAAGAAGTTAGACTTTTTCAGTATTTATAAATTAAATACGAATACAAAAATAAAATTCAAGACGAGAAAAATAAAGCTTGGTTGATGTTTGTTACAGAAAAATTGAGTGCAGACCCTTGGGGAATGCCTTATAAAATAGTTACCGACAAAATTAAACCAGCATTATTAGTATCAACAATGGAGAAGCAGGACGGGTCTTGCACAAAAGATATTGCAGAAACTATGACTTTAATGATCGAGACATTATTCCCAGATAATGATCCTACAACAGACAGCGAAGAAAACAAAATAGATACACAAACTTACGAAAGCCTTAACCCAGCAGAACCAGACAATCTACAAAAAATACTTACTTCAAATAACGAAATAGAAACAGTAGTTAAGGATCTTAAAAATAATAAGGCACCTGGCCCTAATGGTTTTAAAACTGAACTATTTAAACAAAATCAACAGTTATGGACGCCATATCTGACAAGACTGTATAATAAAGCTTACAGCTGTCTATCTTTGCAAAACATTGGAAAAATGGTAATCTAATTATATTGCAAAAACACAAACTAGGATTGATGAACCCACCAAAATCATACAGACCTGTTTGCCTCTTGGATATTCTGGGCAAAATGTTAGAGAAAATACTTGTTAACAGAATAAAAGATAAGAGAGGAGACCTAAGTAATTGCCAGTTGCAATACGATTTCAGAAAAAATCAGGGGACTACAGAGGCAATTAATAGATTATTAGAAATCACAAAAGGAATAGAAGAAAATGGAGAAAGATACACCGTAATAATATTTGTAGACATTGCTGGTGCCTTTGACAATCTTTGATGGCCAGCAATGTTTAAAGAACTAAGAAGATTGAATATAAACAATAATATTCTGAAAATAATAAAAAAATATTGTACAAACAGAATAGTAATATACACAGCGAAAGGAATAAAAATAGAAAAGAAAATTACGAAAGGATGTCCACTGGGCTCTGTGCTAGGCCCTCTATTGTGGGATATTTTACTGCAGCCGGGTCTCGAGAAACTAAATAATTTACAAGAAACAGCGGGAGTGGTAGCATATGCTGATGACCTCGCCATAATTGTGTATGTAAGAACAAGAGCGGAAATAGAAAATAACGTAAATGCATTAATGAATAATTTACTCGATTGGTGCAAGTCAGTTAAATTGAGCATTTCTTCCGAGAAAACAATAGTCCATACGACTTGCGTCTGGAGATTTAACAGGTACCTCATTGAAAGGTATCACCTGTATACCACTTGCCTCCTCCATCTCCCTGTAGAATGCGAGGGACGATCGTGAGGTATGTGATGAGGCCTTGTCCATGTGAATGCGCACCAGATTGGCATCATTTCTGTACATTGTTGGAATCTCATGCTCGTAGATCGGCCGCATGATCTGCTCCTGAAAATACTGCGAATTTATTTTGCAGTTCTTCGCCACCCTAAGAATCCTCAATTTATTTTGGTAACAGTAGCTAGTAACGACCATGAACCCTTTTGGTTCTTGGCGCCATTCTCTCGGCATATGATGGCTCTTGGTTTGCCGCAGTCGGAAAGGTAAATCCATGCTTCATCGAGCGTTACGACGTACATCCACCTTTGTTTTGCCACATGCCGTTCGTATAGCTACCGGGCGTTACACTTTCGTTCCTTTTGGTGGGCATCCATGAGAAGATGGCCGCGAGTTTAATGACTTTTTCCAGGTTGGGTTGATGGAGTAACATCCGGCTCACAGTCCCCAAAGACACGTCAAGACGATTAGCCATACACCTTTGTGTTGGCGGATTTTCTTGCATTGCCATTTTGCAAAGTTTCCTCTGCCTGGTGGAGGTGGCCTTGGTGCATTCCCGCTTCCTAGGCAACTTCGTTGGTGATCCAAATGGTGGAGCTTCGTTGTCCTTGTACTTTTTAATAACATTTTTATTCCACTTAAACTGATGTTGCAACCATTCTTCTTGCACTGTTTTCTAATGACAGAAACGCTAAAGTGGGAGTCATAAAGAGCCGCAACATAGCCTTCCCAAAACCGGCTTAGTTTGGGCGGCATTTTGGTCACAGAGCGGAAACCCACACACTTGGAAACAAATTTAACACAACACTCACAACAATGGCCCTGTTTTGTGTGTTATAGTCGTCCGCGCGGAGAAACAACTCCGTTCCCAGGAAGCCACTGCACACACTGTTGCCACACTTGGTACAATTGTACCAAATTCAGCCCCTTTTGTCATTCATCGGCCCGTTGGTACTACCCTTGCATTTTCAGCCCCTTTTCTGAAAAAGTTGGTACAATTCTACCCAATTCAGCACCATTTAACAAATACTTGTCACATTTTCAAAAGTGTCAGTAAGACTTTTCCTACATCTCACGTTACTCATACTGTGTGATGTCATGAGGAGCGAACTCGGAGATGATTGATTTGTTTCTCGTTTTATATATATTTTTTCATATATGGCCATAATACCATTTTGGTTTATTGGTTACTTTGAAATAGAGGAGCGTTTGGTTTCCTTACAATACATACCGAAGACGATAACTGTTTTCTCTTTTAATTTGCAGCCTCCGTCATACTTCCTACGTGCGACAAAAGTTTCATCTACTTCCACGATTGTTTGGGGTCCCCCAGTGGCGTAGCAATAGAGTAGGCAGGGTAGGCATTGCCTACGGGCTCTGGACGTTTCGCTATATTAGGGGACGCCCCAGGATTTTAGTAAAAGAGAAGCAAATTATATAAATGGAGCTCCAAGTTTTCGTGGTCTTTATTTCCAAACATGGCAAGAATAAAAATTCCTGCTCACTTCGTTTGCAGTTTATTACATTTGCGTACCAAATTATTGACATTACCGTTAACTCGTCGAGGTTATAGCACTGTATGATTAAGAAATTAATCCTCCTGTATTAACACGATACCAGTCCTACATTACATGTACTAAGCTTACTAACTATAAATAAAATTCCCCTGCGCAACAAGCTTTCAACTATAAGGACACATTCTATGACCTATAAGATCTGGAGTAAAACGAGTTGAAAAGTGTTATCATGAGGCACAGCACAATTGCCACGTACTGCGGCTACACAGGACCAAGCACAAACACCAAAGGTTGGGCAAACCGGGCAACTGCCCGGGACGCTAACGTCAGGGGGCGTCCAAACGAGCACTCCAAAATAAATTTTCGAACGTATTTTCTAACATCACTGTAATAAAAAGTAAAGTATAGGCTAGGACTAGGTGAGGAGGCAGACTCATTGGCAGGGGGAAACTTTTGCCTTCGTCCGCTATTGACGTTGACTGAGATGACGTAGTGTTAAATGGATGAGGACGATACTGACCTATTTAGGCTCTAATCTCAGCATTATTGGAGAGTAATAATTAGGTCATCTTAAATACCGATTACAATATTACTTACAATATTTTTGTAGACGTGATAACTTTTTTTTTTTTTTTTTGCAGTTAGCGAATTTTTAGCCCTGTTTAGCGGAAAGAAAAATTTCGTGTTGGCAACACTACCCAAAGCTAGCCAAATGTGGGATGTGGCGCGTACGCGTAAGTTACAGATGGTCATGCATTGGCCTATTATATGGGTAAGGGGGGCAGCACTAAGGATTTTGCCTAGGGGCACCAAAGACCATTGTTACGCCACTGGGTCCTCCTATTTGGATGTTTTAAAAATAATTTTTAAAATGAGCACTTTCTTTATTTAAACTCTTAGAAGAGGGGAGGGGGAGTGTTCTAGAACTTTATCTCTTTTAGTTTCGTGCTATAGAACCATTTATTACACTGGTATAAAATAATGAATTCGACCCTTTTCGATTCAATTTGGTACTATTATTCAGCCCACTCCAAAGCTAGGATTGTGGCAACACTGCAGGACGCCACGAGCCAGGTCGGGTAAGTCCATTCTGCTCGGGAGGGGGAAGGAACGAAATCGGCCAAACGTAGGCTGAACAACCTCTGTAGTCATTAAAAATCTCTATCTAGTAGGTGCTTGAACCCCAAGGCATCTCTGTCATCGTGGTCTATGGTTTTGATATTTTTTTTTTTATATTCAACTTTTAAGCACAGGTCTTGTTTATTCTAAACGGTGATAGAAATCTATTTTTAAATCAAAATAACTTTGGCTTATAGAGTGGTCGAACACGTTCTTCCATCCTTTCTTATGTCACTTTATGAATGACACTAATCATCGAAATAACTTTATATACTTTGAATGCTATTTCAGAATAACATCTCATTTAAAAATTCATTTTAGTCACTATGTTGCCTTCTTAATCCAGATTCAGGGAAATTCTACATGTTTTCAACCATAATTGTTAACTTACTTAAATATACCTTTCTCCTTTATTTCTAATTTGTTTCCTATTTGCATAAGAGACAACTCTGCTTTCCCCCTCTTTTCTTGACATAACAATCAATTAATCAAGTTGAAAACCCTTGTAATCATATTAAGAGAAGGTGGAGAAATGTAGAGAGAAATAGAATGAAGAACAATACCACATCACATTTTGTTGGTAATCGAATTGTAAGGTATACGCCCATCTGCTAACCGGGACTAATTCATTTTAAGATTGTCTGGTTTGATACTATACATAGATCAAGCTTTCCAGCTAACAGTTTAGAAAGTCTGAAGTCCATGTCACTTAAAGCTCCTGATACGTTAAAATCTTAAGCCACGTTGTTCTGTTTTGTACTAAGTTTAACGTCTTTCTGTCAGGCCCACTACTGTTCTAAACAATTATTAAATTTGGAACAGGAGTCTTAATCCCCCAACCACTGTTTCTTCCGTTCATTGCTCCAATGAGCCTCCACCCGTACGGCACATAAATCCAATTAGTTACAATTCATCATTGTAATTAGCCTGACAAGCTGAATATGAGAGAAGAAAATACATCACTAATGCTTCCTTTCAACTTTTCTCTTCTTCTATTTCGTGCTCAGGTGTTCAAATATACACTAGTCACACTCCTCTTTATTCAGAGGAAATAGCAATTTCAAAATTCAATAATCAGACCTCTTTTCTTTAATACTGTATTTTTAAATTATTTTACGAATATATTATTTTTGGCTTAATCTTTATAATTAACTTTATCGTACTTTAAATTTACTTAAATAAAACTAGCACAAAATTAGTAACTGTAAGAATACATTCTGAACTAACAGGTAAATAGTTATATAAATCTAGAAGCTAATAAGGAACTAGTGATCATATATAGTAACAAAGATAACGCTTTTCAAGAGAGTTTGTAAGAAATGATTCAATTTATCACTCTCGAAACAGCACCAACGACATATCTAACAGATTGTTTTAAATTTGTATAACAAGACAGAAACCACATTCTACGCAGTATCACTGGTGACAAAAATTAGAACAATCAAAATCTAACAATTTTCAGAGGAGGGAATTTTTCCTCAATTTCTTGGATAATTAAATACCTTATAAGTGTAAAAGAAGTCTCTTCATGTCTTTCATATGACCCTATATAGCTCAGAACTAGATACACTCCATCCTGAAACCAAGAAAACGTCTATATTTTTCCTATAAAGAGTCAAATGCTGTGCATTTTACATTATCTTCGGGTTCTGCAGTTTGTCATCGCATCTCACTCAAAACTCAGAAATCTTCTTAACTATGGAATAGAATCCAGTAAATGATCATGACCACACACAAACACACACTCAAACTTACATTGAAGTTTGAACGTATTAGAGTGACTCGAATCTTCAACTTAGGTTCACATCTCAAATAGCCTCAGTATTGAAAATGAACGCTAAACTTCAATAAATAAAGACAAAATGTAAATATTATGATGCTTGTAGTTCGGTACATTTCTGGTTAGTTAACTGAGTACTTAGCAGTGATAAGTTCTCAGCTTGATCGATACTATATGAGATTTGTACCTAGACGTTAACGTGGATCCTGAACCACATATACCTTTACCGATAATCACACCTGTCCTATATACTGTATTTACGGCGAAAGGCTAACTATATAGCGAAATAAAACAAGTTCTTTAGTTTAATTTCTCAGTTAGTCTCTTTAGTTTAAAATTTCAATGTTTGACATTAACTGTAATCTAAAATGAGTCTTTATGGTCCTACAGATGATCATCTTCCTCTCTTTGATGGGCACCTAGGACCAGACTCGTAACTGTGGTTAAGTTCGATTGTTAGGTGGGCCAAACCTACATATCTCATGCTAAAAGATCGACGGTTAGTCTTCAGGCTCTATGGACGAGCATCTTAATCTGTTTGGTGACTATGTAGGGTAAGACATGCATTCTTATGATCACTTTCGATAGGCGTGAAGGTAAAGGCAACCAAGAAAGTTCCTGCGGTTTTTACACCTACCGCTAATTTTCGTGGAGTAGTAATCATTTCTGCCGCCAGGGGTACTTGTATGTGACAGTTTCTGAAGGCTGAGTCATTAGCACGTCGGCTAACGTAGATAACAGGTCGCATTCAACAGTTCGAGATCAGGTATTCGCAGTGAGCCATGTCTGTGTCGAACACAGTAATCAGGGCTTGTTTACTGTATGAATTCAAGTTGGGCACAAAAGGTGCGGAAGCAGCAAGAACAATATATGCAGCGTTTGGGGAAGGTACAATTCGTCGACGGACAACTCAAAAGTGGTTTCAGACCTTTAAACCGGCGAAGAGACACTTGAAGACAAACCTCGATCGGGCAGTCCAAAATCCTTTGATCTGGACCTACTCAAGCAGCAATTGAAGAGGATTCAAGTCAGATGTGTCAAGAACTCGCTCAATGATTTGGGGTAAGCGATGAAATCATTCGTGTGCGGTTGCATGAGCTTGACTGCTGCGAACCCTCTCCAACGACTGAACATTTGCTCTTCCTTGCTGACTAGGAACAACAACTGTCCAATTTTGGACCGCGTTTTGACATGTGATGAAAAGTGGGTAATGTACGATAACAAAAACGCTCGTACCATTAGCTATCGTCAAATGACTCCATGTCCTTAAGTGCAAAACCTGCTCTTCATCAGTGGAAAGTTATGCTGTGTGTATGGTGGGTTACTGCTGGGATTGTGCATTATGAGTTCTTGGTAAGTGTAACTATAACCAAAGGGGTATACTTAGTACAATTGCAAAGAGTAGCCGAACAGCTTGCAAAGAAAAAAAACTGCACTAGTGAATAATAAGGGAGTTCTTGTCCACCAGGACAACGCTAGACCTCATACAGCAAAGATGACCCTGGAGGTGATTTCTTCTCTCGGCTCGGAACTTCTGCCACATCCAGCGTATTCACCAGACATTGCTCCATCAGACTACCATCTTGTTTGTCTATGGACAACCATATGCGCATTCAAAACTCAAATCGACTCAAATCGACAATTCAAAACTCGAGAAGAGGTTGAAAACGCGGTGGCGCAGTTTCTTGAGTCCGAACACAAAGATTTCTTCAAAAATGGCATCAAAATCTTCTACAACGATGGGAGAAGGTTGTAGAAGCAGATGATGGATATTTTGCGGAATAAACATAAGGTAAACGCAATTTTTTGAACTTTTCTTCATTGTACTGAAACCGCTCGAACTTTCTTGGTTACCTGGGAGTCTAACCTTGCACCTTATCAGTTTAAGGTTGAGTGTTAATGGTCCTATGAACGAACGTTGTACTCCCTTATGACCAAGGCTGCGATTTTTATGTACGAATTATCAAAAGCAAACTACGTACATGAAAACGTCAAAAAAATAACAACATATATCATAAACATATACCGTAATATTCGGAGAATATGCATTAATAAATGCAATACACACACACACACACACACATATACATACATTATACACGCATATATATATATATATATATATATATATATATATATATATATATATATATATATATATATATATATATATGAGGCCGTTTTTTCAAAACTCTATTGAGCGAATTTTGAGAAATGGGGATATGCTTTTTAAGCTCCAGTAATTAGATGTTCGGATGCTAAAAATGAAGCATAGAAGCAAACTTTCCAGTTCCATGACTTGATTCCAGAAATTTTAACTGAGAAATATCATTGTCATTGTATGTATTTGGGAGGGAGCAATGTGCAGTTATAAAAATTTTCTTGAAAAACCCTGATAAATAATAAAGATACGCCAGGGAAATACGGTCATGCCACACGATATTGATTTCCTTGACATTTTACTACCAAAAATAGATGTGAAGCAATTTTACTAATGAGACTATTGATAAAAGACATAGTAAGGAATTTATCTGACCATTCCAAAAACTCTTCCAATCAACTCAGCGAACTCGAAAATCTACAAATGGACATCAAATTTACTCCCTGATTTACTTCCATAAATAGCATTATAGGTTCGCCATCTTTAAAAATGGCGGCTTTGTCATACATTATGTATTTTACATGTTAAGAAACTATTCCAATCGACTCAGCATCATCAAAAACCAATAAATAGACACCGATATTGCTCACCTGAGATACTTGCACCTGACTTACAGCTACACTTTGTGGTACAGAGCGGCCATTTTGGAAAATGGCAGCCACGACCACCTTAGACCAGGGAAAACCTGTGTCCCGGTCTTTTTCGATTTCTTATGACCTATACTTACTGCGCTGAAAAGGGCAGACTGGTATCCGGAAGTGAAATATTTTCCCGACTTCGGAGGTTTAGCTATTCCACTATTTTCTTTTCCACTGATAAGTAATCTGTACATTACATGTAAATGAGTTCACTAGTGTCAATAACTTTCATGACAGAAACATTGGAGAACGTAATAATAGAATCTTCTTAAAAGATAAAGGGAAGGTCGCATCATAGAGCAACAACCGGATTATGGAGAAACTACGACACGAGATGTATGTATGGTTAGGATTATTGACCGATGCATGCAAAAACCTTGTGAAGAACTGAAAGATAAGAAGTGTAATGCTCTTAAATCTCTTTGTTAAAGTTAATACAAACAGATGCCAATGGCATGTATCAAAATCATGTGATGTACGAACACTTGACTCTCACATGAGGCTTACGTCAATGATATCCAAACTGGAGAGTATAAAACCTCCAGGAGGGACCACTTTCGTCACCCCTTCTCTCTACACTGAATCTCGGCTCGTCAACTTCGTAAATTGCACTTCATTAGAAGAGGTCCGGTCTGTCACCTGCGGTTGTGTCTAGTTCGACTTGGTCTGTCAAACGTTTTATTCCTCTTAGCGAGAGTCTGTGTTCAATCAGTCTGTGTAATTTCTTATAAATTTTTATTTTATGAACTGTACATCTTTTTCAACCAATAAATCCCGACTACAAACAAGTTCTTATCTACGTTTCATTTATCTGGAACACTGTGGTACTCTACCTGAGAGTCGAACTAGCGATCGTTAGCCGACGCCAGAAGAAGAGACGCCGCCCAAGCCGCTCGGGGCGCTACAACACATATGTGATATATTTACAGAAATAAAAAAAGGAAATATTTTCTACTAATTCCCCACATTTAAGCTGAAAGCGACTTAGTTAGAAACTCTGTAACTGATATAAAGAAAATATTTCTTTTTTCCATGTTCCTTTCCATTGTCTGGTCAGCAAAATTTTGCCCAATGCTGAGTCGACAGAGGAAAGAAAGATGGAAACAACTGATGAGGGAATGGGAAAAGGATTTGGTCCATTTTGTCACGCGTAATTACCAATTATTTTCTGTCCGATAGGAGTCAATTCTCCTTACTTCGACATTTTTTATAGAAATCCATTACAAGCAGATTGGTTAACGTTTCTTCTTATTCGTTATTTTTCATTTCAGTTCATTTGCTCCGTTATTTTATTCCTATGGATTATTATTAATATAGATGTGTTTAATAGAACATTACATGTGATGATTTTTGAAATAATATTCTGATTGAAGAGAATAAGGAAAGAACGTGCATCGTCCACTTGAGCAAATTTTTTGGGCGAAGTTTTGAAAGTCTGAAAGTTTTTATTCAAGTAATGCAAAATACAAACACACTTTCACTGCATACTAATCGATAACTAGGAATACAGTTGTTTAATTTTATACTTCCCGTGCTGTGTGTGTCCAGAAACATCTATGGATATTATTTAAAAGGATTTTTTTGTGAGTGTTAGTGTAATAACTATTACTTATTGAGTAATTAAAAATATTAGTGATTACAAACAAAACACCACTAGGTCTATTCTCAAAAGAGTAGAACTTAAGAAAAAGTATCAAGAATTAGTATTTTAAAGGAAACTTAATCAACCAAGAGGAAAATATGATATATGATGTGTAGTTTTGCGTTCCTTTAATCTAGTCTTTCTTGATCACAAACGAAGTCATGTGTTTTAAGATAATTTAATAAATTAAGAAAAGTTTTAATTTAGTTCAACACCATCACTTATACGTAGTGTTCATTATCTAATGCGAAAGACTCGTGTAGAACATTCTTACTTCGCTTCCACAAAACTCTTTTAAAACATAAATGTTTTGGTACTTTTTTTTATTGAAATTGAAGAGGACAACTGTAAGTAGAAGGACAGTGGACAAAGTGATTTTCAGTCTCCTGATCACAAATCCGCTAACATGCTCTCACCTTGATGTTATGCAGGCTCCATTATAAATATCCCAAAGCTGGACTAAGGAAGGGTGTTATCTTGTGATCGTTTACTTTTCTTATCGTCGATCTTTATAAACAGGAACAATTTTTCAAATACTTCTCCAAACATAACTCCCATTTCTTTCATTATATTCTGATTGTCCACCATTTCTTGAAAAGGCTTTGGTTTCTTCCTTACTTCTTCAATAATCCTCGCTATATTTTGTGGATGTTCTGCTACAACTTTTGTGTTAGTGAGAACCACATTTTTGTTCACATTGTATAAAGGAGTGCATTCTAACCGGAAACATAACTTTAATTTTGTATCAAGTAATTTCAAGACATTTTCAATATAATAAAAGAAACCTCAGAAGAACGTAGTTTTTGTTTTGGTCAGCACACGAGGTACAGAAAATTTCAAGATGTCTCACTTTCTTGTTCAGTACTTCGGTTGAAAGGCGGTGTAAAAATGACTACTAACTTCGCTCCCTTTCTCCTAACACCTTCGGTATGGGTACAAAACATAGAAGTTCCATTTGAAATCTAATGCATGTTGAAAGAGTAAATCGACAGCTGTATTTTGTAATCGAAAATATTTGAAGTAATATTGGGCAAACATTATTTTCTCATAATCCAAGTAGATTGCTTCTGTGTTTTCAGACTTCTGTGTTTTCAACTTCTCATACGAGTACTCTCTTCTTCGAATAAAATTGTGTATTTTGTGTTTATAGATATTGTTATATGGTAACTTGATTAATTTCTCCCAAACTTTTTGTCTTGTTTTCGTTCCTTAAATTCTATGACAACTCCAAATTCATCGCTATCGTCTCAGATGTACAGTTGTCGGATACTGAATGTGAGTCGGACCTGAGATATCCTACAACCTGAGGATATACTAAATTTTGTTTTCAACATTGTTCTATCTGTTGATTGTAAAATTCCATGCTGTCCCTTGTAAATTTCAAACACCCTTGTATATGTTTACTAAAAGATCATCTGACAGATACAGATTTTTCTCTCTTTTCCTTGCTGTGACGTCTTGTTCTGCCTTTAAAAGAATTGATACTGGAACAAGTTTACTTCTTTCATTATTTCCCAGCCGATTATCTCTTTCATTACGAGGCTTTCCATTTTTTAGGCACTTTTGAACGCTTTGATTCACATAGATACTTCAAACGTTGTGCCTTTCCGTCTTCCGTTTTACTCTTACTTTGTATTGAAAAATCGCAATCTTGGAAATGCCCTTCATCTCCAGTCTTGATATTTTCCGAAAATCTGTAGATTGCTGTAACGGGAATATATCATGATTCATCGTTAAAGTCATTAAATTTCCTTATTATACTTACTGTTGCTTTAGCGTTTATTATTTAAAAGTAGTGAGTCTGTATCAACAATCTTCCACTAGTTCAATACAGTGAACTCTTAACCTTTTCATAACTGTACTCATTCTCTCTCTTAGCTGCGTTTGTTTTCACAACTTTTAAAGTCGATAATTTCTGCGTTTCATCCTCAGGTAGGTTTTCTAAGAAACCTTTATTTCGTCACACGACAGCTACTTTTGTGAACTAATCTTAAAAAAAAAAAAAAAAAAAAAAAAAAAAAAAAAAAACTAGCTTCAAGTAATCTGAAAGGAGCAAATGTAACTTTGCGTAACAATGAACTTATTGTTAACAAGAGAATAACCAAATCGAAGTTACCTAAAACTAAGAGAAAAGAAGAAATATACCCGAAAAATATTGGACAAGGCAATTATTTCTTATTAACGATGCTTATTACCTGTACACCAAACCTAAAAGTAGGTGTAGTACTTGGAATATTTATATTATCACATTGTTCGAGTCTCATATGGCCAAGCCACCGAGAGAGCTCTCTTCCTACCCTTCTATAATCTATTTCACGTAACCTGGTAGGAAAAAGAAGTTTATTTCCTCCACCATGGGGTAATTTGGCACCAAGTCCTTTTTAAAGCTTAAATTTATGATCTAGAAAGCTCAATTGTCATCCGCATGCACATCATTGAAGCAAAATCTTTTGCAGTGACTCATAAACTATAATGTGTTTAGCGTAATCTGATAGGTAAAAGAAGTTTCCTTCCCCCCTCCACTACGCTCAAGTACAGGTAAATGTTGGTGTTCCGTCTTCCACCATCAACCCGCGCACACAGAGGTATACAGTGTATCTAAATATGTTTAAATAATAAATTACAACTTTCATAACAACACTACAAAACACTTAATTACATTTGCCTGTATTAGTGAGGTAAGTAACACGTGTTATTATAATGGAAATTATATTGAACAGTTGTATTGTTTATTTTCCTCCTTTTTGGCAGTTGGGCTTGTGACACAATGTTCGAATGGCAAGGGATGGTAGGGTTAGTAATTGAATGTGTATTTATCGATACCAGAATCTCATAATATAAAATTCCGTGTTGGCATTTGTATGAGTTCTTTACTCGTTTTAGGCCTATATATCGGCACGTTCTCGTTTAGGTATGCATTCTACCATTCCATTATTATAATTGATTTACGTAAATTATCTTGCACTTCCTTAAAACGGAAGATAAAAAGACTACGAAAGACTTACTATATAATGATGCAATAGACAAGGCTTCCTCAATCTATTTATTTTATATCATGGCCCCCTTTTATCACACCTTCTTGCCTGCGAGCCTCACAATTATTTTCCTATTTATGTTTTTTTTTTTTTTTTTTAAATTGTTGTTCATGTTGTTCATCGCTTACTGAAAGTTCTATTTGTACTTTTCTTGAATTTAAATCTGCAGATTTTAACGAGTTTCATTCCTCTTTTATTGCAATTGTTTTTAAAATGATTCTCAAAGCTAATTTTCAATATGCTTTTTTTGTATTTTTAAACAAGTGTATAAATAAAAACATGTCTATCAAAAGAAGAAGTTCAAAATGTTTTAAAAAAAATATTTTTCTGCTACTAGACCCTAATTACATTTATCATCTACATTTCCCTTCGCACCCTCATATCGGGCCGCGGTGGCTCGGTGGTAAGCAGGTAGCAATAGCCGAGTGGTCTCGGGCGTTCGACTTCAGATCATGAAGATCAATCCACTGGGGGTTCGAGTCCCTCTGAAGAGCATGGTCGGATTTTTAACTGTCCTGAACCTTTGTGTTCGTGCCCCTGTAGTGTTTGGATTACGCAGAAATTGCAGGAACTGTCCATGGCGAACACTATCCCGGTTGGAATGAACTGTAAAAAAGAAAAAAAATGGTTGAGCGTTCACCTATGGTGCATGGGGTCCTTGGTTCGATCGCAGCTCGGGCCAAGTGAGCTTTGTGGTAGAAACATCGTGTGCATGTGTCTCCTTGAGGTTCTTGAGGTAAATAACATCAGCAAGTGTAGATGTAATTTAAGTCAATATAACATTTACTATTGAAACGTGTAGCGAGATACCACTATTCTTGATTATGAAGCACCCCTGAAGGCCATTCAACTACTATCTATTATAAATAGAATGTTAAACAGCAAGATAATACAGAGTAATAGAAATCAATAAAATGCAACTCATCCGATTAATACAACATTGGGTTACATTTAGCCTGTAGTATTCCTTATATAGAGAGAGTGGATTTTAAGGTGCAGCACCTTTTCTAGACATGTAGTTGTTAAGAGTCTTCATCCCGGCTAAATTAAAATACCGCTAATTTTACAGTAATTATGTGATATCTTCAAACAGATAAAATATAATTGAAATATGGAACAAGAGCGCCCTAGACAATATCATTTTGCGTGAGGTAACGCTATCACAAGTCATCTAGTGGCTTTCCGTTTTCAGCTGTTTAGAAACGCGAAAATAAATACCGATTTTCAAAATGGCTCGAAATCGAAAGCAGATAAGTGAGTCGTGATAACGGTTTCTCATGTAAAATAATGTTGTCTAGGGCGCTCTTGTTCCACATTTCGATCATCTTTTATCTATTTGAAGATATCACATAATTACTGTAAAATTAGCAGTATTTTAATTTCGCCGGGATGAAGACTCTTAAACAACCAAAGTTCAAAAAATGTATTTCCGGACATAAAACGAACTGAAATGAAGGCACTTTATTGCACCTTTTTCGCGAATGTTGCACTTTTTTTTTTTTTGCTAAATTAATAAAAATTTCCCCTTTTTAACTTTTATCCTCTAGCACCTTTATTGTCCCTTTTTTCTATTTTTTTTTTAAATTGGACAAAACAATATGGTTTATTTTCAATCTGGTTTGCACATAATATTCCATAAATTTAGACACAATATTGATGAATTTGCTAGGGACCAATTTGAACTGAATTTGTAAAACAATCCGGTCGTAGAAACCTTTGCAACGTTGACTGAACTTCCTGTCCATGTGCTTACAAGATATGCACCACTAGTTTCCGTTGATGTCAAGCGAAGCTTCTCCACACAAAAGGATCTTCTCAGCTCCAAGCGACAGAAACTAACATTCGACTACATAAAAATGTTGTGCATAATTAAGTATTAGAAAACCCAGTAGTATGGAACGGTTTCTGAAGCCACAATATTGCTAAATTAGTGTTTTTTTAAATACCAAGAAGTTTTAACCACAATTTTGTTACAAGAATGTTGAATGCTGTACACTCAGCATGAAAAAAATTGCGACACTTACCGCCGTGCACCTAGGTCACCCAATATACACCTTCTTATTCCATAATCATGTCTGGTAAAGAGACCCCTTCTCCCTTCTCCTTTCTTCTCTCTATAACTAAAATTAGTTAACAACATGAGCGCAATTCTAATTTCAAACTACACATGCATTAGTATCGATGAAATGAAATAACAACACCGAGACGAAACAAGATTCACAAGTTCATTTAGGGAGAAACTGAAACACACACAATGAAAAATTGAAACCAATGGATATATATTACACAGAGATTCAGAAATGAGCCATAGAGAGAGACAGAGAGAAAGAGAGAGAGAGAAGGCAAGAGAAGAAGAAAAAGAATAGGGAGAGCAAATAAAAATGTGGAATTTTAAACTTAGTAAGAAAACAACCTAACATTATAAAGTTCCGTTACCAGAAATCCAACAGTAATATAGAAATAACGTTTCTTTAATATATCTTTTTCAGGACTATTCGAATATATAGAGGATGCTTGAAACATCTATTAAGTCACTTTCAAAAAGGATAGCATACTCAATTTCCAGTGGAACTGTAGATCTCACAGACACATCTAAGATAATGTCAACAGTTTAGCACACATGCTTTGTTTTCGAGTGGTTCAGTTGTAAATTCGGTAGTGTTCTTTGGACGTACTGATGCAAACCACATTATAATAAACCCAGTAGGTAGCGTAGGTGATATCTTCCATTCCATAACTAATGCAAAGTGAACAAAAAAAAAAAAACGAAAAGAAAAGGGAAGAAGGAAAGAAAGAAAGATAAAATTGAATGAGTGGTACTTTACTGGTAAATTTTTATGAGTAATATCCTATATTAAAAGTCCAAACCGTATCATTATGAAAACTTACAAATGTTCAAATGGAAAATTGGATATTCCATATAGATGTAGTAAAACTTGCATGTTTCAAATTTCAACGTGAATAAATCACATTGAATTATAGGACGAAACAAATTTGTATCAAACTAGTATAAATAAAATTTTGTTTTCAAATAACCAAAGAGGTTGCCATTTTCTAGTCTTTTCCGAAGATTAATCTGTTCCAAACATACACCATCACTTTCATCTCTTGCGGATATAACGTTGTAATTTCTACAGATAGAATGAACACGCTAGAGCTCAAACGGATCATAGTGTTAGTCGGATGATGTTGGTTGTTAGATTATGGACCACCACTTGGTCGAGGATTCAAAGCCGTGCCCAGTAATTCGACTGAGACTTGGTAACCCAGATGTTAAAAATGATATTTTGCTTATTCCTTTGCGTTTAAACAGTATTTATTTGAGAGATGATCAGGACTGTAGATGTTAGATGATCAGGACTGTAGATCAGAACCCAGAGCACAAAAACTCGACGCTGAAGTTGGAAGTTAATTATATTTTTCAGACCAGGTCTATCGGTCTCTTGCTCCGTTTTAACTTTGGAACATGCACACGCACATGAAGTTCATGTGTACGTGAGAGAGAGGGGAGCGAAGTGAAAGATGCAAAGACAGAATAGGAAAGAGTCAAGAAAGAGTGAGAGAGAGAGAAGAATATAAAAATGAAACTTACTTATCATTACAGTGTATGATGAAGAACACACACACTATTTATTCGAATTCTCGCCAGCGATGCTTTATAAGTTCTCCAACAGAAGATAAATCTCTTTGCAGCCATTACTTTGTGCGAAAAATTAATATTACCTGACGGGGAATCGAACCTAGTTTTTTCGCTTGGTACTTTAAAACTACACCACCGATTGCTTTACCCAAACTTTGTCCAACAAATGCTGTAATGATACGGTTTGGACTTTTAATATAGGATATTACTGATAAAAGTTTACCAGTAAAATAGCACTCATTCAATTTTATCTTTCTTTCTTTCTTCCTTTTTCTTTTCGTTTTTTCTTTTTTTGGTTCACTTTGCATTAGTTATCTGGAATGGAAGATATCACCTACGCTACCTACTGGGTTTATTATAATGTGGTTTGCATCAGTACGTCCAATGAACACTACCAAATTTACAACTGAACCACGCGGAAACAAAGCATGTGTGTTAAACTGTTGACATTATCTTAGATGTGTCTGTGAGATCTACAGTTCCACTGGAAATTGAGTATGCTATCCTTTTTGAAAGTGACTTAATAGATGTTTCAAGCATCCTCTATATATTCGAATAGTCCTGAAAAAGATATATTAAAGAAACGTTATTTCTATATTACTGTTGGATTTCTGGTAACGGAACTTTATAATGTTAAGTTGTTTTCTTACAAAGTTAAACATTCCACATTTTTATCTGTTCTTCCTTTTCTTTCTCTTCTTCTCTCGCCTTCTCTCTTTCTCTGTCTTTCTGGCTCATTTCTGAACCTCTGTGCAATATACATCCATTGGTTTCAATTTTTCATTGTGTGTGTTTCAGTTCGTTCCTAAATCAACTTATGAATCTTGTTTCGTCTCGGTTTAGTTATTTCATTTCATCGATACTAATGCATGTGTAGTTTGAAATTAGAATTGGGTTCATGTTGTTAACTAATTTTAGTTATAGAGAGAAGAAAGGAGGAGAGAGAGGGGTTCTCTTTACCAGACACGATTATGGGATAAGAAGGTGTATATTGAGTGATCTAGCTGCACGGTGTTAGGTATCGCAATTTTTTTGATGCGGAGTGTACAAGTTTATGAAAATAAACAATAAAACTATCTTTAACTATGTTTAAAGCCAAGTGTTTAACAATATTTGCTGGTGTAATGAATACAGAATGTCCACGTAACTGTATACTATAGCACTTAATGAAGATATCCTGTTAGCACATTTTTGAATGATTTTTCAGCACCTTTTATTCTCTTTTTCCTACAACATTTTTGCACCTTAAAATCCGGTCCTTACTTATATGTATTGCGGAATTCATGCATATAAGTGATGAATTGTGTGGAAGGAAGAGTGAATGCATAATTCAATTATGTAATGCATAGTTCAATTACGTCAGTTTCAATGGAGGAGGATATTTGTGTTGCACTCGTGGTCTAAAACTAATGATAGATTACGATAATGTTAAGTTATGGGATTGAGCGGAAAACGAAATGTGTTCAAGTTTATCCTGATGTACCTCAATCCAGGTTTGAACAGGTATTATTCTTGTATTATTGAAAGTCACATTGAAGAAAAACTGTCATTATTAGAGAACAACATCTGCACTGTATGCATCTTGTCATCTAAAACGATTGCATGATCTCTGATAGTAATTCATAACTATGTATTCATAGTTATGAATTACTAAGTAATCATCATCATCATAATAATAATCATCATATAGTAATTCATAACATAACTATTCATAATATGGCGACGACTTTGATTAAATTTATGATTCAGTCTTTTTGCACTTTAAAAATCTTTCAAGCTTCTTTTATACGGGAGAGTAGAAAGGACACTGTCGATGAAATCTAAAAGTTTCAAACTTTTAAACAAGTCTACTAATAGTCTGCTATTGTTTACCATTAGATTCTGCTTTCCTTAAGCTTGTGTTTCTTCTAATGACATCTGTCCCTCAATGAAAACTAGATTATGTTACAATTTAAATTGTAGGAGGATTCTAATCTACCTTGGGTTTAGATATCAGATGCCAACATGTTCACGAAAATTAACAATTTGGTTATTTCTATATATTCTTATATTTGGAACTGAAATGAAATTATTATTTCATATTTTAACAGTGACTTACCCATGGTAAGCAAGGAACGAAAGAAGAAAGAAGACACATGCCAGAACATCAGCTCTGCCTACTATTCCCGTCACCTAGAATAAAAATGTAAATTATTAATAAACTCTGATCGGCGTAGACAAATGAAATTTCAGTGTAATAATATCACATAAATATTTTTTGTAGCAAGTCATGTATAAAAATGAGTATATGCATATTTTTATTGAACTAATAAACCTTGGTAACATATATAGGGTTTCAATTTTGTTCAGATACTATTTTTACTTGTATTTCACTGAATTCACTGTTCATTTCTATTGCTTTACAACGAGGGAAAACGTAATACTTAAATAAGAAATATACTTCTAAATGATAACTTATATTTTTAAATAATATCCTCAGGGAAATAAAATTAATATATTGATCTCAGACACTTTGACGATAATAAAAATAAATTACGTATAATTGAAGTGTCATACGGTACAGAAATCCAAGAATATAGTAGGCGATGACTTAGCTGTGTATGTAATGTATTATTTCTTTATGTACTGTATGTTTACACAAATATAAATACTGACCATGCATTTATCAGGAAATGCTTGAAACTAGTTGCCATTATCAAATCTAGAACAATTGCTGGAAATAAGTTTGTAAATGATTGCCTCCATTGAGAGACCTTCTCCAATTCTCCTCATTCCAACATTTTTTTCTTTCCGGAGAAGAGGAAGATTTTTCTTGTAATACTGAGTATGTATTGAAATGGAAACATCTGAAAAAGTTTCAACCTGGCCGAGATTCGAACGTGGGTCCACTGAGCAGAAGTTCGATACTCTAACCACTCACCTACCGCGTCACTTCACCTATTATCTAAACTTTTAGCTAGTTAAAATCGTTACATGTAAGACTATACAAATACTATGATAAGGAGACGTTCCTTATGAGTGTCACAATGACTTACTCGAGATTTCCTTCTTTAACTCAAAAACAAGTTATATAGACCTTCGTCAAAGAGCAAAATATCACGAAACGTTCTTCTAGTTGAGACTACCTCATCGTTTTTAACTGCTCCCGATTTACATTACTATTATTCTTCCTCATCGTAACTTCTAATTTCCAAAGAGGAAAAGCCGGCAGCATTTAAGCCGATCCCAAGAGTTTCAGTATTCGCGCGCTACCCTAGCCAGCTGTTTGAAGTTGGTGATGTAAGATGTACAGAAAAATTTGAGCAAGAGAACAGAACCTAACCAACCCATGCGGGGGTTCTAACCCGTTCCTACTACTACTATATTATTATTATTATTATTATTATTATTATTATTATTATTATTATTATTATTATTATTATTATTATTACTTCTACTATGAATCCCTATAGTAAAACTGCAAGCTTATTTTAATAAAAAAGTTATGAAAATTTAAAAAATCCTTGGGCAGGGTTCGAACCCACGCCAAAAACTATTTCCATTACTATAGTGTTGCCCTAGTACGCTCGGCCATGAAGGCTGACAGCAGGAGGTTTTAATTTCCGGTATATGTAGGTCATGACTCTTGATTTCGTATCTGTATCGGCCAATAAGATCGGAGGATATCAGAAATTCTTGGGATCCGCGAAAATGCAAGCCGGCAGATAGGCACGTAGCCGGATTTCGTAATAGCGGGGATCCGTGATGAAATATTTAGGTTATCGCACCAGGGGCTGGGTCATTCTAAACTATTGTACTGGTAAAAGATTTTTGCTTGTGTAGCCAGGATTTTGTAATGAGGGGGCGTGACATGAAATATTGAGGTTACCCATAAAAGGCTCGATCAAACTAAACTATTTTACTGACAACGTACTCATATTGGTTTGTTAGGACAACAAAATGAGCATATGTTAGTATTTTAGTAACACTATGAAGAAATCTCGAGTAAAAAGATATGAAAAAATTGAAAAAAATAGTCTTTCGAGGTCTTCCAAACTCGGTTCTTCTTGTATTTTCTCCTCCTTCTTCTCTTCGTTTAATGCCATTAAGGATAGTAAAGAGATCTCTTTCGGCTGTGAAAACATCCTGTCGCGAAATTGATTAGTGTTGCCGCGAAATAGAAAATTTCTTTAACAAGTGTCACTGGAACCTATGTTGCCAGGATCATATTATTGGGGATTTTTGGTATTTCTTAGGTATTTCTTTGGTATTTCTAATTCCTTCTCATTTATTGTTTTTAGGATCCTTTCGGTTGTATGATTAAGTAAACTTTGGAGCGGGACTTCTGCGGAGGTATCGGTAATTTTGATATCATTGGGGTGACAATCTTTCTTTGCGCGCTGGATTTTTTTTATAGCTGGGGAAAATATTGAACCCTTTTTCTTTTGTGGCAGCTCTGATTACCTCGTATTGATATTTGGAAAGCTTAGCCGGTGTGAAGATTGTAAAATCAGCACTGAAACTTTCCGATGTGTTTCCTGAATACGACGAAGCAGCAGCATCTATTACGCCTTGGGAATGTGATGCTCTTAGATCGTGAACTTTACGTCTTTTACTTCTCTCACAACAATCTTCAAAACACTTTTTAGGCCTTCCAACAGGATTGGAAGACTTCGGCGAATGAGCATCATCACTGGAGAAACTAATCACAAATTCGCCATTCATCCACTCGCGATACTTCTTGCGAAAACATGTTTTACTGTGATTAACTATTTTTAGTTTTGTACATAATGCGGCAAAAATCTTTTCTTTATTTCATCACAAATTCGAGAAAGTTTATCTTCAAGCATGTGCTGATATCTTTCGCGAATAAAACACTCCACTGATCCACCTGTAAGTAGCACTTCACAAAGTTCGGCATATTTTACTGCTTCTTCCATTATACGAAAAGAGCACACACTCTCACTGAAACAACTGCTTTAACTACTGAATAGAAACTCCATGATAGCCAATTGACTTTATAGTACTCGCTGCACACGGCCCTATTTTTACCTCCTACTATGTTGCTCCACGGGAACTGGGTTTTCTCAAAGCAATCAGCCAGCTTACAACGGTGCTATGGCTACATTTTGCGGCATATTGTGATGCAATTTACAGAGAAAGTAGTTTACTACAGTAGTTTCATGAAAACGTTTTAATTAGAGCGGAGTTCAGCGGAGCTTTTTTTATAAGCCTAGACATGTGTGCAATTCCTTGAAAAACTCATTATTTTGCTCAAATTACCTCTTCTATGTAACTTTTTTTGGCGAACTAATTGTTTGTCGCATGCTTGCCTGCATTCATATCAGTCACGTTAGGGCAGCTATTTTTTTCCCCCTAAAGCAAAACTGTATTTTACCTCTCAATAAACCTACGTAAACTCAGCAACTTCAACATTGTTGAGTTTTAAATACAATTTACTAATTGCAAAAGAATGCTAATTGCAAAATCATTATCACAATCGGATTCCTCGCTTCATTTACTATAGAAAACGTATAGATTATCGCCCAAATTGTCACTTTCATGACATTCCATTTTGTCCGCCTTGGCCCCACTGTGCGACGTCCGACACATGTAATGAGGTAGGGGGCGTCCAAACCCTCGTTTCCCCTTGGTTTTGCCACTTGTTGAAGACACTCACTACAGCACTCCTCGAACACCCGAGAAGTCCTGCACTTCCTGAAATTCTCGTGCCGAGTGTTTCTGAGTGAATACAATATAATATTAAAAATTATAGAAAGATTTTCGAGACATTCGAATCGAGTCGAAATTTTTACGAGCAGTAAATAAATTACACACACAGAAGCGAGAAATACGTTTGTCTCGACTCGTCTCGAATTTTACTCAGTGTGTGTCGACTCGAAAGTCGAGTCGAGTCGAGATTCGAGACATGTCTCGACTCGTGCGCATCTCTAGATATGATCAACATGAACATGCATCCACTTTCTACCAGTTAGTCTATGCTAGCAACCATTAGTGGAATCGCTACAGAGTGACAAGCAGTAGAATTCATCGATAGGAACTTGGTGACCAACACTGTTAAGAATTGAGTTGGGGAGCGTAACCTGAATAAACCACAAGGACTGTCCCATCTGTAACAAGTGTACACTAGGGTGATGACATTTATGCAACCTCGTTTCCCTGCATCGTAATTTGATGAGCTTTGATTCAAGATTAGAGAAAATCTCATTTTCAATACGGTATGATGAAAAAACCTCACGCACAAAACGATTTTAATATTGTTATTTATCAGCTTTTCTGCCAATTTTTGAGTCAATTTAGACAGATACTAAACTGACCATAAGCTTTAGAATAACATATATACAATATTATATAGAGTCATCAAACATACTCAGAAAGTCAATTATTCACTATAATGTCAGTAGATAGGATGAATCTCAGTGGGAGGTTGCCCTTCTTGCGGCAGGAGTCACAAATCTTACAAAACTTTGATCGCATGCTCACAGCACTGGTTGCTTCGGGCAATGTTAATTGGAGATTCATCTTTCAGGTGGGTTTTCAAGCATTTGAGACCTGTTGGGTAGTCACTCAGGGTTTCAGATAGTTCATCAACACCTTCAGCATGAAACAATCGAATGCTGAACCAAAAGTCAGTCCATAAGTAGGAATGAATGAACAGATTTTATGCAGCCTGTTCCGGGTTTCAGATATCAGAATAAACGCAAGAAGGGCTAGAATGTCACGAGAGTTCCAGCGTGCATTGCTATGTTTCGGATCTGTTGAAACTTCACGAAATGGATGTCACTCCTCTCAGTGAAGTGACGGAAGACACGAGCGAGGTAGTAGAAAAACTTCGTCGTCTCTCCAGCTGCATGTTCCTTAGTCTCAGTTTTACCCTTGCTGAAGGCTGCTTTCAATTTATCATATTTGCTCATCAAATACACAGAAATACTCGATGTTTAGTGATTTGGTCGACCCATGCAGCTCATCGTCCATGACAACGCGAATAACGCAACGCAGCACAAGGTGTGACAACTTAAGAGCTTGGGTTTCGGGTGACTTTTCTGTTCAAACATTTACTTTTCTTCCCGGTATTCATACTTGTTGTGTCGGCAGCAATCATAGCAATTAAACTCGATAGGTTGGACTCCTCTAACACACCCTAGAGACCTTATGCGATTCTTTGAGCTTTTCCATCTTTCAATTTGAGCGCAATCATCTTTATTTTTTGCTTCATTCTTGAGGACCACGGCCAGATATTCAGAGCTATCAATGCGTTTTCCGCGAAGGACTTCTCCAGATGACGCGTGCTCACCAAGTGTTTATTTACCTGAGTAGCTCTCGTGTAGATAGCCATGTGGATTGCTGACTGACATGGGGTTGTAATTTCAATGCTCTCACCCATGCAGACTTTTACTGCTCCTTGAAACAACAGCTTTGAGCTTGTAACAAGGTGTCTGTTTAGTTATGCTTCTTTCTCTCGTTGATGCTGCATTCTCAATCTCCGAAGGGCTGTCTTCGCTGTTGTCGGATGAGTTCGTGCAACTAGCAGAATAAAGTGTTGCTGACTGGTAAGTGTTGACACGGTCACTTCCATTGCCTTCCTTCGCTTGGATGAGTGGGTGTTTTTGCAATAGCAGGTTTGCCAGTGGAATAACCAACCTGACCCTTACCTTCAATTTGCAATTTGTAGAGGTTCTTATTCTCTTTGCACATCCATTCGCCTTTCACTTTGGTCACGTAAAATAGTTCATTCGATGAATAGAAGTTCTTTTTTCTACAGCGCTCAGGGCCGGATTTAGCATTTTGGCGCCCCTAGGCCCAATAATTTTTTCCGCCCCCTAATCTGGTTAAAGTTACTTTCCTAAAAACCTTTATTAAAAAATTATATCAGGCCTATATGTTAATTGCTTAAACACCACTCCACGATACAATTTTATCATTGCAAGTTTTTTGAGGAATTTACTTGGTTCTGGCCTTAACAAAATACCGTTAATATATTACCAAAACATTGGTGAATAACTTTGGTTTTGTTCAATTTAGCCATTTGGGAAAATAAATTTAAAAAAAAACTCTGTAATACATTATAAAATAGTTTTAATCTCAGCAACACAGCTTACATGAAGTATTTTGATAACGTGACACAAAAACTGTCTTTTAAAGTAAAACTAGATATTTTGTATGTACAAATAGTAAATTGTACTAGTATAAAAAATGACATTTTTTCCGTTCGATTACGAGATTGCCGCTCAACGACATCCCTACAGCCAGTTCTCCCGTGTTTGAGATCAATGTTGTAACGAAGTTGATGCTTAATGTTGGAAAATAGTTTAACTTTACCAACAATTATTTGTTCCAATGAACTTGAAAATCAGAATGCTTTATTAGCCTGATTTTTTTTAATCAATTCAAAAAATATGTTAAGTTATGGCTATTTATTTTTATTTCTAGATATTTTAATTTTTTTTCTCGGCCGTGCACCCCCTGGGAGCTTGCGCCCATAGGCCCGGGCCTACCGGGCCTATTGGGAAATCCGGCCTGACAGCGCTCATAGTCTTTCAGAAGGTTTGCTAATTTTGCAAAAATAGCTTGATCAGATACATACAGGAAGTTCAATGTTTTGCTCCATAGGGCTTTAAGTTCCACAGCAATTATACCGATGCTCTGTCACCGTTCTTCGGCTCAAGAAATTTGAATCGTCCAATGACGTGGTTTTTCAGCGGTATGCGACTCCGTTCACTCAGGAGAGCTTCATAAATTGTCGCGTTGCCTCTTCTTCATGGCGCTTGAAACTGAAGTGAGTTTTGTCCAGGTTTCCTTGTTCTTCTCCGTGTTAAAAAAGAAAAAGCTTTTCTTGAACTACATGTTGTCTTCTACTCAAGAACTCAAATATGAAAAGCATTAGCGTATATATTAAATACGTAACAAATTAAAGAAATTGTTATTGAGTTTTCATATTGTTATTGAGTTTTGTTGTTTAAAAACAAGCAAATAACAATTACACAAAACAAAAAAGGCAGGCGCTAATAAAATATTATATGCTCAATTATAATAATAAACTCTGGATATATCTCCATTTAACGTCCATTTTTAATACCTATTAAACTCGCTTCGTCAACAAATGGATAGAAAGGGTCAACTTGTAATCAACAACAACAACAACAACAACAACAACAATAATAATAATAATAATAATAATAATAATAATAATAATAATAATAATAATAATAATAATAATAATAATAATAATGCTAGAATGGTCAACATAACATTTTAACCCTAGAATGGCATGCATGTTAAGAGAAGCACTATTGGCAAGCATTAGTAAATATTACGACTATATTATAAAATCAAATTTGGGTAAGGTTATGAAAAAAAAAACTAAATATTTTATACATATTCTGAAAGTTTATTTAGTACTCAATAAGATACCGTTGCTATATGACCTAAGTAAAAGAATATATTGTACAAATATTTCAATATAAAAAAGTATTACATAATGATAAAGAAAAATGTAAATGAAAATACATATAAACTAAATATATGTTTAACTTGACAAATTATGCGTAATTTGCTCAAAATTACTAAGTAGAGTAATAATACTAAGTCTTAGACATAAATTTGTGATATAACTTGGAAACAGAGTACGCAAAGTCTACATTGGAAATTTAACTTTCTTCCGTGAATGCGACAAACACTTTACCTCGATGCTCGGCGCAAAACGGCTGTCAGCATTGATTACATTAGTTTGCAGTCATGCGTCTTTTTTGATAGGACAAATCTTGCATATTGTCCTTTTGTTTACTTGCCGGGGAATAGCAGGGACCTCTTCTGGAAGGTGCAGAACGTTGGTTATCATTGTCCTAATAGACCGTTGGATTGTTGGCAAGTTCCGCCTACGCTCCAGCCAGGGACTTAGTAGCTGGGTATAGAGCTCACGGAGAAATCTCTTTCTTGATACTGGTTTTTCCTTCTTTGTTCTCAAAATCTCATTTCGAATAACCCAAGAATTTATGCCAGCAATGTTTAGCATGCCAAAGAACACACAAACTGGCCATCGCTTTGTCTTTCTTGAACATGATGTTGTGCTGCACATCTGGTCGAGTGCATCAACACTCCCTTTGTTTCATGATAGTGTTGAACAATAACAGGTTTACCAGATGGAAGAGTCGTTCCAGTATCGTGCATTGACGATAAAAGAAAGACCATCTGAGGACGGTTCGTAATCATGTGACCCAGAATAAGACAAAATGTTATCATGTAATTCGCTGCCATTTTCCTCGGATTCATCACTAGATGTTATTGGAGGCTCGTCGCCTAACAATTTGGCTATTTCAGAAGAACTTAACGCCTGTCCTGCCTAAAAGTATGGGATATTTAAAACGTTTTCACCGCACAACCACCAAAACAAAATAAAAAAAGTTAGTTAAGAAAAAGTAACACTACTGGCAAGCATTCGTAATTTTCACGACTACGGCCTCAGATCAGGGGTAAGGAACGGACTCCAGCGGAAGCCGCCACCACACTGACCTTGAGACAGCACGGGGCGGGAATAGCCGGACTGTCAGAGTTGCCAACGCAACAATTAATTAGTACCCGCCAAAAGTTTAACGCACTTCGTAAAATTTACGAATGCTTGCCATTCTAGGCTTAAAGTGGTTTGTGCGTGATCTTTTTCAATATTTCAATGAAATAAACGTCATTTTACTCATGAATAGACAAAAGTTCATTCATTTGTCCTACAGGAAATAATTTTTGAGAAAAAATCAAAAAGTCATCACCCTAGTGTACTGTTATTCTTCTATAATTAATGTCTCTGATATCTCAGATATACATACACAATAACGACTCTAGTTTACATTAAAGCATATCAAAATTAAAGCTTGTTACTAAATGCAATCATTTTGTGCATATAGCTAATAATAGCCTATAATATTACCGATGTCAAACCAATAACTAACAATTCCGTTAAGGATACTACCACTCGTATAAGAGGATTATGCATTCCTGAAGAGTACCGGAGGCAGCACCTTAATATATCAGAACAAAAATGTTAGCAAATAGTGAGAAATGGATTTTGCGCATGATTCATATTTTCAAGAATAGAATGTCTCTCCCGAACACTCCACCATTCACACTCTATACAGTGTGTTTCAAAACGTTTTGCGGTGATTTCTGATATCATGATATGACAAAAAGGATAGACCAACCTGGGTGTAGAAATGGTTTCTTTCGGGATATTGGTAGCAAAAAATTAGCCGGACAATACAAAAACGGACATAACTCGAGAACAAAATGTCGAATCGAAATCGGAAAAAAGAAAATGTCATTTCTTTTAGTCGATGTCAATAATGCATAATTGGATGTGGTGCAGGGACGGCACAAGGGTGGCCCCCCACAGAAAGTGAAGAGTCGATAGGGAATTCTTTCGAGAGTTAAATTAAGAATATAAACTACAATCAAGTACGATATTTCAACGAACACAAGTCATATATGGTACATCTTTCAAGTTGGAGTAGTACTGTTGGAACTTGAAAGAAGAACGGGTAATTGATCTACTTTGTCTCAATACAACAGAAACATTCACAACTAAAATGAAAGGAAATCTTTAAAGTCTCACAGTTATGCCTTTTATGCTAATGAAGATGCATGATAAATGAAAGCTAATTACTACAAAAAATGTGGAATGAGAGCGTAGGAGTATAAAGCGAAAACTTCGAGAAAACGCATGGATTCGATGTTGTTCACCACAAGTTTACATGATTTGTAATGAGACGAGACTTTCTCTAGAACCAAAGTCACCGGGCCCAACAATTTGGAGGAAGCACTATGATACCGATTGGATTATGGGTCCAGTACATATTACAGACATATGCGATAAACCAATGTACACTTCTCCAAAACATAATCGCATGCCCGAATTTTTCTAAGTCTCTTAAAATTCTAAGTTTGGCAACAATGCATTCTGATTGAGAGGAGGAAAAGGAATGAAAAAAAGAAACATGACTTATGAACACTGCTCACTACTGTTTGAAATTCTCAGTTCTTCTTTTGTTACTTCTAATTGCGATACTTCTATTACAAAAGAGTGCCTTAGCATTAATGCAGCGAACTTTTTTTCTTTTTTAAAAAAGAGACACACACACTTCTCAACGAAAGACAAATATCGTCGTAAAAACAAGGGTACTTAAGGAGTTCGTTATCTATCAATGCAACTGAAGGAGCGTTTTCTAGTTGTTCCGGTAGCCATGCGTGTTGAGTAGTCTATTTTTGTGTTGACGCAATACTTTTAAACCTGTTTCGAGTCCCACTCGATGCATTTAATTTTTTTTTATTTTGTAATTTTGCAGTCATTCTTGCCGTGCATTTTTATAGTATATGTATTATACGGCGGTGATGGACAACTTTCTAATTTATCCAAAAATAAGTGTACAGGCGTAGAAACTTTCCTATATATATATATATATATATATATATATATATATATATATATATATATATAATATATATATATATATATATATATATATATCCCAATGTGAGTCCCACTTTCTGCAAATAACTTCTTGCATCGATCTAAGACTGATTTCAAGGCAGGTAAGAAAGAGGTAAAAGCACAAACAGATTCTTCTTCAGATAACAACGTGCATTCCGAAGGGTTTCTAAGTGTATATTATCAGAATGTGAGGGGGCCTAGAAGCAAAAGTGAATCCTTCTATTGTAGTGTGCTGTCAACGAACTACGATTTCTTGGCAATAACAGAGACGTGGTTGCACGAGGGTATCTTTGACTCAGAACTCTTTGATGTCAGATATTCACTAATCCGTAGTGACAGAAAAACCGGCAAGAGTAGCGGGGGGAGGGGTAATGCTTGAAATACTAAGAAATAAATATAAAGTGTGCTTGATATATAATGATGACCTAAATAATGGCGTAGACTGTCTTTTGGTAAAAGTAAGTGGGGAGAGGGTAACAATGTATATATGTGTTGTGTATTTTCCACCAAATTCTGTCATTTGTAAATATGATGAAATATTTCAGTACATTGAATCGAAGTGTCAACCAGGCTGCATCCTTCTTGTACTTGGTGACTTTAATTTACCAGACATTAAAGGTACGGGTTTCGATTTCATGAGCGCCCCGGGGCAGTACAAATTTGTAAATAACTTCTTGTCATTATACGACTTGAAATTATTCAATGATGTTCAGAATAGTTTAGGTAGAACACTAGATTTGGTATTAACAAATTTAGATAATGTAGTGGTTGAGAGAGATTAGTGTACTTAAAGAGGATAAACACCACCCTGCACTATTAATTAATATCAAACAGAACAATAAGGTAAATATAAAAAGTCAAAGTAAAGTAATGGGTTATAATTTCAGTAAGGCAAACTACAATCAACTATATCACGAATTGGAAAAGGTAGAGTGGGAGGTACTGGGTGACCATACTGACGTTGATTGCGCTGTTGAAAAGTTTTACTCCACCTTATATAATATATTTGACAAATGCATTTCGAAAAAGAAACAGAGCACGGGAAACTATCCTAGATGGTTCGCGCTAGACATTATAAATAAAATTAAAATGAAAGCTCGCCACCGCAAAGCGATAAGACTCGCAAAGTCAAATATAGATTTACATAAAAGCTAATTTAATAACTTTCAAAAATGATTAAGAAAGATATACAAGTCGCATATACAAACTTCGTTACGGGAGCGGAATATTTAATACAAGAGGACCCATCTACGTTTTGGAACTTTATTAAGAGTAAAACAAAGCATTTAAATGGTAATGTATTGTGTTATGAGGGTAAAGAGTTAGCATGTGATAAAGATATAGTAAACGCATTTGCAACCTACTTTAAATCAGTGTATACAGACGGAGCACCACTGCTAGTTGAAACAGATGATTCGACATTAGTTGAAATGTATGAAAAAATTGATATGTTGCAAATAGCGGTAATAGAAGTGGACGAGATTCGAATGGCAATCAGAAAACTAAAATCAAAGTGTTCGATAGGTATTGATGATGTACCATCATATGTAATAAAAGGTAGTGAAGAGAGTTTCTTATTACCTTTACACATGCTATTTAACCTAATACTCCAAACCAGCACGTTTCCAGCAAAATGGAAACTTACAAAAGTTTGCCCTATTCCTAAAAATAATGACAGTAAAGAAATTCATAATTATAGGCCGGTTTGTATTCTAAACTCATTTACAAAGATATTTGAAAGCATAATTTATAAGCGCATTGAAAATCACATTAAACCAGTAATATCGGATTATCAGCATGGATTCGTTCCTGGCAGATCCACCGTAACAAATTTCGCTGTCTTCACTGACCATCTAGTTGATACATTGGAGAGTAATAATCAAATAGATGTAGTTTATACAGGTATTGCGAAAGCATTTGATAAGGTAAACCACACGTTGTTAGTGAATAAACTTAAATTTCTCAACTTTTCTGATCAGTTAATTGCTCTTATGAAGTCATATTTGATGGAAAGAAAACAATATGTGGTTTATAAATCCTGTAGATCATTTGAATATATTCAATTTTCTGGAGTCCCACAAGGATCTAATTTAGGGCCGTTACTTTTTATAATATTCATTAATGACCTCCCTAATTGTATTAAAACATCACATAAACTACTCTATGCAGACGATTTAAAATTATATAGGAGAATTACAACAGCACAGGACTGTGTCAGTTTACAGGAGGATCTAGACAGAGTAAATGAATGGTGCAAGAGCAACTTGTTAAACATAAATTCAGATAAATGCAAAACCGTGTCCTTCACTAAGAAACGGAATGTTGTTAAATTTCAATATAAGATAGATGGTAAAGAATTAAAGGGGGAACAAACTATCAAAGATTTGGGTGTAATATATGATAACAAACTATCCTTTGAGCATCATATAAATCAAATTGTAAATGACGCAAACAAAAGTCTTGGATTCATTTTGAGAATGGGAAGGGAATTTAATTAGTCGAATGTTTTACTGAAATTATATTTTTCATTTGTTAGATCAAAATTATAATATGCGTCTATTATATGGAACCCCCACACGAAGAAAGACTCTATTAGAATAGAAAGAGTTCAAAATAAATTTCAGCGGTTTCTGGTGTACAAGAGAACAGGCATCTTCCCCACATATGAAAATAGTACTTCTCTTAATTAAAATTTTAACACAATATCCCTCAATCACAGAAGAGTGTTAAATGACATGATATTCTTGTACAAAATATTAAATAACAAATTAAATAGTAAGGATTTGATCTCTGCCTTTCATCTCCGGGTACCCAATGGAAAGATACGTGTGGGCAACAAAACAGTCACCAACGTGGAGGTTGGGTGCAGTCTACAACAAACTGAGTAAATGTAAAAAAGTTCTGGATATACACAGTATGAGTCAGAATAGATTTCGCAAATATATTATAGATATTCTATGTAACTCTGGTATGAACGCTGTAATTGGGTAGAATAACCTGTTGTGTTCTTCTTCTTAAATAAATAAATATATAAGTAAATAAATAAAATTTTCGAAAACCTGTAAATAAATCCGGAGTAGTGTTCAGGAAATCAGTATCAGATCTAATACCTCCTTCATCACTACCAGAACGCAATTCGTATTATTATTATTATTATACACATCTTTGTTGTCTGAGATCCGGGTTTGATTCCCGGCGGGAGTTCGTGTGGTTCGGGGCCTACGTTAAGTTGTAGTTTTACTTCTCATATAGCTTTACTGCTGAAAAGGGCCTTAAACTCAAAATCTATTATTATTATTATTATTATTATTATTATTATTATTATTATTATTATTATTATTATTATTATTATTATTATTATTACTATTATTATTATTATTAGTAGTAGTAGTATTCTTAGTAGGAAATAGGAAAAGGTTTTAGGGTACTAAATTTGGTGAGACATTTTATTTCTTCCCAGTATGCACTTTATTGTTGTCTTGGTGTATCAGAACCATTTTAGATAAGTTTTCACGACGATCTCACATTTTTTCACTTAAAAGTCTTAATAGCTGTCAATAGTATCACTGCTTGCTAGTGTCAATTGCATTCCACAAGAATGCACTCAGTTACGTACCTTGGCCATCACCTTACTCCGAACATTCTCACTTATTATTTTACGAGAGGAGATGAGATGTGTTCTCTACTGTTTTCAAATCGGTTTTGCCTCAGGGTCAAAGTAGTGGATGTAAGCCATACATTGAATTACGATATTATTTTTAAAACCTGGTTGTATCCTATTTTTAAAGATAAATGACATTTTAAAACACATTTTTCTGACCAGAACAAAATGAATTATTTAATAACTATACGATTTTTGTTACAGTTTCAAGGATCTAACGTCTATGGAGTATATTTATTATAAAGATAAATGTGGTGCTCAAAAGTGAGATATCTTTCACATTTTCCTATAGAAAAGCTTATCTGAAGAGAAATGAAAGTGAGTTGAGGCCATAGTGGGACACTATTTAAAATATCTTAGATCCTGCACAGGGCGATGTTTCAACTTCCAGGGGAAACGTTCACCTAGAAAAACCACTGAACTCGCTGCCAACTGGGTTCAGCACTCAGATTTGGAAAACTGCCTCATCAATATTTTCCTCATGCTCTCCAACATTTGTATCTTCAAGACTTCATCAGAGGATGTTGTAACTTCTGATAAAAAAATGCTTATAATTTCTATAGCACACCAAAAGTTTTGATTTTGCAATACTGTCATGGGTAACATCAATATTTTCTGAGTCAGTATTATTGAGGGTGCACTGCAGCGAAGTAAATTAAAAAATACCTTTGACGTTTTAGAAATCTGCAACGCAAATTCTCACAGCAGCATTAGAAGTTGCACGGTTCCTCAACAATTGACACATATCTACTTGGATTTTTGAGGTGATATCCTTCTAGTAGAGGTACCCAATAAAAGCTCGGTAATGCGCACCACAGAGCTGGTTAGGTTGCGATGAGCTATCCGCTCTGTTCGACTCGGCTCAGATGAACCATCCTCTCGATTCGGCTCGGTTGGGGTCCGCCAAATCTCGGTTGAGGTGATATATGAGCGGATTTCTGAGCTTGGCACCGTGGTGAACAAGCAATGAGCCGAACAATTTAAACCAATTGCTCAATTAGAGTCGGCACGTTTCATTCAACGCATTCAAATGGACCGAGTTTCGTCGCTAGATGTTAGATCGGTTGTCGCTTTTATGGAAGTGACCGTATGTCCGGTTTAGTGAGTCTTCCTTCGGCTGTGAAGAGGATTGCTACAAAACAAAGTTCTTGTAAAGTCAAATGTAAATTTCCTACTCGATAAATTTCTTGTATAGCTATCTTGAAGAATTAATGGATTTACGCAGTGTTCAGTAGCTTTTATCAATTCAGGTGAGTTGGTCCATGGTTTTTATTGGACATTTGAAAACCAAACACTAAAAAGAACGATGTTTTTTATTATTGAAAATAAAACTTCACAGGTTTTGTTTACAACACCCATGTTTCGCATCCATACAGCACCGCAGGATTTTTATTGGAGAAAAGATATTCAAGTGAATATTAGCTCACATTTTCTTTACTGTTTATGCACCTGCTGTTCTGTTGGAGATATCACTAAAAGTGTTTAATGAGTATCAATTTGGCCAACAACGATAAGCTGATGTTCTCTCATCCTTCACAGCATAAGCTTGAAGATTCATGAATTATCGGAAATGAATTTTCTAAAAGATAGTCCAAACTTTTGAATATATATAGGGTAATTTTGAGTAGGCCTAATATAGGCACATTACAAGCAAAATGATGATATAGAAATATAATTTGACAGAAACGAGAAATATCCTGTCTAGAGTTCAATCTGTTGGTTAAGCTACTTTTAAAATGTATCGCGACACAAGTTATACTAGGTGATTATTGTTACTTATATAACTCATAGTCGGTTCGGAAGTAGCGCGCTATTTGTAGCGAAGCTACATAGCTAGCTACAAATCTTGTAGCTGTAACTGTAGCGGCGCTACAAGTCTAAACCTGTAGCTTGTAGCTGTAGCTGAGTTACATATTTTTATAGTGTGCGGCGAATTTTGCACTAAAGCTACAAATAAACCTTTTCCAGGACGCAAAAATATTTTGTAACTCCAACATTTCCTCACAAGTTTTAGTATTTTTTTATATGATGATAAAAAGAAAATATGACTGTTTTCTGATTTATGTCTCCAATTATTTTGCAACAATATTACAAGAAAATTTTCTGAAATAAATTGCGTAATGACGATCGGTCAAAAGGATAGTAATGACTCTTAAAATATGCCATTCTAGCAGCGAAAGCATATATATTTTGGGGGGAGGGGATAATATATATATATATATATATATACTATAAAAGAGCAGACAAAATGCATACTTTATTGTGAAATGCAAATTGACAGACAAAGCTTTTATGTAATATTTTAACCAAACTTTTAAGTTCGGTTACGCATATAGATGCCATGACATACATTATAATGCATAATGCCAAGTAAACTGTATTTGTGAGAAAAACTTAAGTAGCGAATATGTTTCTGGAAAACTAGCTAATAGTTGTAGCGAGCTACAATTTCTATCCTGTAGCTGTAGAGCAGCTACTTTTGAAAAGTAACTTTCCGATCACTGCTCATACTAAAATAATGTTGGCAAATGGTGAATATACTATATATTTGTCTTCTACGTGTGCCTCTCGGGTCTACTCTAAGCGATCTTGATTTCCTCGATTTCAACAAGCGATAGAAGGAAATTTATCACCTTTCTCAGTCGGTTTTCTGTGTGTTCAGAAAACTCTTAGAGTACTCGGGTCACAACCAAAGAAGGGGCATGAAAACCATGCCCTACTCACCTAAGCCGATGAAAACTACTAACACTACTTAAATCGATTAATCTTTACTATAGCTATGCAAAAACTTTATCGAGTTGGAAATAGTAGTGACAACCGGCTCGGCTCGAGCCCTGTGCCACCTGCGCAGCTTGAACTCCGGCTCGGTTCAACTGAGCCAACAGCTATTGGCTGGTTTAGGCTCGGCTCAGGTGAGCCATTGGCTAGAACCAGGTCGGTTGAGATGAGCTACCGGCTCGGTTCGGCTCGGCTCAGCTAGGCTCAGGTGAGCCATCAGCACGAGCCTACCCGGTTGGGGTGAGCCATCAGCTCGGTTCGGCTCAGCTCAGGTAAGCCATTGACTTGAGGCGGCTGAGTTGGAATGAACCATCGGTTCGGGCCGGCATGGTTGGATGAGCTGTTGGCTCGGCTCACTTCAAAGTTCGGCTCGGTGGTGACTGAGCCGGGAGCCGAGCTGCTCTAGCCGTTGACAACACTACTACTTGGAATCTGACAAATACCATGTTGAAAGTAGTAGAGAAAACACCTCATCGCCACTAGCAAAATACTCATGAGAGATTGTTCGGGGTAAGACGATGACCAATGTTTCATGAAATTCAGGGCATTCTTGTGAGATAGACTCTAGCAAACGGTGATACTATTGAGAGCTATTAAGACGTTTAAGTAAAAAAAAAAATGTGAGATCGTCCTGAAAACCTATCTAAAATGGTTCTGACACACCAAGATAACAACATAAAGTACATAAGTGTAACCAGCGCCGTCATTTAGATTTTTTCTGGGGGACAAACATTAAGACGCGTATTAGGGTCCCATAGAAAATTGTTTCTCTAATTCTTGGCCAACCCTTTCCATCTTCCTCTTACTCCGGGAACCCCCGGAGCCTGTGGGCCCTCCCGCACGGCAAGGTCTGAAGTTCCATTAGTTGCGCCCCTGAGCCCGTTTCATACATGACAAATTAATTAAGGGAACATTATTGACAAATCCCAAAGCCATATTAATACATATTATTTCTAGGGCACCTAATACAAGACATTTTTACTGAAATGGGAGCTAGACTTATTTTTGTTTTAATTACCGTTTGTGTGCTGTTTTGTTTTTATAATGTAGTAAATCTGTTTGGTGCTTCATTTATAGTTTCATCTTCGCATTGTATATGGATTAAAACATTTTGTCTTAACATCGGCCCCCATCGAACCGCGGGGAACTTCTCTGGAAGAGGCAGTTGCCCGATGGCCCCCACAAATTACGATCCTGGGTGTAACAACAAACTGGGAGGAAATAAAATATCTCACCAAATTTACTACCCTAAAACCTTTTTTCTATTTCCTAGTTATAATAATAATAGGCCTAATAATAATAATATATTTGATTTTGAGTTTAGCGCTCCTTTCAGCAGCGAGGCTATATGAGAAGTGAACCTACAGCTTAACGTAAGCCCCGAATCACATGAGCTGCCGCCGGGATTCGATCCGGGTCTCCCATGCTAAAGAGGCGTATAATAATAATAATAATAATAATAATAATAATAATAATAATAATAATAATAATAATATGAACTGCGTTCTGGTAGTGGTGAAGGAGGTATTAGGGCTAATAGTGATCTGGACACAAGAACTCCGGATTTATTTTGAGGTTTACGAAAAACTTACGGATTGATGCAAGAAGTACGAGTAATTTGCACTAAGAAGGAATCACAATGGGATATATAGAAAAGGTTTTACACCTGTATACCTTCTTATTTTTGGATTTTTGGAAAGTTGTCCATCACCTCCGCGTAATACATATGCTATAAAAGTGTACGGCAAAAATAAATGAAAAATTACAAAATGAAAAAAGTAAGAGCATCGAGTGGGACTCGAACCAGGTTCAAAAGTACTAATTCTGCACAGAAAGCAAGAATTTAGCTCGCATGGCTATCGAATCAACTATGAAGTTAAATTCTTATTTCATGAATAGAGAACGAATTTCTTAGCAACTCCCCCTCCCATTTTTTAACGAATATTGTGGTCAAAAAGCGTGTGTGCTTTACTTACAACCAAGTTTTCTGCATTTATCATGTACTATGACATTCTAAATGTATCATTACATTAAGTTATAAAAAGACAAATGAGCATTTCAAACAGCAAACTGTGAGCTGTGTTGGGAAGTCTCGTTATTTTTTCTTTTTACTTCTCCTACCATTACGTCGACTGCGATGTTGCCAAACCTTAGGGCCTTAGGGACTTTGAAAAATTCGGGCGTGCAATTATATTTTAGAGAAGTGTACAAGAAGTACTGATACTCAGAATATCTTCGTCTGAGAGTCAATACTGGGTAAGTAACATTTCACCAAGGTTACAGGACAGACAAAATAAAAAAGAACTTTTAAAAACTAGTTTCAGTTTCATAATACGTGGTATTACTTTAAGGGCATAACAAAGCCATTTTTCGAGAGATGTGCGCCACTCTATGCTGATTCTAATGGTATCAAAAACTCAAATTCGCCAAGATTGGAGATACGAAGTGTTGAACCTCAGACGACGATACGGAATTCGTAGAGCTTCCTTTGTCTGGAAGCGGTAAGTGAGCTTTTCTAGGTCAGTTATTCTCAACTGGTGAGCTGCGTCCTTCTAGAGGTTTCGGCCAGATTGACGGTTGGTTGAAGTTAAGGTTAATTTTACTATTATTATTATTATTATTATTATTATTATTATTATTATTTGTAAGGATGAAATTCAAAAGGAATTGGAAGTTAACTTGTAAATAACAAGCCAGACCATCACTGGATCTTCATCAATTTTTCGACATGACTCGTAACCAAATTGGCTGTTGACTTTATGTCCGTGAACCTGGCCCCACCCACATCGGCACTAATTTTAAAACATATGCCAAAAATTAGTGCCCAATTAGTGCTGACGACCTGTAATGTTAAAAAAATTTGTGCCGTTACACAAACTTCAAAAAACAAAAAAGATTCTGGGTGGGGCTAGTTTCACGCACTAGCTTCCACTCAACCGATCGAGATGAAACCTATACCCAAGGTTAGTGTTAAATTAGTGCTCTCCATACCGCATAAAAAGAAAATTAGTGCTATTATCAGAAGGCCAAAATATATTCGAAAATGTTCAATGGCGGCATCATCAAAGAAAACCAAAGATCCTCATTTTTATGACAAGATATATAGCACAAATCTTCCTTCTATGCAGTATCGTCAGCACTAATTTAGCACTAATTTTTGGCATACTTTACAAAATTACTGTTCCATTATTAAAAGTGGGTGGGGCTGTCTCCACGTGAACCTGGCCCCACCCACAGCGGCACTAATTTTGAAACATCTGACAAAATTTAGGGCCGAATTAGTGCTGACGAACTATAATGTTAAAAAAATTAGTGCTGTTACACAAACGTCAAAAAACAAAAACGATTTTGGGTGGGGCTAGGTTCACGCTAGCCCCACCCACTCAACCGATTGAGATGAAACCTATGCGCAATGTTAGTGGTAAATTAGTGCTGTCGATACCGCATAAAAAGAAAATTAGTGCCATTATTACTAGGCCAAATATATTCGAAAATCTAATATGGCGGCATCATCAAAGAAAACAATCGATCCTCATTTTTATCATACTATACATAGCACTAATTTTCTTTCTATGCGGTATCGTCAGCACTAATATAGCACTAATTTTTGGCATACATTTCAAAATTAGTGCTGTTAAAGAAACGTCAAAAAACTAAAAAGAAGTGGGTGGGGCTAGCGTGAACCTAGCCCCACCCACTCAATCGATTGAGATGAAACCTATACACAATGTTAGTGGTAAATTAGTGCTGTCGATACCGCATAAAAAGAAAATTAGTGCCACTATCAGTAGGCCAAATAATTCGAAAATCTAATATGGCGGCATCATCAAAGAAAACAATCGATCTTCATTTTTATCATACTATACATAGCACTAATTTTCTTTCTATGCGGTATTGTCAGCACTAATTTAGCAATAATTTTTGGCATAGTTTACAAAATTAGTGCTATTACACAAACCGCTAACACCGCACTAATGTTTCCCTTATTTCTTATGTGGAGGTGCTGAGTTATATGTCATGAAACTCCCATATGAAATACATGGGGATATTTTATTGTGCCAAATCCTGTCACATTCGAAAGCACTAATTACCTCTAATAGTGCAATTGTTAGTGCTTCGTAAGTGCTTCGTAGTGCACCAACAACTAAAGTTAATGCTTTATTATTATAGGTGCTACAAATAAAATAGGTTCGAACGTTAGGGTGAAGGTAGTTCTCCCACTTCAAGTACTAACTAAAAAATGAGTGGCATTCGTTAGTGCATCGTTAGTGCTTCAAAAAACTAACAGTTTCAATAATGTTGGATTATTAGTTTAGTTATGGCCAACTACATGTCACGAAATTCACATAAGATATGTATGAGGAATTTTTCATTGCATTAATTCCCGCCAAATTCAAATGCACTAATGATCTCTTCTAAGGAAATCGTTAGTGCATTTTTAGTTGTTTTTTTGTGATCCAACACCTAATGTTAGTGTTTCGTTAGTATAGGCCGTGCGTGAACTTGGCACCCCCACTTCAAGTACTAACGAAAATATTAGTACCATTCCTTAGTGCATCTTTAGTGGTTTATGAAACACTAACAATTTCGTTAGTGCTTCAATGTTAGTGTAATTATGTCCAATTACATGTCAAGAAACACAGATAATAAATGTATGTTGAATTTTTCATTGCGTCAAATTTCCGCCAAACTCAAAAGCACTAATGATCTCTTCTAGTGCAATCATAAGTGCATCATTAGTACTTCTTAGTGCAGCATCCACTAACGCTAGTGCTTCATTCGTGTAGGTGCTAAAAGTAAAATATCTTTCGAGGTTTGCTTGAACTTGCCCCGACTTCAAGCACTAGCGAAAAAATTAAAGATATTCGTTAGTATATCGATAGTGCTTCCATTAAACACTAACAACTTGAATGGAATTTGATGTTTCTGAAGTTGTCCCCTCAATAAAAATCTTCAATAAATCACAATATATGGTAGCACTAAAGTTAATGCTTAGTACGTTTAAATGCACTAACAATGCTATAACGATTGACGTTAACCCCATGTTTCTACATGAATTTGTATTGATATGGATATTTCTGAAGTTGTCCCCCAACCAAAAATCTCCAATAACTCGTAAACTCTGATACCACTAACGTTAGTGCTTAATGCGTTTACGCGCACTTACGATACACTAAGGATTGACATTAACCCCAAATTTCTACGTCAATTTATATGGAATTTGATATTTTTGAAGTTGGCCCCTACCAAAAATCTTCAATAACTCGTAAACTCTGATATCACTAACGTTAGTGCTTAGTGCGTTTAGTGCATTAATGATTCACTAACAATTTCGACGTTTGTTGTAATTTGGAAGGGGGAGGCAAACTTCAGACACGTCGCATAGAAAGAATATTAGTGCTATGTATAAACGTGCTTGTAGTTGGCTCCCATCTCTTCCAAATTACACCAAACGTCGCACATCGTTAGTGCATTGTTAATGCACTTAAACGCACTAAGCACAAAGGGTAGTACTATCTGAGTTTACAAGTAATTTGAAGATTTTTGGTGAGGGGCGGACTTCAGAAATATCAGATTCCATACAAATTGATGTAGAAACATGGAGTTGACGGCAGTCGTTAGTGCATCGTTAGTGCACTTAAACGCACTAAGCACTAACGTTAGTGCCATCATATTTCGTCATTTATTGAATACTTTTGGTGGTGGGGCTGCTTCAGAAATATCAAAATCCGTACAAATTGACGTAGAAACATGTGGTTAATGGCAATCACTAATCCATCTTTAGTGGGGAGAATAACTACATATGAAGTTAGCCCCTACCAAAAATCTTCAATATCTCGTAAATTGTGATTGCACTAACGTGTACTAACGATGCACTAACGATGTACGATGTTTGTTGTAATTTGGTAGAGGTAGGGAGAGGGCAACTTCAAACACGTCACATAGAAAAAAAATATTGCTATGTATACACGTGCTTGAAGTTGGCCCCCATCTCTCCCAAATTATATCAAACGTCGCACATCGTTAGTGCATGGAAAGTGCACTTAAACGCACTAACCACTAACGTTAGTGCTATCAGCGTTTACAAGTTATTGGAGATTTTTGGTGGGGGGCAACTTCAGAAATATCCAAATCTATACAAATTGACGTAGAAACATGGAGTTAACGGCAATCGTTAGTGCATGGATAGTAGATCACTTAAACGCACTAAACACTAACGTTAGTGCTATCATATTTTGGGATTTATTCAAAATTTTGGGGGAAAGCAACTTCAGAAATATCAAATTCCATATAAATTGACGTAAAAACATATTGTCAACGGTAATCACTAGTGCATCGTTAGTGCCCTTAGATGCACTAAGCAATAACGTTAGTACTACCATATATTGGGATTTATTCAAGATTTTTGGTGAGGGCAACTTCAGAAATATCCAAATTATACAAATTGACGTAGAAACATGGGCTTAATGACAAATCGTTAGTGCATTGTTAGAATACTTAAACGCACTAAGCACTAACGTTATTGCTACCATATTTTGGTATTTGTTCAAAGCTTTTGGTGGGGACCAACTACAGAAATATCAAATTGTATACAAGCTGTTAGTGTTTTCTAGAAGAACTAACGAATGATACTAACTTTCTCGTTACTGCTTGAAGTGGGGAAAGTTCAAGCAAACTTCCAAAGATGTTTTACTTTTAGCACCTACACTAATGAAGCACTAACATTAGGGGTTGGTACACTAACAAGCACTAACACTGCACTAACGATTGCAATAGAAGAGGTCATGAGTGCTTTTAAATGTGTTGGAAATTTGTTATAGTGAGAAATTCCTCATAAATTTCTTATAAACACTAACAAAACTTTTTTCTTGAAGCACTAACGATGCACTAACGAATCGCACTAATTTTTTCCTAAGTGCTTATAGTAGGGCCTAAATTCATACTATTTTCCAAAGTATTTTACATGTTGCACCTATACTAATGAAGCACTAACGTTACGTGTTGGTGCATTAAGAAGCACTAACGATGCGCTAACGAATGGTTCTAATTTTTCCCTTAGTGGTTGAAGTATCTGTAGCAGCGAAAAATTGTCCCACTAAGGGTTTTCCTTCTAACACCTTCGTTAAGAAGAACTAACGACGTCCCTGAACATAACCTCCACATCACGCACTAACGATAAATTTAGTGTCAATCGCTAGTGCATCGTTAATGATTCTTAGTGCATTAACGCCTATCGTTAATGCTTTATTACTATAGGAGCTACAAGTAAAAACCTTTTGTGGCGCCAAGTTGACGCTGCACCTGAAATTTCAAGTATTAATGAAAAACTTAGTGTCATTCGTTAGTGCTTCCTAGTGCACCGACAACTAACGTTAACGCTCCATTAGTGTAAGCTCTACAAGTAGAAAAACATTTGGGACCAGCGTGAATTTGGCTCCTATACTAAGCACTAACGGAAAGTAAGTTTCATTCGTTCATGCATCGTTTGTGCTTCTAGAAAACACACATAGTTTTGTAAATGCTTAACTATTGATGTAGATATGGCTAATTACATGTCACGAAACTCCATAAGAAATCCATGGGGAAGTTTTCATTCCGTTAAATTTCCACCAAAATCAAAAGCACTGATGATCCCTTCTAGAGCAATTGTTAGTGCATCGCTAGTGCTTCTAAATGCACAACAACCTACCGTTCCTGATTTATTAATGTAGGTGCTACAAGTAAATACAAAACCTTTGAAAACAGCGTTAACTTGGCAGAAATAACAAAAATATTAGTGCCGTTTTTGTCGTTTGTGTAACAGCACTAATTATGAAATGTATGCCAAAAATTAGTGCTAAATTAGTGCTGCCGATAAAGCATAGAAAGAAAATTAGTGCTATGTATAGTATGATAAAAATGAAGATCGATTGTTTTCTTTGATGATGCCGCCATATTAGATTTTCGAATATATTTGGCCTAGTGATAGTGGCACTAATTTTCTTTTTATGCGGTATCGACAGCACTAATTTAACACTAACTTTGTGTATATGTTTAAATTCAATCGGTTGAGTGGGTGGGGCTAGGTTAACGCTAGCCGCACCCACTTCTTCTTACTTTTTTGACGTTTGTGTAACAGCACTAATTTTGAACACTATGCCAAAAATTAGTGCTAAATTAGTGCTGACGACAAAGCATAGAAAGAAAGTTAGTGCTATGTATAGTATGATAAAAATGAGGATCGATTGTTTTCTTTGATGATGCCGCCATATTAGATTTTCGAATATATTTGGCCTAGTGATAGTGGCACTAATTTTCTTTTTATGCGGTATCGACAGCACTAATTTAACACTAACTTTGTGCATAGGTTTAATCTCAATCGGTTGAGTGGGTGGGGCCAGGTTCACGCTAGCCCCACCCACATATTCTTGGTTTTTTGACGTTTGTGTAACAGCACTAATTTTGAAAACTATGTAAAAAATTAGTGCTAAATTAGTGCTGACGATACCGCATAGAAAGAAAATTAGTGCTATGTATAGTATGATAAAAATGAAGATCGATTGTTTTCTTTGATGATGCCGCCATATTAGATTTTCGAATATATTTGGCCTAGTGATAATGGTACTTATTTACTTTTTATGCGGTATCAACAGCACTAATTTAACACTAACATTGTGTATAGGTTTCATCTCAATCGGTTGAGTGGGTGGGGCTAGGTTCACGCTAGCCCCACCCACTTCTTTTTAGTTTTTTGACGTTTGTGTAGCAGCACTAATTTTGAAATGCATGCCAAAAATTAGTGCTATATTAGTGCTGACGATACCGCATAGAAAGAAAATTAGTGCTATGTAGAGTATGATAAAAATGAGGATCTATTGTTTTGTTTGATGATGCCGTCATTTAGATTTTCGAATATATTTGGCCTAGTGATAATGGCACTAATTTTCTTTTTATGCGGTATCGACAGCACTAATTTACCACTAACATTGTGCATAGGTTTCATCTCAATCGGTTGAGTGGGTGGGGCTAGCGTGAACCTAGCCCCACCCAAAATCGTTTTTGTTTTTGATGTTTGTGTAACAGCACTAATTTTTTTTAACATTAAAGGTCGTCAGCACTAATTCGGCCTTAACTTTTGTCATATGTTTTAAAATTAGTGCCGCTGTGGGTGGGGCCAGGTTCACGTGAAGACAACCCCACCCACTTTTAATAATGGAACAGTAATTTTGTAAAGTATGCCAAAAATTAGTGCTAAATTAGTGCTGACGATACTGCATAGAAAGAAGATTCGTGCTATATGTCTTATCATAAAAATGAGGGATCTTTGGTTTTTTTTTTGGTGATGCCGCCATTGAACATTTTCGAATATATTTTTGCCTTGTGATAATAGCACTAATTTTCTTTTTATACGGTATCGACAGCACTAATTTAACACTAACCTTGGGTATAGGTTTAATCTCGATCGGTTGAGTGGATGGGGCTAGCGTGAACCTAGCCCCACCCAGAATCTTTTTTTGTTTTTTGAAGTCTGTGTAACGGCACAATTTTTTTTAACATTACAGGTCGTCAGCAGTAATTGGGCACTAATTTTTGGCATGTGTTTTAAAATTAGTGCCGATGTGGGTGGGGCCAGGTTCACGGACATGTTGACTTTACAAAGTCAGTTCATTTATGTATAATGCCTGTATGTAATTCTCCGTTTGGGAGATTCTCCCGTTTACTGAAATCTCTTGCATTGCGTCTTTGTCTTTCAATCATTAAAATAGATGATCGTTGTTTGTTTACCAAAATCGTTTTGCTTCGTAAATCGAATGGTGTTTCGCAGTGTCAACATGCATTATCATAAATTTGCAGAGCCCCAGAATTTGGTTCGCACATTGTCAATGATTCAAAGTAAATAACTGTAAATAGTTCAAGTATTGGTAAAAGTAAGTATAGTTTTCCTGTTAATAGATACATTTGAAATAGCCGTTCTTTAAAGAATGTCATCTGACAATGCAGTGTATAGTCCGCAGCAAAATACCTGAACATGAGCATGTAAGTTTATTGTGAAACTAAGCCTAACAGAGCTGGGATTCAACATAACGTCTAATGGGGCGTTTACACTTAGTCGATTTGCGTTCGATTCAGTTGAATTGACGTCACTTTCAACTTAATCGACCGTGTAAACGGGAATTCAACTTAATCGCTTGTTGATCGAAAGCGACTAATCGACTGGCAACTGAATTAAAAGACGTTCTCTTTTCTGTGGTTGAAATAATTGAACACATCCATCGATCTGATTCGGCCTAGTTGCTTCGATTTAGTGGCAAATGCAGCGAGTCGATTTAGTCGTGCTACTAAATCGATTTAGTCGTGCGACTAAATCGACCAAGTGTAAACGCCCCATAAGTGGCACGAATCACGCCAGTGAAACTTCGGTTTCCTCCCCTGCACACTTATTTTGGAGCAAAAGACTTCGTAGTTTCGCAATAAACTTACATGCTCATGTTGCAGGTTTTTTGCTGCGGACTGTACAAGAGGGATTCTCGGGATTCTCCTTTCTCCTTACACTATCTTCATTCAGGAAATTATTTCACTGTCTTTTACTTGAATCTATCATCCATCTCCTTTAACTTACGCGGTATAGCTGCAGAACATTAAAGTAAATGCATTTCACGATGTTCAAAATAAATAAATAATAACAATAAACGTAAACATTTTGCTTTCCCGAACGGTTGATTCTTGTGGGTTTCTGCCGGAAATAGCTCAAGGTATCAACTGTTTCCTCATTACCACCTGGTCGTTCTCTTGATTTCCTCTTCTATACATGTCCACTATCTTTAAATTGTGGGAGTACTTTCGTATTGAGCGTCCGCTATGCAGATCTAACAATCTTCGTCCTGAGGCTTCGTTGAACATTAACTAGAGAGAATTTTAGATGAATTTCGAGGAGAACAATGCTCTCCTGTCATCGTTTTCTGTCATCTTGATTTACTGTTGCTCCTAGACTCGGTTGGATGATTGAACATCAGCTTTGCTATCATTAAAACTTTGTGAGTTTTTCTCTCATTTAACTTAAGTTTATGTCATTATGAGTAAATAAATGTGGTTTATTAAACTTCGAAATCATGAATGTCATTTATAATTTCCCTGTATAATTTAAAGTGGGTATCATTTCTGAAAAATGGCAAATTTTGGGGACATTTTAGTAATTGTAATTTAATAATTTGATAGGAAATATTGTGATCTTTCAAATTGATGTAGCTAATTTTTTTTCTGCCTACTACTTTTGAGAAATTAGCTAAAAACCGCACAAAAATGCTACTTCGTTCCCCAGTTTTGTTTCAAGATGCTGACCTTAAAACAAGTCAGTTCAGTGGAGATATTAATGTAAACTCATTTACAACAATTCAGTGAAGAAAAATAATCATTATTATTTATGTCACGAATGATATTTAATTCAACTGGCCCATATAAGTTAATGCGGATGGTAATATTTCAAATAGTATTAACTTCTGTAATTGTCTACAGTCATGTACAGAAAATTATGTGTATTTCATTTCTTTGTTTTTTTAACTACTATATTTTGGTGGCACAATATTCTTTAAATTTTATTCTAGATTTTTTTATTGTAAGAAAAAAAAAATAACTTTCACAATTCACTGATAGAATAAAGTATACAGGTCTCTCAAAACTTAGAAAGCTTCCAAATAGTGTAATGTTATTGGTATTTCACAGCGTCACTTATATTGCTTTTTGAAATAGGTTCTTCGTTTTGCCTATAGTTCCATTTATTCAATAAAGGAATAAATATTGTACATTTGATCGATCGGTTGCAGGAGAGACACCCAGTCTGGAGCGCAAGACGGACGACTGAATAGTTTCTCTACGCCGATAGGAAAAGAAGAATTAGGACACACACACACACACACACACACACACGTACATAGACACACAGTGAAGAGATACAGCAAGAGAGAGAGAAGAAAAGAGAGCATGAAGATTAAACTTGTAAATAGAGTTAGAAGAATTTTCGTATAACATTTTCGATTGGGAGTTAAAGGAAGTTTGCGCAAAGGTTTCCAATTTTTACAGTGTTTGTAGTTATATAACAATAATGATAAAAATGATAGACACATGTCATAATACTGCAACAAGAACATTAATTTTTCGAAATCATGTCTTTAAGCTCATACCAAACAATATTCCTTTAAAAATTATTTGATAGCATCATGATAAATTCCTGAAAAAAAAATTCTTGAAATATAAATTATACATAAATTGCATAGTATTGAAATAACTAGAAATAAATAATTATTCTTTCAAGTAGAATCACGGTAAAAGTCTCCTGGAGATTATATGTAGAGATTGAGTATGAATTCATTCCCTGGTGGAAGTACGCTAAACAACATCACATATACGCTATGCGATTCGAACGAAATTCGCACTACACAATGTGTATCTTACGTGGACATGCTGACCTTAATTTGGAGTTCCATGCACACCGGCCAGAGTAGTATTATCCGGACCCTAGCGTCTGTAGAACACATGGCACTTATGATTAGAAGGTAAGAGGACAACACCTATGTATGTGAATTCTTAGTGTGTTCAAAGCCTGTATGATGCCAGAGAATGTATTTTGTACAGTGAATACATTCGAGCGCAGTCATACAGTGAAGCTGCGGCAGGTTAGATGATCGTTACGCAGAATTACTACTCGAGTGAGTCGTTATGTGTCAGTAGCTCATCGGTGGTGTAAACGATGGGAAACAGTGCGCTCCTACATCAGATGTAAGCTCCCATTGTCTTCGTTGTAGTGCATGGGAACGAGCTAGTAGGAACGTCCGTGACAGTTGCCTACAATGGCCACTCATGTGAACACACGTATACTAAACACTTGATTGTTGCAGTAAAATATGTTTCCTCGTTCCTCTCCCATACTGTTCCTGACAGTTGAATATGCGGCGAACATCTTCAATGTTTAGGGAGAGGCTACAGTGGTGAGACAGATAGGAAAGTACTTTCTATTTCGAGCACATTAACGGCCATACTTGCGGTGAGCATGGATATTAATGCATGTTTGCACTCGCCATACAAGTTCCGACAACTCAATAATTTACATACCCTGCTCTACTCAACTCAAAAATATAAGCAGAAGAAAAGTAGGCAACAAGATCCTGAACACTTAAAAGTAGAAGGGCGAGAAAGTAAGAAATCTTTTCGTTGAGAAATTTGTACATAAATACCCAAACGAGGAAAGGATAGGTGCAGATGGTTACAGAGGTGTAAACATATCAAACCTTGCATAAAGCAGGCTTCAGAAGAAGTAGTAGGTTACCACGAGCTAAGTAACCATGAGTTACAGAACAGATGTTCCAGAAAATGAGGGGGAAAACAAGGCAGAAAAATATACAGGAACTTGAACGACGATCTGCGAAGATAAACAGACAGAGCAGAGGAAGAGTTTTACAAAAGAAAATGCGAGAACGTAGAAGAATTAGAAAGACATGTGAAATATAAGGAAATGTACAAGGAGGTGAAATCCTTGCAAGTTCCAAGGAAACAAGGGAAGGGGGGTATTATATAGGCAGTACAAATAAGAATGGGCAGGTAGTCAGCGAAAAAATGAGAACTCTTAGGAGGATGGAAAAAAGATGTTATGGACATTATGAAAGTAGGAATAGACGAAGTAGAAAATGCAATAGGCGACGATGATAAACGATTTAGTATTCTTCGGGATGAGATTGAAAAAGCTATATATGAGATTAGAAATGGAAAGGCAAACGGGATAGATAAAACATCAATCGAATTCATTAAGAATATGGGAGACAAGGGAAAGAAAGAATTGTTCCGACTGTGAAATTAAATATATGAAATAGGAGAGCGTTAAAAGACTTCTAGTAGATGATCATAATACCGATGTCTAAGAAATCTAACTCAAAGAGATGTGAGGATTATAGAACTATTATGATCGGTCGCATCAACAGAGGATTAAGATCGAATAAGATAATCCGTTGATTATTTTAATCTTTGAATAAGAATCTTACATCGTTGCACTAACCGTTTGCGAGAAAGGATTAACTTATCCACGAATAATCGGAAGCTGTATAAAACTATGACGTTTACGATATGACGTCATACAATATCAGACGTTTGATTAAATAAAAAAAATGGAGTTACAACTGAAAACTTATTCGCGTAGTATGTGATAACTTTTCGTACTAGATATGGGAGAAAGCGCGCGACGTTGACTCCTTCGGAAGGCAAATATGTTTTAATGCTGGTGGACAAACATATCCTTAAAAAAAAGATCAAATAAAATATATAATAAATAAATAAAATCAAATACTGAAAAGGAAGCTCTTCCTGATATTTCAAAATGTTTATAGGAGCGTCTGTTTTTTTTTATTGTAAGCGGGATGACGTGGGAGATCCCCCGTTCGGATCTTACGTTAACCTGTAGGAGCGGGTCTCATATAGCCTCGCTGCTAAAAGGGATGCTAAACTTCAAACCAAATCTAATATGGATATGTTAGGTCCAAATATTGAAAGCAAATAATAATAATAATAATAATAATAATAATAATAATAAATAAATAAATAAATAAATAAATAAATAAATAAATAAATAAACAATCCTAGCTCTGTTCTAACAGATCAGCCTTCTTCAGCCTAAGGGTGGGTTCGGTGTTTGCACTCAAGTATAGGGTAGGATAGGGAAGAGTAGTGAATATTAGGGTAGTGTACGGTATGGTAGCGTAGCGTAGAGTACACTCTGTAAAGAAAAAATAGCGACACGTCAATTCTCTAGGTAACTTACACAGAAAACCATAGTTGCAGCCCGTTAGAAGAGGAATAGAAGGAAATGAAGAGTGGGATATTTCATTTGCGTTATCTGCGAAACCTGTTGTACGACATAGCTTGCCAATTGTTTGTGTATCAGTAATATTTTCGCTAGATGGCGCTGAGTGCGTCTCGTAAATTATTGTAGTGAGAATTCTGCATTGCATTTGTGATGTGTAGGCTGAGGTAAATAGCATTTTATGATTGTTCTTTGCTTTCTCATTGTTTGGACAGTGTCAAGTGGCAAAATTGTTCTTGTGCAGCGTTGTTTGTGTGTGATACTGTTGCTACATGTGGACTGTAAACAAATAAAGTGGGTAAGAAATGTGACTTGTTGCCATGTGAACAAGACATAACTCTTATTTTGCGCAGCTAAGGCAAATCTCTAAGGGAATAGATGGAATACTAAAAATCCATCATTCTACGGCAGGAAGAGTAATTCACAAGTGGAAACAGCATAACAAATCGTCAACAGTGTGAAATTAAAAAGAAAGCATCACCCAGAGCAGATTGCTAAATGAAATCAATAGCAATGCAGACTTAAGGAGTGATTTCCCGAAAAATCGCTTCTATAGTTTGACATGATCTTGGAACTGCAGTTACTCGTACAACTGTATTGTCTTGACTTTATGAAGAGGATATTACAAAGAAGAAACCGCGTAGAAAGTCGAAACTGACAAAACACGCAGGACTTCAACATGTAGTTTTGTGAGTCGATATGCAACTAGGACTTATGACAACTGCAAGCACGTCGTTTCATTCGTTGAAAAGAAGTTTAGAATAGTGGGAAACGATGGTGGTGTGAAGTTGTGGATACGAACAAGCAAGGAACTTGACAAGGATTTTGTTTAAGAGATGCAAATATTCAGTTACTGAGTGATGATATGGGCTTGGTTCACCGTTAAAGACGTCAGAACGACGGATATATGTGAAGGATCATTCGATGCACGAAAATATCTTCAAATCCTAGCACGTAAAGTTCTTACAACAGCTAAAGATGACTTTTCTGAAGAAAATTTGGACTACTTCCTTTTCCAGGACGATAATGCTTCATGTCACCGAGCGAAAATCGTTAATACGTGGTTCAAGAATATGGTTATTTAGAGACTCATGTGGCCTACAAACTCACCTACATGAATCTAGTTGAAAATTTGTGGAGCATATATGAACAGAAGATTCAATAGACAACTATCTCAAATAGAATGGAATTCAAGGAACAGATAATCCGGGTGTTATTCCGTGAAATCGAGGTTGCATTTTGCAATAGCCTTGTCACCAAAGGGCTCCGATGATTCGCTGCACTGCAGAAAGCCCATGGTGCACATACAAAATATTAGTTCGGTGTATGGTACCTTACCTTATGGTATATGTCTTACCTTTAAGAAATTCAATTTTTTGTTTTCTGCTATTATTGTTGATCTTTTTCAGTTTTATGTATAATTCTTCCTATAAATGATTTTGCTCAAAACCCACATAGCTACTTATATATGCATATAAATTCATTAAATTCATGTCAAAAGCCTAAAACTCTGGCGCAAGTATTAAGAATGAACTGCTCATTAGGAATATGCATTGTAATATTATCAGGATTTCATGTAAAAAATCATATTGATAAAAGTATGTTGCGAAAACCATACCCGAGCAAGTGTTGCTATTTTTTCTTTACAGAGTGTATTGTAGGTTAACTTAGATCACGTTAGCTCAATGCTTTGTTATTGTTTTTAAACAGGGTAGTGTAGAATAGGTTAGGTTATATTAAGCTCATTGTTTAACCATTATTTTCAAATATAGGATAGAAGAACGGAATTAAATCTTTAAGTTTAACGTCCCACAATTATGTCATTTAAACTAAGGGTGACAATGATTGAAACAAGTGAATGATGATGGAAGGTTGGTGGAATGAGAATGGGTGAGGACACGGGAGTACTCTGAGAAAACCCACGGACAGAATGTTGTCCGAAACAAATATTCTTGACAAGCAATCGAAGCAGGGACCCCAGGCACTAGGGATAAGCGCTCCAAATGTTACGTTACGTTAGGTTTCCTTACATTCCATATTTAACTATTATGTTGAAATATAAAGTAGAGTAGAAAAGTTTAGGTTAGGTTGCTCGTCGTATTGCCACGCTTCACCACTTTATTTAACAGTTACGTCTGCAAGCAACTCCTCCCCACGGCTCAGTTTGGACAAGATTTTTAAAACTCAAATTTTAACAGATTTACATTTACATCGTCGCGACAAATCAACTCAAAGAGAAAAAAAATAGCAAAGATTTAATGGTGTCGCCAGTTGGTGTCTTCATTCCAGAAGCTAGCATTGGTGTACGTAAATATGATCCTCTTAATTAAGCAAAGTTTATTTGGGTAATTAACTGGCGGGTTCGTATAATCTTACCAATTGGCGATGAAGTATAGCTTTATATACGGATCCAAGAGCAAGTTCCTTGCGTTTATATTTCTTTTTCAGCAAATCGACTTTTTGTATCTTAAATAATCATTCTTGGGGCGTGGTCTTGTATTTCTCTGCGCAAATTCATTTTAGGGGAGCTTAAGTGTATGGACACGATAAGAACTATTACGCAAAAGTCACTAACCAACTTTTGCTACATGATCACTAAAAAGCATGAATGCTATCCTACCGAGTTAGGGTAGGAGCGCAGAGGAGCGAAGGTAGGTATACATTTAAACAAGGATAGTCCAAACACCGTATACATGGCATCATATTACCTTACATGTTGAATAATGTATTTGTATACACTACTCCAAAAGTGCATTACCATCTGCAATTCCCCTTTTTCTGCAAAGCAGGCAACCCAAAAGGCTCGGCCAAAATAAGTTTACCTAAGTGAATGAAATTGTGCACAGATGTTGTAGATATAAAATAAGGGAATACGGGTTTCGTATTTGCTGGAAAAAAGGGTTGGGTGGGACACGGATCCCTCCAAAGTTTTGATCACGAAATATCAAAAGTGCTATTAACAGTACTATGTCAGATGTGTGTAAAGGGTATGAAGAATTGCAATGAAACTTTGTGTATGAACTATAGGCACAAAATAAACGCATACCTTTTTTATTTGGGGGAAAACGGTTTTTGGGAGCAAGAGCCCTCGTCCATCCACTTTATAGGGTCCTTTGGGTAGCGGTAGCGCTGCTGCACCGATGTCGTCTTCTGCTCCGTGGGAGGGGCCAGAAGCCGTCGTCTGCATGTGATTATAGGTCCATGTGGTGGAAGATCCTCATGTAGAACCACGTGCTGGTTTTTGTAAACACTAATGCGTGGAATTGTTTGTTTACATCACATAGGATATTACAATATAATATCTACACACAATTTCATTTGCTTTGTTCCACTTCTTCCTCCGCTATTACGATAATATTTACTTTCTTACGGATGGGGCCTAGGACCCAACACTATTTTTCCGCAAAAATTAAAACACGTTTCATTTATTGTTTTCAAGATTCGTTGCGATTCTCCATATTCTTTACGAACTTCTGACGTATGCTTATTTGCCCCTTTGATATTTCGTAACCAACGGTTTGGAAGATCCGTGACTAACTCAACTTTTTTTTCAGGAAACTACAAACCCCAATTACCTCATTTTACGTATACAATACCTGTGCACATTGTCATTCAAGTCGGTGCACTTCAAGTTGGCTTCTGGGCCTCAAATTTCAAAATTTTCCGTGGAGGCTTTTGTGCCCTAAAACCGTTTTTTTCGCAGAAAATAAAAACCGTATTCCTTTATTTTTTGCCTATTGTCCCTACACAATATGTCGTTAAAACTTTTCATGTTCTTCAAGCACTTCTGACATACAGTTATTAGCACTTTTGACATTTCAAGATTGAAGTTTTGGAGGGGTATGTGTCCCAACTAATCGGTTTTCTTTTTTTCAGGAAAATAAGAAACCCGTATTCCTCACGGTGGCGACGAAGAAAAATTCGCCTAAAGGGATAAATGGTTAAGGTCTCTTTTTAATTTGTCCAATCAGAGCTCCTTTAATCGTGTATATTCGACGATAACAGCTTCGGATCATATAAAATGCACTCGCCATGTAATTTTATTACAAAATGACGCGCGTCTGTTTACTTCATTTCGTAATTCTCCCATATTAACTTTCTAATGATCGGCGACAGTTTCCGCTTAAGAAGACTGAATAATGCCACCATTTTAAAAAATGTTTCCCATTGATTTATATTTGAAACTCTTCCACTTTTTGAGAAGAACCGAGACGGAATTTCAAGATTATAATTGTACTGATTTCTTTTGTTTAATTATTAGGTTGTCTGTATCTTAGTAAAAATTAATTTATTTGGTACGCAAATTTAATATTATTTAAAATAGAAACAAAAATGCACTAGTGAAGATCAAAAGCATCTGGTATATTTCTGCTTGGAAATTGAGAAAAACCAAAAAGGTGAGGACAAATTACATTATCTTAGAAAAACATATGATGCAGTACTAACGTAATAGGTTAACATTTGTGGTGGAATTCAAATCGTTAATTACTCGTTTATCGTAACTGCATCTTATATTGCCATCTAGTGGCGAGCAACAGAACTCAGTGGTGAGTGGATGTTGGTCTCGCGGAGAAATATCAAGCTCGTATATATCTGCTACTCTCAAGCGCTGAATTCAAAGTTCAGTACTTGTGTGAAAAAGAATCATGCCACGAATAAGTAAAAAAAAAAAAAAAGTCGTTTGTTTTTTCAACGAAGAGAAAGAAATAAAGAGATTGAATTTAAAATCTTGGAGAGAAGAACAAAATATTGTAGGCGAAGTTCAACGCAGAATATACAATATAATTTTTGTCATTATACAGAAACCTTAAATGTAGGTTGGAAGAATTACTCAGAAGTTTCGGCTCGTATTTATTTCAGGCGGGCTAGCGTGTGGCGTTGCCAATTCTCCTGTACGTGTTCTGAGTGTGGCACAGTCACTATTATATGAATTGAGGAAAAAAAGAGAAACTGCTCGCACAATCAGCGAGTTGTTATTATTCCCAATATATTTAAGTTTTAGTTTCTTACTGTATTATTGTTTACAACTAAGCCATGACCTATCCAGATAATAGTCAACTCCAATAATCAGTGTCAGATCTAGGAGAAAGGGGCAAAGGCTCCGAGTGGCAGTTTTGGGGACGGCAAGCTGCCAAAATTAAATGTACAAGCTCTCAAGAAGGAAATACAATCACCTATTGAATTCAATTTGGCCTAAACGTCTTTCAAATTTCAATACCAATATGCTCATACATTTGTAATGTTAATGCATACAACCTACTTTCCTCTGTAATTCAAAATATGTAGGCAGGTCTCCATTGAAAATTTAAAAAAAAAAGAAAAAGAAAATGGATTACGTCAGACCAGACCATGGTGGCGGTTACGTCGGCTAGTCATGTTGTGTAGCTAAAAAAAGATGACTCTTCACTGCCCCGATCCGGCCCTTCAAACTCTTTGTTTTTTCTTCTATCTAAGACAGGACTGCCTATTTGGGAAAAAGTCTCAATGTAGAGGATTGCTAGTGGTAAAAGCGATGCATCCACCGTTCTGTTTTTAACTTAACAGTAGGTGGGTGTGCCGTATAATTTTCCGTTGCCCCCATAGGAAAATATCTAGATTCGACACTACCAATCTATATATATAAAATTGAAAATCACTATGTTTGTGACTCTAAGTCTCCTGAACCGCCATACCGATCTCGATCAAATTTTCAACATACATGAGTTTAGGGACAAGGGTTGCTTTAGACTATTCACTTTGACGATGCAACGTAGGGAGGAGGAGCAGGAGAGAAATTTTAAAATGATCAAAAATGAACGATATTAGTGTTGAATCCATAGTTTTCGGGGTCGATGAGAGAAACAGTGACACTTCTGATGTTGTTTCAATCCAAGTTTAGCCCTGATGGTTGGGGAGGGGAAGGTTACAACGTAGAGGAGGGGTAAGGTACCACTTAGGGGAGGGGGTTAAACATTTCAAAATGATCGTAAATGACCAATATTATTGTCTAATCCATAGTTTCCGGGACCATTCTTGTGAACTGACATTTTCGATCCGGTTTAAATGCAAAATCAGCTCCTCCACTTGCGGGAAGGGGAGAAAGAGATAGCGATCGATAATGGCCACTATCAGTGTCGAATTTAAAGTCTTGTGGGTCGCTTAGATGAAGAGTGGTACTTTCTTTCCCGTTTAAATTCAAATTTAACCCGACCACTTGGGGGAGATGGAGGAAGAGATATTTAAAAATGATCGAAAATGATCGATATTAGTACGGAATCCACATTTCTGGGGGTCTGCTGAGATGATCAATGAACTTTCGATGCCATGGCTCGCAACATGTGCGAGGGGTAAATATACATATAAATGACCGAAAATGAGCAATATTAATGTCGAATCCATGATTTTTGGAGTCGCCGAGATGATCCGATGCTGTTTAAATCGATGCTATTAAAAACGATAACAGCATTATTTCAGGAGTACTAAACACATGAAATACGGAGTTGTGCATTTAAATTTTTATTTCAATCCAGCGAAGCGGGTAAGATATGATAGTAATACTAATAAAGATCGGGTACTGTCCTTTCTCTATTTAAAATCCAGCTATTTTTTAAATCTCTTTCCTATAATAGTTGTTACGGGAGTTATCAGTATAGTTTTCTTTTTCGTCCTTATACAACACCAAGGTTATAAAGTACAGTCTATTTAATGTGGGTTAGGAGCTTGAATCTGATAGGCCGTTCCCAACCATACTATCTCGTCTTCAGGAAAACTGAATTACAGGGCAGAGTCTAAAGCAAGAAATTTATATTTCTTTTGCTAAAAAGATCTTTAGTTCACTTACTAGTCATAGCACAGGTTTAGAGTTTTTTCAACGAATCTGTATGAGACGAGACCTACAAATGACATAGGACTGAACGTTGAGCTTACACCAGGAGTCGAATCTGGTATCATTCTAACGAAAAAATCCTAATGGCTGACTAATGCTTATATTTCATTCTCATGTAAAAATTTAGGGTGAGCCCGGCCCCCTAGACTCTCCATGAATACGGGCCTGTGCGACCCCCCACCCTCGAACACAATTTTCTGCGAAAAAGCCTCCATTCTTTCTTTTGTCTGTCTAGTTTACTGAAAACATAAAAAGCAAACTAAGTCAGAGAGCATAGAGTTGGAAATGATTGACATGTTGCATTGCAGACATATTTCGTACCGTTGATGATTTTGGAATGTTTTCCAGGGATATAATTCCCCTCAGAGTTATATCTCCTATGGTGATCAATATGAGTTGAGTTGATTTTATCGTCCCTTTTAGCAGCGCGTCTATATGAGACGGGACCTACTGATTAATCGTGAAATCCGAACCGCATAAGCTCTCGTCCGGAATAGAACCCGGGTCTCTCACGCTAAAGGCGCGTACGCTAACCACTTAGCCACGAAGAAGCTCGGAGCTCATATTAGTAAAGAAGAAAGCTTATTATGGGAATCTCAGTGCAGACAACCAAGTACAACGACGGTTAAATGAATATTTTTCATCTTGAATATATTGCGATAATGGTCAATCTTATTTATTAATGTCATTTTAAAAAAATAGCATTCTCTTTTCTGTAACTCACTACAGTATACAAGTTAAATTTCACACAGTGTGCAAAAGAGGGGAAGGGATTACAACGTACGATGGACTTTGCTTCCTACACGATGAACAAAACCTTTGTTGTAAAATGCAGCGTTGCAAAGAACCTGTGTAATTGACTGATAGCTACCATAAATTGACAGAATGGAAGTCTTAATTTAAGTACTGAAGTTGCCCTGAGGCAAAAGAGCAAACTGCCCACACGCATGGCTTCTGTGCCTTGTAACATTGTGTTTAAAAGAACAGGCACAAGGTCAGTTGTCAGTTGCTTAGTTCTTTGGAAAACAACTAATAAGGCTTTTTCCTTTTATACAAATCGAATTGTTGTTTGAAGCCTCTTCATTCCTTATAAAAATAATACATCCAGATTCACGTAAGACCACAGGAATTGTAATAGAGAGTTGAAAAAATATCTTTATCATTCAGATCCTTTATTATTATTATTATTATTATTATTATTATTATTATTATTATTATTATTATTATTATTATTATTATCACATAATATTTTTCGTTAGTTCTCATAGCAATTGATACTTAGCAACAAGGGTAAACGTGCGTGGGAACGCGGGGGGATCCCGTCTCCCACCTCCAAAGAATATGTACGGCGTCTCCCACTTCCTAAGGAATTACAATGGGCAAAGATAGGCATGGAGGACGGAGTGACGTCATGGCACTACCTACCGTCCCCCAAGCTTTCCAGATGATTCCATCCATATGCCTTATTCCACCTCGCCTAACGATTTATCAGCCACTTATATCTCCAGAATAAGAATATCCGACATTTTAGGCGAGATGAGAATTCCCATCTTGCCTAATCCCATTTTGCCTAAAATAGCAGTAGGATGCAAAAAGGGAATTTCTGTACTAAAGAGGGAATTCCTCCACTAGCATTTTAATCAGATATTTCAATCAATGTTGGCAATCTCTGTCAACTACAATATAAATATATGATAAGTACTATACAAGAAGAAAGCATAAGGGGAAGGCGATTTAGCGAATTTAGTTCACTTTTGGTTTCTTTTGGGAACATTGGAAATTGATTCGCAAAGAGGAGCTAATCAGAAACAAGAAAGAAATATACAGGGTGTTTCAAAACAACACTGACAACGTTTGGGAGCTGATTCCTGACACCAAGATAAGACAAACTGGGTGCACAAATTCTCGCTTTTGGCATTATGACCAGCCAAATACCTGTCGGAAAAATGCCCAAAACAGCCGTAACTCGAGAACAAAATGTCGGATCGAAGTCGGGGGAAAGGAAATGTATATTATTTTTAGCCATAGCTTCCAATAATGCACAACTCGATATGGTACAGCAGCAGCACAAAGGTCACCCCAAAGAAATTGAAGAATTATTGGGATATTTTATGAAACGTTGACTGAGGCAAGTTAACTACAATTAAATACGATATTTCAACTAGCAGGAATCTTAGAACACGATCGAAGTTACAAGAACATTGTTAAAATTATAAAAAAAAGTGAAGATGCACATATTTGATTGATCTACTTTCTCTCAGTATAGAATTGGCTATCGAAGAAGAACTGAAATTATATGAAGTCCATAAAGTTTAAATGTTATGCCTTCTAGGCTAATGAAGACAGAGAGATCACGCATGGCTACGGGGTAGCTTGTGCGACTTTCGCATAGGAGACCCGGCTCCGATTCGCGGCGGGAGCGCAACTAGTTCGGATCTCACGTTAATCCGTAGCTCCATGTCTCATCGGACCCAATAATAGATACAGATAATATGTGGAAGCTAGTTTTTGGGAAATAATTCGCGAAATGAGAATATAGGAGAAAACAGGAAAATCCTGAGAAATCTCACGGGTACGATAGTATCCACTAAGTCACCCTGCCCCTACTTTGGAGGAAACACTATGGTTCTGACAGATTTCTCGATATATTAAATATCGTGTGTTATAAACCAACATACAAGAAGTACAAACGGTCAGAATGTGAGATTCTTGGAGTTTCCTTCGTGCAAAAATGGTAAGTACGTTTTTTTTATGTCACTTATTCTTAACTGGATGCCCGCGTCTCTTAGGGATTGGGAGAGGACAAGGTTACTCAGTGGTAAACAGCTTGATTCTGGTACGTGGGGCCTCTGGTTCGATCCTCAGCGAAGAAACTTTGTGGTGGACATGTGTTTTCGTAATAGTCCAAACTTTCAACATACGAGTATCAGTCTCCTAGATTTTCGTAAATAAATACAAAGATTATTCTAAATCTTCCAAATATGTACAGATAAGGATCATTAAATTTCTAGTTGACTTTTGAGACCATGCTGGCCCTAACTGATATATCACATCACTACCTTTCCATTTCCAAAATTATCACAGATATAAAAATTGCGTATTTCAAGATGGCGCCGGAGGTTCGTGATCTACTCGGCCCATTTTTCTTTTGTCAATGTGTGAAACTACCACCGTTTGCATTGTCTATCTTTCACTATTTCCACGATTCAACAGTTTATGTAATGTATTTCAATAATATAGCATAGCCCTGCTCCCATCAATTTTGACCCCTCCGTTTCTTATTACGTTCAGCCCTTACAACTTTGTATATATACATATTTCCACATCCTCTATCAGTCGCACTACGTCTCATCCCGCAACTCGATTCATCCATTTGGACCCTTTACTTGTCAGACAATTTCTCATTGGTGGAGGAACAGGGAAAATAATTCTACAATGACTGACAAGTAACACTTCCGAAGTGTAACACTCCGATTTTTATGAAGTAAATGAAGTTGTGCACAGATATTGTAAACATAACATGTGTGAACACGGGTCTCGTATTTTCCAGGAAAATAGGGTTGAGTAGTAGGGTGGTTCGAGAAAAATCATTTCTCTAATTCCGGAACGCTATAGTAGGGAAAAGTTGTCATTGGTATAGACAAGAAAAAACCCCAAAAGAAAATTTTTTATTCATATATCTTCCGGTCCCGCATCGCCGTTAAAAATTAAAAACTCCGGTCAAAACAATAAATTTTCAATTTTTTTTTATAAAACGACTAAAGTATATACGACGAGGACCCTATATAGCCTAAAGGTTTATTTAAGTATGTAAAAAGAACGTTAAAATAAATAAACTATATCTATATGACATCATCTGGTCGCTCGTCGCTGTCAATAATTTGCAAAATTCGCGAATTTTGAAAAATTTGAGACTTTTTAAAACTTTTCTTAAAATAAGTAACATAAGGATGCTACTCACGACGAGGGAGTGGCTGCACTTAAAGAGTTCCGCTACCCAACCTCTTGATTAGGGAGTATTATTTACTATTGTATTAACAAGTTTATAACTTTATATAATTTGTCCCCTATAAATTTGCATTTTCCTCTTTATTTTTGTCCATTACTAATGATTTCATACTCTGATTTATGCGGGGACAGCGGGGGCTCAATGATAAAGCGTTCACTTCTGATGCATGGGGTTCTTGATTGGATCCCAGCTGGCTCCTTTGTGGTGGACAAACAACGTCTGCGTAGGTTTTCTCGGCATTTCCATTTTCTCTCACTTTCTTCATTCCACCATTTCTTTCATATTTTATCATTGCCGTCTACTTTGGCCTAGTCGGCATAATCGTGGGACGTAAAACCTAAATATTTCATTTTTCATTTTTTTCTGTTTTATGCGGAAATGTAGGCGGGATGATCTTGACAATAGTGTAGTTCTGATGAAGCCGTCTCTAGCACTGTGTCCACACACGCTATCAGTTATTTAATTTGAACCTATAAATTGCATGATCCCTGAAGTAGACAGGCAGATACTCAACAAATACCAACTGTAATTACTAGACATATCAAAAGTCATCCAGTTGAGCACTACTCTGAAGACTTTTCAGTTCGCGAATCTGGCCCTTTGTCACATTCTAGATAGCTCACTAGTGCTAATAGAGGTCTGCGCCTATACATTAGAGTGGAAAGTCCTTCAGATAATGAGGCAAATTGTCACCTTCATCTTAAAGTTATATATGCCTATGTGGTTTGCCATTAACTTGAGCAACAATTTGACGGAAAATAAACAACATGCTTACGAGATCATTCAGAAAACGTGGTATTTTGCCAGAAGAGCTGAAATAAGTTGTGGACTCCGTTATAGAACGAAATACTTACTTTGCTCATCCCGAAAATTTGCTTTTGGCAACGGTCATTGCTGACTGAAACCACATTCGAGAGCTTATGGGGCGTTTACACTTTGTCGATTTAGTAGCACGACTAAATCGACTCGCTGCATTTGCCACTAAATCGAAGCAACTAGGCCAAATCAGATGGATGGATGTGTTCAATTATTTCAACCACAGAAAATAAAACGTCTTTCAATTCAGTTGCCAGTCGATTAGTCGCCTTCGATCAATAAGCGATTAAGTTGAAGTCCCGTTTACACTGTCGATTAAGTTGAAAGTGACGTCAATTCAACTGAATCGAACGCAAATCGACTAAGTGTAAACGCCCCATTAGGTATAGACGACTTTTGAAGGCAAGGAAAGCAGTTTTTGAAAGTGGTCGTGTTAGATATTTTTGCCACCAAACAAGAACTTTGTAGTTAAAGATTGCACCGATATAATATAATGGGATACTTGTAATCTTACATCTACTCCTTTGTTAAGACCATTAGCTAATGACGAAATAAGGTAGTTTATAAGCAGACACTAAACTAGTTATGAATTTCATGAAGTATCCATGTCATACTCATGCTGTCGGAGGATGCGTTAAGCTTGTGACGAAAGCTTCCGGTATAGTGTGTGGACACAGTGATTGAAACAGCTTCATCAGAGCTACACTATTGTCAAGATCATCCATTTTCGCATAAATAAAAAATGAAAAATTGAATCTTTTAAATTTTACATCCCACCCACGCTTATGACGGCTAGCGTAAGGGAACGGTGATGAATGAAATGTTGGAATGAAGAAAGAGGGAGCAAATGGCACAATCCCCAAAAAAAAATCACACACCATTAGCTTGTCCACCACAAAGCTCACTTGGCGCGAGCGGGCACCGAACCAAGAACCCCATGTACCAGAGGTTAACGCTCTATCACTGACACAGCAACGTCCCGCATAAATCAGAATTTAAAGTCATTAGTATTGGACAAGAATAAAGGGGAAAATCGAAATTTGTAGGGAACGAATTATGCAAAATTATAAACATGTTAATACAATAGTAAATAATACACCATAATCAGGAGGACGGGTAGTGGAATTCCAAGTGCAACCAACCCTCGTGGTGAGTAGCGTCCTTATCTTACTTGTTTCAAGAAAATTTTAAAAAAGCATCCTAAACTCTCAAATTTTGCGAAATTCGCAAATTTTGCAAATTTTTGACAACGAGGCGCAACCATAAGATACTATATAAATATAGTTTATTTATGTTAAAGTTGTTTTTACATACTTGAAAAAACCTTTAGGCTATATAGGGTCATCACCCTTTATTCTTTAGTCCTGTTAGAAAAATATTGAAAATTTATTGTTTTTACCGGATTTCTAAAATTTCAGCGGCGCCGCGGGACCGGAAGATATATGAATAAACAATATATTTTGCTTTTTTCTTGTCTATACCAACTTTTGCGCACTATAGCGTTCCGAAAATAAAAAAAAATGCTTTTCTTCGAACCACTCTATTGGGTAGGGCACGGATCCCTCCAAACCTTCGATCACGAAATATCAAAAGTACTATAACAGTATGTAAGATGTGCGTAAAGGACATGAAGAATTGCAACATAACTTAGTATATGGGCAATACGCAAAAATAAATGAATACGTTTTTTTATGATCTGCGGAAAATGGTTATAGGGAGCAAAAGTCCGCCCACAAAATTTTGAAAGTTGCGGCAGGAAAAGCCAGAGGAAGTGAACCGAAGTAAATTAAATTGTGCACAGATATTGTAGACATAAAAAGAGGGAATGTAGGTTTCTTATTTTCCTGAAAAAAGAAAAAGCGGTTGAGTGAGGCACGGACTTTCTAAACCGTTGATTACGAAATATCAAACGTGCAAATAAGCATATGTCAGAAGTACGTAAAGAATATGGAGAATTGCAACAAAACTTCCTATAGCCACAAATTACAAAACAATAAATGAAACGTGGTTTAATATTTGCGGAAAAGCAGTGCTGGGGCCTAGGCCTATCCAAAAGAATAGTAAATATTACCGCAATAGCGCTGGAAGAAGTGGACCAAAGCAAAAGAATCTGTGTGTAAATATTATATAGACCATATGTAAAATAAGGCCTTTCGGGTTTCTCAAGTGCGTCTATCCGTTTTGCTTCAAATTTGGCAGATCAACAGCAAACTGGAAATAAATCGACACATGTTTTAGTTTATGCACAAGAAAATTGTAAGGGTTAAAAGTGCCTCCCGAAATACTATAAAATACGCTCTACTCTTTGTGCTTCTAGTTGATCTGTCAAATTTGAAGAAATCGGATGGAGACATCACACTTGTGAAACACGAAAGGCCATATTTTACAAATCTATTGTCTACATACAATTTCATTCGCTTCGGTCCACTGCTCCAGCCACTCAACGCCTCGGTCCACTCAACATTTTTTTCTTTCAGGAAAATATTATACAAAACACGTATTCCCCCATCTTACCTCTACAATGTTTATGCACATTTCATTCACTTTGGTCCATTTCTTCTTGCCTTTCAGGGTCAAACTCCAAAATTTTGTACGAAGGATTTTGCCTCTTAAAACCGGTTTTCCCCGAAAATAAAAAACGTATTCGTTTATATTTGCCGAAAAACCGTATGCGTTTATGTTTTGCCTATAGTTCATACACAAAGTTTCGTTGCAATTCTTCACGTCCTTTACACACATCTGACATACTGTTACTAGCACTTTTGATATTTCGTGATCAAAGGTTTGGAGTTGTCTGTGCCGCATCCAACCCTATTTTTCAGAATAAATACAAAACCCGTATTCCCTCATTTTATGTCTACAATATCTGTGCAAAATTTCATTCATCTCAGTTCACTTCTTTTTACCTTTCGGGCGTCAACTTTCAAACTTTTGGGGTGGGTTCTTTTATCCCCTAAAACCGTTTTTCCGCAGAAAATAAAAAAAGCATTCGTTTATTTTTTTGCGTATTATCCATACAAGAAGTTTCGTTGCAATTCTTCATGTCCTTTACACACACTTGACATACTGTTACTAGAACGTTTGATTTTTCGTGAGGAAAGGTTTGGAGGGTCCGTGCCCCACCCAACCGTTTTCTCAAGGAAAATACCAAATCCGTATCCTTGTTTTACGTCTGCAATATCTGTGCACAATTTCAATCACTTCGGTTCAGTTCTTCTGGTCTTTAGAGCGTCAATTTTCAAAATTTTGGGTGGGGGCTTTTGTCCCCTAAAACCGTTTTCCGCAGATTACAAAAATACATATTCATTTATTTATTTACTTATTTTGCGTATTGTTCATACACAAATTTATGTAGCTATTAATGTTCTTTACAGACATCTGACATACTGTTATTAGCAATTTTGATATATCGTGATCAAATGTTTGGATGGGTCTGTGCCCCACCCAACCGTTTTCTCAAAGAAAATACGAAATCAGTATCCTTGTTTTACGTCTGCAATATCTGTGCACAATTTCATTCACATTGGTTCACTTCTCGTTGTCTTTCGAGCGTCAACTTTTAAAATTTTGGGTGAGTTCGTTTCCCCTAAAATCGTTTCTCTGCAGAAAACAGAAAAAAACACGTATTCCTTCGTTTTTGCGTATTGTTCACACCCAAAGTTTCGTTGCAATTCTTTATGTCCTATACGCACATCTGACATACTCTTACAAGCACTTTTGATATTTCGTGATCAAATGTTTGGAGGGATCCTACCCAACCGTTTTTTTTTTTCACGAAATTACGAAACCCGTATTCCCTCATTCTATGTCTACAATATCTGTCCACAATTTCATCCACTTCGGTTCACTTCTTCTTGCCTTTCGGGCGTCAAATTTCAAAATTTTCGGTGGGAGCTATTGCTCCCTAAAACCGTTTCTCCGCAGAATTTAAAAACCCGTATTCATTTATTTTTTGCGTAATGTCCAATCTCAAACCTTCGTTGCAATTCATCATGTCCTTTACACACATCTGACATACAGTTACTAGCAGTTTTCATATTTCGCGATCAAAGGTGTAGAGGGGTCCGTCTCTCATCTAACCGTCTTTCCCAGGAAAATACGAAACCTGATTTCCCTAATTTTCTGTTACCTACAATATCTGTGCAAGATTTCATTCAGTTCGATTCACATCTTACTTTTCGGGCGTCAGCTTTCAAAATTTTGTGGTGGATTATTTTGCACTTAAAACCGATTTTCCGAAGAAAATGAAACATCATGTATTCCTTTGTTGTTTGCATATTGTCAATACAAAAAGTTATGTTGCAATTCTTCATGTCTTTCAAACACATATGACATACTTTTAATACTTCTTTACTTTTGATATTTCTTGATCAAAGGTTTGAAGTGGTGGGTGCCCCACTCAACCGTTTTCTCCAGGAAAATACGAGACCCGTATCCTCATTTTACGTCTGCAATATCTGTGCACAATATCATTCACTTCGGTTCGTTGCAATTCTTCATGTCCTTTACACACATCTGACATACTGTTACTAACACTTATAATATTTCGTGATCAAATGTTTGGAGAGGTCCTTGCCTCACTCAAACCTATTTTCCAGGAAAATACGAAACCCCTATTCCCTCATTTTATGTCTACAATAGCTGTGCACAATTTCATTCACTTCAATTCAGTTGTTCTTGCCTTTCGGGTGTCAACTTTCAACATTCTGGGTGGGACTTTTATATTAAACCTTTACATTATATAACTTTTTATTTTTTATGTGATTCTTTCTTGGGGGAAGGAAGAAAATGCTTTCCTTTGCTATCTGTTTCTTGCCGTTCAACTTGTTTGAACTGCTTAAGTAAGATCATTGTGTAATTTTTGATGTCATCCAACTCCGTCACGATAATAAAATTGTCATTCTTAAAAATTTGATTTGTTCTCTTATTTGCAGTCTGCCACACTGATATATTTGTTACAAAATTGAGGTTCGGTCCAACGACTTTCGAATTTGCAACCAACCCAACTACCGACTTTTTGGGTTGCCTGCTAATGCAGGAAAAGGAGAATTGCAGGTGGTAATGCACTTTTGGAGTCATGTATACATTCCTAAAGACGTTATAGTTAACAGCCCGATGTTTTCATTGATTGTATATTATGTTTGCAATTAGCAGTCATTAGTATGGAACAATGTCAAGTGCTATTGAAACTCATTGCTTGTATATTTGTGTTTCAAATCAGGAGTTAAGTACGTTATTGCCGGATCAGTTTTAGGAAATTTACGCGCGAATTGGTTAATTTATTTTGATATCTGATGAAGAATGAATGAAAGTCATGTAATGGAAATAGTTGAAGTTAAGAAAGCGTATGTTGTTGTTGGTTGTTTTTATGTAAGCGGTATTACATGTGGAGGCGGAAGGGTCTATTTGGCGGAAATGTATACTTGTTATGATTTAGTGGTGGGAAAATACAGTGGAAATGGCGCAAATATTTCAAGGTTCTGATACTCGTTTTTGAGTTTGATCGAACTATAACCTAACCTAATGTAATTTGACCAACCTAACTTGCTAGGTGCTTACTACGGGAGTTCTTTTCTAAAAACGGTGCAGAAAGTGTATTTTATGTTTTCATGTGGGCAGTTATTAGTATGAAACCATGGCAAGTGCTATTGAAACACGTATCATCACCAAAACCCAACTGTTTTCACTACCCTCGCTTAGGAGCGTACACGCCGTCGCTGACGCGCTTGCTCCCTTCGGACGCACTTCCGCGCTATCGTGCGGGTCTATTAGCTTCGCCCTGCCCTGACTTGCTTACATAGGTTTTGTTGTTTCAGTGGCCACCTAGTACAGGTTGATTTATGTTTTTTGTACTGTAGTTTCTATGCCATATATCCCAACTCCATATTTATACGTATATAATGATTTTATATTCCAAGTTATAAAAGTTTACACGCTCCTGTTTTCAAGGTAATTGACTTGCAACTCAACCAAACCTAACCTAATATAATGTTATTTAATCTAATCTAATGAAATGGAGTATTTTTTTTATTTTTTCGATTTTCGTGTAGACCGGCGATACAGCACAAATGACCAAGTAACATAACACATTACTGACATAAATTTCACAATTATGTGGATCTCTTAACTCTCAGGCATTTGTATAGTTGCGCGTCATGAGTTAGCACATTGACTTCAGATACTTCTCTTCACTTCACATCCTATGGTTACTTGCTACCTTATAGAGGAATCCGCGCATAACAGGTTCGACTTACATCAATGCATTTTTACGTAGTTACGTATCTCACAGGTAAGAAGACAAAATATTTCGATTAGTGACACACTAATCTATTAAAATAGTATTACAAATTGTTCTGTAAATTTTACAAATCTGTGGATTCGTGTAGTAAATATGCACCGGCGATTGAAATGAAATTTGGTTACTTTTTTTTTTAATCTATGCATTTCAAGTTATTACTTACGGTGGTTACTGCATGATTTCTTGGTAAAAGCACGATAGTAGCAATCAATAGTTTTTACTGTAAAATTTGCAGAATATGCTAACAGATTTAATGTAAGAATGGGAACAATTCTAGTTTATGACACAAGGTAACTGTTCTGATTTTCTGCTTCAGTTTATTGTTTTTCTTTTCACACTTATTGATGCAGTACTTAATATATAAGGGTGTATTCAACCCAAAGAAAGCAAAATTCTAAAGATTTAAAATGCCTGTAGGCCTGTTAAATGAACGAATGGAGCAGTGTATGCCATAAAATATAAATGACTGCAAGAGAGTGTCTTGCAGCAACCTAGAAGCTTATATAGATAAATCACCTTAAATGTGAGATAAATTTAACTTACTTTTCTATCTCTACTAGGTGGCCACTAGAAGTTAACTTTCTTCAATACACAAACTGTAGTTAATAAATAACTCAATTAATAAAATAAATAATATAATGAGTTAGTGCAAATATGCTACTTTAATCGATCCATTGTAATAATGACAGATTTTTATTTACACAAATATCACTCTTTCTTACTTTAGGAACGATTGAAATAAGCACAGTAACACCATTTAGATCCACATAACCACAAAATACATACATAAACATAAAAATTATTGATGTTATCTTCTGCAAGAGATCCAGCAGCAAAACGTTGTAAAATATCCAAAACAGTTCGACAAGCGAAAACAAATACATAATTCATTATCGTTGAAGTACTCAAAAGGATTTTGCCTGTCTCTCATTATTCTTCGAGGTCGTACAGCATCTTCTATCTCATCCACTACTTCAAATTCATCTAAAACATCCAACTCTTTTGCAAACATATTCACTCTACTCACAGCTGATCATGGCGTTATCAGGGACTAATCTCCCGTTTTCGATGGTTAATCTTAATCTGACGATTTGGTGAGATAATCATCATATCAGTGTTGGTGCAACACTTAATCCTCACTTCGATGATTAACTTTAGTTTAGTCCCTATCCACGGATTAATCTTCAGTTGGCGCAACTGAGCATTAGTCTCATATCTCATGTAGCAAAAATGTTGCTTCGAATTCTGAATAGAATGTTGAATGAAAGAACAAATGAGAAAGTTGAGGAGGAACAGTTCGGTTTCAGGAGAGATAAGAGCACAAGAGATCTAATTGGATTGATAACGATGATCGGTGAAAGGTTTATAGAAAAAGGGTAAGAGATATATGAGGTATTTATTGATCTGAGAAAAGGCTTTTGACCAGTGTTAATATGTTTTAAACCAAATGTATAAATCAAGCATTTAAAACATGTTTAGAACGAGGGCTGTTATTTATTCGGTTTGTTTTAAACGTTTTAAACACATTGTTTCAAACCTGTTTTCTAAGGGTAGTTGGACATGTTTGAAACAACTAAAATATCAGATTGATGAAGCTAATTTAATTTTCTAACGATCACAACCTATCTTCCGCAGGATTTGTGCATAGAGTAAATTACAAGCAGAGTTATATTCTTGTTATAACAGCAATTACAGAAGGAGACTACACAACTTTGTGCGTATAACTAAATCGACACAAATTCAAGTGAAGTATTTGAATATTTCTTAAATTCCAAGAATAATGGAAGTGAAACACACTATACACTATTCCAAACTCCAAATTCACAAATTCAAACTAGAGTATTTTTTTGCCACTATCAGTTTGATAATACTAAACACACTCACATAGAGCAGCGACTAGCCTGCAAGGAGGAAATGACATATTTTAACTAAACAGTTTTCAAGATACATCTCAATATGCAACATGGGTAACTAACCATGATTAATGTCAACGGGTTAAAAACACAATTAACTTTTAGACTCCCGTCAAGGATTCTAGCAAAATCATAGACTGTCAAGTGACCCCCTAATTATCACAGAGTCATGATTCACACACCGTTTGAAAGCTTAATGTGGTAACATTCATGCAATTCCCGCGATATTCGTATAAGAATACGAAGAAACACAAAAAATTTTAAAAAATATATAAAAAGATTAATTTTGCGGGTCCCTGGCAACCTTTGCACTGATCCTACGCTGAGAAAATAATGTTATTCTGTAGGCCAGACACTTGTGACAATAATATAAAAAATGGTAGCCATTGCTGCAATACGAAGTGTAATTAATTCGTTTTATGTAGAAAATATTCTCAAAAAATGTTATGCACAGGAAGAACATTAATTGAATTTGACATTTGTTTCCCCTCCTTCATCATAGTACCATTTTCATATGCAAATCATTTTTACTGCACACATCATGTATAGGAACAACAATTATGCTTCTAGACCAATTCAGCTTATATGGAACCTTCCTAAAAATAAATGTAAATTAGCCAAATTACTCAAATATTCCCCCTCCAGCCCTATAAGCAGCCCTGTAATACAGGTTATTATCATGTAGGGGACTACTTCGTTGCTTCACATATCAATTTTTATGGATGTACTACAAAGGGGAGGGGAATGGTTCCCCAAACCCTGATGAAAAATTTAAAAAAACGAACTTCACCCTCCTCCCTTCGGCCGTAGTACCGCCACATACATAAAATGCATACTTGCGGAAAAAGCTTCTTCCCTCAGAAATACATTGGTACCAAATCATCTTTCTAGCTTAATTAGGGACCGAGGTATTGATGTTTGTTGTAAAACTAAATGTAATTTACGTCAAAAAACAAACTCCAAAAATTGGCCAACTTTGATTCCTCCCTACTCCCTCCAGATATAAGCAAGAAGTACTGATACAAGATTATATATATATATGTCTACTTCATTGCTTCACATACAAGTTCATATGAGCGTACTCCCAAGCGGGAATAAACCCATAAAAACCTGTTGAAAAAACACGTTCTTTACCCACCCCCTCCCGCCGTAATACCCCACACATACATAAAATGCGCTGCGCAGAAAAGCTGAATCCTTCGGGAATAAATTGGTATCAAGATCATCTTCCGGCCTTAATTAGGATTACCTACCGATTTCATTCTCCGAAATTCACCAGTTGGACGGATCGAAATTAGGGAAGTTCCGGAATTTTGGTCTAGCGTCTAGATGGCAAGTAATATTTGTAAGCGTGTAAACATATTATATATACATATATATATATATATATATATATATATATATATATATATATATGTCTACTTAGATTATTGTTTTAAACAAAATAAAAATTTTAAACGTGTTTTTCTCGTTTAAACAAAGTAATTTGTTTTAAACATTAAATACGTTTTAAACGAAAAAACATGATTTAAACAGAAAACGTTCTTTTCTTTCTTTAACGTTTTTTTAAAACCTTGCTTATGACAGCGTGAATTGGGAATTGTTGTTGGAGGTCTTAAGGAAAGTTTGGTTGGAATAGAAAGATCAATGGCTTATGAGAAACCTATAAATGAAGCAACAAGTAAGTGTCAGAATAGGGGAGGAACTGACGGAACAGATTGCAATTGGAAGGAGAGTTCAACAAGAATGTTGTGTCTCGTCTACATTATTTAATATTTATCCAGAAGAGATAGTGAAAAGGAGCCTACACAATGACGACGGGATTTCAGTAGGAGGTAGAATGATTAGGTGTATACGGTTTGCAGATGATAATGGCGCTTGTTGCAGAATCTGAAGAGAAAATCAATAGGTCAGAAAACTTTAGGAAGAGGCGTAAAGAATATAGGATGAAAATAAACGTTAGAAAGACAAAACCCAAGTAATTGGAACGACAAAGATCGGTGTCAAAGATAAATGCAGAATGGGAGAAAATAGAACAGGTGACTAACTTTCGATACCTGGGTAGTAGTATTAGCGCTAATATGAAGTGAGTACAAAATATTGAATGATAGGAATGTCGGAAGAAACCTTTAGGGGGAAGAAAATACAATTTTGTGGTTTCTTCAATAAATGTTGAGGAAAAGATTCATGTGCATTGTGTGGAGTATTGTGCTGTATAGGTCAGAAAGATGGACATTACGCAAAAACGATGAAAAACGACGTGAAGCTTTCGGAATGTGGGTGTGCAGAAGAATGAAAAAAATAGCTGGGACTAGCGGAAAACAAATGATAGGGTGTTAGGAATAGTGGGAGAGAAAATAACAATTTTAGATATTAAGAAGACCAGAAGAAACTGATTGGGACATTGGCTAAGAAGGAACTGTATCCTGAGAGACTTGCTATGAGGTATGGTGGCAGGAAAGAGAGAAAGAGGTCGAAGGAGGCTATATTTAATGGACAATATCAAGACAGAGAAATCGTACGTGAAAACGAAGAGATTAGCGGAAAACCGCTGAGTATGGAAGCTTCCCAGTTGTAGCAAGTAAGCTGTCAATAATGGTAGAAACCTATGATCATGATGATGCTCTACACAGGTCTTCATTCAAGGAAGAATGATTAGTGCGACCCGTAGTGTTCAACCGTATATGGACATCTTGCGCAATCCTATCCTGCAGTAGTATACCGCATGTCTCCATGTTGTGAAAGCAGCCTAACTGAGCTCCTTAGCCCGACCTAAGATGTCTTCTAACCTGATCTGCTATGTTTGCAAATCTAATTTACTTTTTAGATCTTATAAAGCATATTTAGGATGTCATTTGATCGAGTGTACGGGATAAAAACTTCAAAATCTAAACACAGCTACTAAGACCCCATAGTAGATAGGTTGTCAACTATACAACAGGATCATTGGTTCGGTCTCAGGCCATGCAAGTTTATTATGGACAATATTGTATCCACATGTTTCTTAAGATTCTTCCGTTCCTCCAATATTCTCACTCCACAAATTTTCATAGTCATTCACTTTCATTAGTCAGCTATATCTTTTAGCCTAAATGGCATATATTTCGAATGGTTGATTAAATTAAAGATTTCATTTGTGCAAATTAAATTAAAAAGGTTGGGATCTAGAACTGTCAAGTCTTCCCAGGATTGTCTAAACTAAAACCCTTAGACACGAATTAGAGTAGATATAAAGGATGAAAATATACTAGATGAAAGTCTACATAGACTTGGCTCGAACTCTCGGTAATTCTTTATCAATAACACTCCCGGTATTGTGTTGTCCTCTTTCAGAAGCATGAGATCCAAGTTGTGGGCGACCAAATGGCTCGAATTGAAGCTCGACACGAAAGCGACAAATCCGAAATTTATATTGTCATACAATACAAATTGTAAATATATTGTAATATCGAGGTCACTCTTGTTATTAATTAAAGAATACGCAAATACCTCCGTCACCCTTTCGCATTAAGGAAAATTCTCAAATTCGTGATAGAAAATCGTGGAGCGTTCTCTTCTACATCCTCGTTGTAGATTAACCTCGTCTACGGTGCCACGACATATCCTCTTCCTGTCGGCTTCGTTAAAAGGCCTCGAAAATTGAATTCATAGTTCAATGAATCGGCAACTGGCTATATAGATTGACATAAGATAAGGTGATATTTAAGAACGTGGACAAAGGAGCAATCTGCACGAAAAATCATTAAAAAATACATAACTGAGTCAACACACAAAAAAAATATTTTATATTTGATCGTGTAATTCAACTGTATGTTGTAATGAAAAGGTAGAAACTAAAACGTAATTTTAGCATTGATCTGGACATCAGAATTCACTGTTTATAATTTTAAGCAAGTAACTAGCTGAACCTGCGCTCTCTACACAGCGCATCATTAACATATGAGCATGAATCTCCTTGTCATTCCACACAACATCTGTACATGTTCCTTTACAGACACAAAGGAAAGAACGTCCTGATAAAAATCGGCAAGGGGTACCACATAAAGGCGGATTTTTGATCGGTTTTTTATATTTCGCACCGTTTGCAAGATTTGAACCTATTTCCTGTTGGAGTTTCTAATTTATGTATGATCAATGTTTTCTTTCTTGCATGCAATACGTAATAAGCAAATACATTACAAGCACAATTAATTATAATGTCTGCGATATACGGTGTTTGTTGGGCAAAAGATTCCAAATACTAAAAATTCATCTTAGACTGGAGAAATGGTTATCCTTAGTTTTTCAATATCATTTGGCCATGAACAAACACCTGAGAGACATTCAACCCTATATACAACCAAGTGGTGTTGGAAGTCTAACACGTAGGATTATGATGCTTATTTTAAAATTTCGATACTTCGAGTGTACCCTTAAAAATGTAATAAAGAAAAAACGGCATGTTTTTTTAAAAAATATTCAATTAGAACTGGTGAATCTACACAAAATTTGGAATCGACCACTGAAAACGTAACGTTTCTAGCACTTGTGGTTTGCGAGATCTCATTGCCGAAAGGACAGGGGTCAAGCATATAAATCTAGCATTTTAATATATAGACTAGCTTAACCTGCGCTCTTTACACAGCGCATCATTCATATATGAGCATGAATATCCTTGTTATTCTTCACATCTGTACATGTCCATTTGCACAAACAAGTGAAAGAAATCTTGGAAAAAGTCGGCAAGACATACCGTATAGCGGAGATTTTTTTGATTGCGTTTTCAATATCTCATACCGTTTGCAAGATTTGAGCCTACTTCCGGTTGCAGTTTTTGATTCATGTATAATCTGTGTTTTCTTTCTTGTTGCATGTAGTATGTAATAAGCAAATACATAAACTAAGTAACTCTATGGCCTATGAAACCCGGAGGTTCAATGCCACGTTCACAAAGCTATCCACTGACTCCTATCCTTAGCCAATCGGATCCAGTTTCTACTTTGTATCATGTTTCGGCAAGATTCATATTAATATTGTCCTCCCATCTGCGCCTACGTCTTTCTAATGGACGTTTTCCGACTGGTTTTCCAGTTAAAATATTGAAAGCGTTCGCTCTTTCTGCAATCCTGGCTACATGACCTGTCCACCTGAGCTTCCTAGATTTGATGACCCTAACAATAATAGATAAACCGTATAAATTATGTAGTTCCTCGTTATGAAGATTCCACTATTCCCTATTCCCGTTTCTCTTGGGTCCGAATATTCATCTCTGGATGTTTTTCTCAAATACTTTCAATCTATGTTTTTCGTTCCAAGTAAAAGGCCATATGTCGCAACCATACAGAACAACAGGCATGATTGTTGTTTTATACATTTTAAAATAAGCTAATACATTACACATATAATCAGTTATAATGTCAGTGATATGGTGTTCGTTGGGCAAAACACTCCAAACAATAAAGATTCAACTTAGACTGGAGAAATGGTTATCCTTCGTTTTTCATTATAATTTGGCCATGAAACAAACACCTGAGAGATATGCAGCCCCTATATACAATTATATGGTGTTGGGATGTATAATAGGTAGGATATGATGCTTTAGTTTTTTTTTTATTATTTCAACGCTTCCATTGTGCCCGTAAAAATGTAAGAAATAAATAATGGCCACGTTTTTTAAATATTGAATTAGAACTGGAAAAATCTACGCAAAATTTGCAATCAATCAGTGAAAATGTCATCTTTCTAGAGCCTGTAGTTTCCGAGATCTTATTGTCGAAAGGATTTGCCACAAACATATAAACGTCCACAAAAGTATAGTTTTAAAACCTCCAGAGATGACAGCAGAATTCATTTGCATTCATTTCGGAGAAGACTTATTAAAATGCAAAGACTATGAACAATAATTGAAAAGGATAAACTTTGTGAAAAATATATCTTTAAGAAATTTATTTAAAGTACACATTTTTAAAAATATTTGTCTTTGTTATAAACGTGAAATCAGAAATAACCGTAAGTCAAAGGTCTGAAAGCTAAAGTTATAGGTTGGAGCTCAGTTGCTCATAATAATCTACCGACATCTATGCCAAAGAGTGGACGTTACCTTCTAATGGCTGGGAGTAGGAGTATCATCATTACCAACTCAATAATTGATGAATAAAGAATTTTCTAGTTCACTCATAATCCTATTCCCCATACCCCTAAAAAAATGCTCTTAATTCCTATTGTAGCATTTTAGTAGATAGATGATCTGTGTTTTCATTCTTCTTGTATATAGCATGTAATAACCAAATACATAAACTAAGTAACTCCATGGCATATAGAATCCGGAGGTTCAATGCCCCGTTCACAAAAGTTCTCCACTGACTCCTATCCTTAGCCAATTGGATCCAGTTTCTTATTTGTATTCCTGTTTCTGCAAAATTCGTCTTAATATTGTCCTCCCATCTGTGCCTGCGTCCTCCTAAAGGTCGTTTTCCGGCTGGTCTTCCAGTTAAGATTTTGAAAACGTTCGTACTTTCTTCCATCATGGCTACATGACCTGCCCACCAGAGCCTCCTAGATTTGATGACCCTAACAATAATAGATAAACCGTATAAATTATGTAGTTCCTCGTTATGAAGATTCCATCATTCCATATTCCCGTTTCTCTTGGTTCCGAATATTCGTCCCAGGATCTTGTTCTCAAATACTTTCAATCTTTGTTCTTCGTTCCAAGTAAAAGGCCATATGTCGCAACCATACAGAACAACAGGCATGATTGTTGTTTTATACATTTTAAAATAAGCTAATACATTATACATATAATCAGTTATAATGTCAGTGATATGGTGTTCATTGGGCAAAACACTCCAAACAATAAGGATTCAACTTAAAGGTTATCCTTCGTTTTTCATTATAATTTGACCATGAAATAAACACCTGAGAGATATGCAGCCCCTATATACAATTATATGGTGTTGGAATGTATAATAGGTAGGATATGATGCTTTAGTGTTTTTTTTTATTTCAACACTTCCAATGTGCCAGTAAAAATGTAATAAATAAACAATGGCCACGTTTTTTTAAATATTGAGTTAGAACTGGAAAAATCTACGCAAAATTTGTAATCGATCAGTGAAAACGTCATCTTTCTAGCGCCTGTAGTTTCCGAGATCTCAGTGTCGAAATGATTTGCCACAAAAATATAAACGCCCACAAACGTATAGTTTAAATGCCTCCAGAGATGGCAGCAAAATTCATTTAATTTATTTCGGAGAAGACTTATTAAAATGCAAAGTTTTTGAACAATAATTGAAAAGGATAAACTTTGTGAAAAATATATATTTAGGTAATTTATTTAAAATACACATTTTTAAAAATATTTGTCTTTGTTATAAACGTGAAATCACAAATAACCGTAAGTCAAAGGTTTGAAAGCTAAAGTTATAGGTTGGAGCTCAGTTGCTCATACGAACTGGCCACCTGGAATCTCTAACCAGGTAAAAAAAAAAATAGGGTATCCGTAGCTAGCGGAGAAAAATAAACTAGGCACTTAGGTTTTCCATCCCCATTGGTTGAATTAAATCGCGATCTTCGTATATACGGTTGGATTACTTGCCTCTTTGAGGTTGAGGAAACAACCGTCGAATTATTTTTAACCCTCCACGGAGGTAGACACATCAAATTGATAATATCTGTTGACGACCTTGCTATTTCTCTTGGCTTAACGATTTATTTTGATACTCTCCTCTTCGTAGGCAGAGATACCTAAAACCTCGTTGACGACTTTGGCACCTCTACCCGCTAACGATTAATAGTGCTTCCTCTTCGGAGGAAAAGCACCTTGGCAAATTAAAACTTAGAGCACTGCTCTAAGATCATAAAACTTATTAGGAACGCCACTACCCTTCCTGTAAGCTGGCGCCATCCCCCACTCTCACAATAAAGATGGCTTCTCAGAAGACATCCACCAAATCTGAGAAAAAATCGCAATCGATCAAGATTCCTGCTACCAGGGGCAAAATAACCCGGGCCACATACAAACCAGAAGACTTTCTTCTGCCCTTGGGCAAGAAGAAGCAAACAGCCATTCCAGGGGAGCTCAAATCGAAACCAAATACACTCAAGCAATCGAGTGCCTCACAACCGTCTACTTCAGATAAGCCTGAAGATATGGACTTTACAGTAGTTGGAACACTAGAGCGACGTAGGTCATCATTGGAAAACCTCAACGAGGTAGACTATCCGCCTCTCCCAGTCAGCAACAGGTTTGATCTTTTGTCTTCCAACCAAGCAGATAATGCTAATGCCAGCAATATTACTGCTTCACCAAAGTAGCCGCCCACTCATAAGCCTCCTCCGATTTTCATATACGGCATTACAAATACATATATTTTTATAAAGACCTTGTCACGGGCATTGAAGGAGCCTCCCTTAGCACAGCCAAATAAGGAGCGCATTCGAATCCAAGCGTCCAACAAAGATGACTATACCACCATCAAAACCTATTGCGAGCAAACGAAGACTGAATATGCCACAGGTGTAGCAAAAAGCGAACGACCTATTAAGATAGTTGTCCGAAAACTACCTATCGACACAGATTTAGACGACCTGAAGGAAGAATTCTCCCGACTGGGGTACAAACCAAACAGCGTGCACCAAATGTCTCGTAAAAGCAAGACGGGTGACAAGAAAATAATGATGCCCCTGTTCTTGGTAGCTCTAGAAAGAACCGCAGCTGTCAGAGAGATATACGCAGTTAATACCTTGCTACATTACAAAGTCGTAATTGAACCATATAAACTTCCTTCAGTGCTGCAATGTTACAGGTGCCAGCGCTTGGGACATTCGCAAGACACCTGCCAAGCCCATCCGAGATGTCTCAAATGCGGGCAATCACATTTCACGCAGTCTTGCAGTAAAACAGACACATCCACACCTGCCAATTGCGCAAACTGTCAGGGAGATCATCCGGCAAACTACCGTGGCTGTCCAGTCTTTAAATCTTACTCTGAAGCTCTCAAATTGCCGGCACAGCAGCCAAAGAAACAACCGAATATAACCAAACGAGGTTTCTATACACCATCAGCAAAGGAACCTTCGATTCCCGCTGCTGACACTATCCAACCCATGATTACAAATACCGAAGATACTGAAGCTTCCACTTCTTCCCACACCTTGCCACTTACTGCCCTTCCTCAAGATAGTTCTAAAGAAGACCTCGACTTAAAGTCCGTTCTTTCCTTACTCAAGGGCTTACCTTTCCGCAAAATATTAACCCATATCAAACGTGGTACCACTCGTTTCCGACAAGCTGCAGACTCAGCTTCCAAGGCTGCAGTAGTAATAGAAACAATAGCGGAAATGGTTGACGATGGCTGTTTCTAAATCCAGCGTATTGCATCACACACTTATCCTTGCTACCTGGAATGCAGATGGCCTAGAGGGACAAAAACATATGCTTATCAGATTTCTAACCCAACATAGAGTCGATGTCATGTTCATCCAGGAAACACATTTTACTGCTCGAATCACTACTTAGCGCCTATCAAATTACATTGTGTACCGACAGGATAGAGTGGGCAGACAGAAAGGAGGATTGTTACTTATAGTTAAAAAGGCATTCCCAGTCAAGTTGATTACAATACCACCCTTACTTACTTTGGAGGCACTTGCTGTTGAGTTAATAACTCCAGGAGTTTCATTAATATTGGTCACTGGGTACAGGTCCCCGGCCACACAACTAGAACCCACAGACTTTGATGTCATAGCTAACTTAGGGCCAAAAGTCATCTTAGCTGGAGATCTTAATGCTAAGCATGGAGAATGGAACTCCATTACTCCAAACACTGCTGGAGATGCTTTACACGAATATCTACTCACGTCCAACTTCATCATCAGTGCTCCACCAGATCCTACTCATCCAAAATTTGGCGGACAGCCCGATGTGCTTGATGTCGCTCTTTGCAAAGATGTGTCTTTTACTGTCCATCCTTATGTTATTTCGGATTTAGACTCTGATCACGACCCAGTCATTTTTACGTCTCACATAGAAGCATCGCCCATTCTGCCCCTATATTCAAGAAAATAGAAACTGATTGGGATGTATTTAAACAAGAACTAAACACTATGATCGACCTACGAGATCGGCCCGCCACCATTGAGGATATCGACCAAGCAGTTTCTCACATTACATTAGCACTTCGTACAGCGGAGGCAGCTAGCTCCACTACCAGAATCTCTCAAACACACACAGGTCAAGGCGACAGTCTACATCTGCAACTTTATCTTTATTTAAAACGTTGGGCTAGACGCAGATGGCAGCACGCACTTCATCCTGCATACAAGACTCTGTGGAATAAACTGTATGGGAAGCTCAAGATGCTGACTCAGCGACAAAATCAACAGTACTGGGAAATACTTTTAGAAATGTCACCGTAAATGATCGTAAAATTTGGACATACTCCAAATCCTTTCAACGTTCCTCAAATGCTTCCAGAGCAAGAGTCCTACAGGGACCACAAGGACTGACTCAAGACCCTCAGTCGCAATCGGACATATTCGCTGACTCTCTGCAAGCACAGTTCCAGCCCAATAGAGCACGTCTTGAGTCCTATTTCCGACAGCATGTCCGAACCACATTATAACGCATGAGTAATCAAAAACCTAGTGCCTGTGTAGAGCACAGGATTACCTTATCTCCCACTTGCATCTTTGATGCATCTATCCAATTAAGATTTGTATTAGTATAGTACCAAACATTGTATATAGTACCGAGAAATACTACGGTACAGAGTTTTTTTTAATTGCAACGGCTTTGAAGTTCTAAATGAATTTAGGATTGATTATATTATCTTTTCGACTTAAATTTTGGTATATGTGGCGCATTGTATGGACGGAAAATCACTGTCTCTCTATTTTTTTCTTGTGGGTAGGGTGGGATTCTAACTCGAGAGGAAAAAATCGAAATTATACTTTTGGCTGGAGGACGCAGTTCAGCAGTAATAGCAACTGTCTTCAATAAGCGATATCATAATCGCGAGCCGGTTACAGATGGCGCTTACAAAACCTAACCGGCATATTCAGGGTAACGGGAAATGATGATTTACCACGATCAGTATGGCCACGAAGTGCAACTGATCCAGACACATCAGCAGCTGTGTTGGGTGTATTGGTGAAAAGTCCTACGAAGAGTATGCGACGTTTATCAAGTGAATATAATGTTAGTATCAAAAGTGTTCAAAGAATCATAGAAAGGGGAAAATGTCACCTTACAAATTACAGTTGAAATCAGAGGATGATCCTGATAGACGAATGCATTTTTTGAGTGGATGTTGGCCCAGATAGCTCGCTACCCAGTGTTTCCTCATAACATTGTTTTTAGTGATGAGGTAAATTTTTATGTAACATGTGAGGTTAACTAAAATGTTCGGTACTGGCCTAATAAAAGTCCTAATTGGATATATGTATCAAAGATAATGGTGCAGGTAAAGTAATGTTGTGGTATGGTATATGGAGCGAAAAACTTATTCGACCTGTTTTCATTGATGGGATCTTGGGTGCTGCAGAATATGGTGATATGCTTGGAAACACTGATATGCCACTTTTGTTGAACGAGGAACGGAGATCGACAGCATTTACAGTTTTTTAAATATTTAGCCGTGTACAGACTTTGTATTTCATTTTTAAAAATATCATCTTTCAATTACTTCGGACATTTGGACACTTTCAAATATGGCGAACAAAGAAGTTGTGGGATTTTAATACGTCATTTAAATCATGTTTATCGACATTTATGTCAAATATCAACTTGTTAATTATTATTTCCTACTTTCAATAAAATATTTAATCAGTTTGACGGTAGTTTTCGAAATTTTATAATTTAGAGTTAAATATTTCTAAGAGTATGAGTTTTATAAAAAAAAATGCATCTCTATAAGAAATATTTTGTTATCTATGTTTTATAAAACGACTAAATTTATCTATATGTTCAACCATAACGAAGATATTGCTATTTTTATCCAAATATTGTTCATTTGACACTTACAGCGGCCATTTTCCAATATTGCAGGCGAAGGTCAAGTGGACTTTCAGGGAACTTTTAGTATGTTGTTCAGAACATCATTCCCAACATCTGTACCGATTTTCAGCTCTTACTAATTTGTTTCTTTCTTCATTAAAATTTGAGCTTCATTTACTATACTGTATTATTGAAAATGAATAGGTTTTATAGTAGAGATTCTGAAGGAAATTTACTCCTCCTCACCACCGACTCAACTAAATGCTGTATTGTATGAAGAGTGGTTCAATAGTTGTTTGGAAATTATTATCCAATTATATACCACAATCGTGTTACGAATGCATCCTGTACTGAATGATAAAGGTAGCTGTACCCTGTGTTAAATGGGTAAATTATTTGGGTATATTTTGTTAAGGTGTTTCCATTATTTTAATAACTAAAGTTCTACTTTCATTTCGCTTTATTCCTCTAATCTACAAAAAATGGACAAAACACGACATGCATATTTCATTTAGTATTTCTGAACTTCTCATTTTGGACTATCAACAGAACATTTCTTTAGTTTTAAAATATTATGAATAAACGACAAGAATAGTTGAAAACTTGAAAAACTGTTTTCTCTTATACCTTCACACGTGTTAAAGTTTATTCCTGTCATGTATTCTGGCTTTTTATTCCTTGCCCTTTTCTTCCTGTTTTCATCCCTTCTTTCTTTTCCTTAGTTATTTATCTATTTGGAACTTACAACGAAGCGGAGTTCTTCTCGCATGTCTAGAAATCTGGAAGTTCGAACCTGACAGCCATTGCTTTACGACAGTCTATTTCTGAAGTCTCCATTTCCTTGTGCAGTATTCTATGATTTAATGTGTGCTGACAGTTCCGGTGACTTTTCATCATCTACGCGTATATATTCATGGAAAACTCATTAAAAGATATATGATCAAACTCTTTTCATGAATATGATCGTCGTTATACCATTGCAAAAATTAATCACATGTAAATAAAGGTGCAAAGGTTTGGTTCTAATCCTAGCATTTTAATAACATTACTATTTATTTCTCATCTAGAAAAATGTTATATAATATTAATGCTGTTTTGCGATCTTCAGTCACATGATGTATGCAAAGTACGGTTAAATCAATATGCATAACGCGCAGTCTGAGTTCTGAATAATACAGAGTACACTGATATTACGGTTAGTATATCTATAGCAATGAGGAAAGAACTATCACATGACGTTAAGAATAATTTAATTATGCATATTAATCGTTCTAAAGTACTTCTGCAAAACTTTAGGAAACTATTACATCTTAATATCACCTTTTTCGAAACTATTTTTTTTAATTATGCTAATATTATCGTCAATAAGCCATATGACTGTTTTCTCATACATGAAGTATTGAAGCTGAAGAATATCAGCTAGAATATCAGACCGAGCAATTGTTAACAAATGTTATAATTCTATTATAGCCCTAACAGGTGCTTCCTAGTGGCCATTGTTTGACATATGCAATTGCAAGTATATTTCGACAACAAAATCTTGTACTTTAACTCCCAGGATAAACTTAGTAAAAATACAACTGCAAAAGCAACACCGAAAAAAATAAAGAACAAGCTCTATATAAAAGTCGTCGTCCTAAGATAGTGACTAACTGATGAAGACCCAGGCCAAACCGCTAGAAACTTGAAATTTTCAGAATGGTTAGGATTTGCGACGTAAGATTCCAAAAAAGAATGGATCTTTTCAAAAACTCGACAAGGATGGAGAGAGAATAGTAGTGGCAATTATTATAGCAAAACGACCATTTCTTTGAATTTCTGAAAATTAGAGATGAAACTTGGTATATGGATTTCCCATTTATAATAGTTAAGCATATGTTTGACAGGTTTTTGATATTTTTCCTAGAAGGAAGAAAAATGTGGGAAGAAAAGGGTATAGGGTTACAATTATTGAAATAAAGACGGCCATATCTCCAAATTCCTTAAGAGTAGAGACAATAAATTTGATATTAGACTTTCCATTTAAAACAATTAAATCGTATTTTTACAGTTTTCTGATATTTCTCCTCAGAGGAGCAATAAAAATTTCGAAGAGGAAAGCATGGAACTCACAATGATTCTAATAATATGTCCTAATAACATCTCAAAATCCCTTGTAGTTTAGAATTTACATGAAGTATGAAACACATGGAATCAAAGACTTCATAAAAGTGTTTAAGTTTTCCACTGGTCTTGCACATTTGAGTAGACATTGCAAGGAAAAGAACACAGTCTGTTTATTCCCCGAAGAGAGATATTACGAAAAGGTCAATTGTGAAGACAACGATTTGTATACCTTGTAGAAAGAGACAAAAAATTTGAAGAGAAAAATAAGAAAGAAAATTACGCATATAAATTGTTATACGAAAGACCAATTGTGAAAATAGATTTTAAATGCATAAGTACCAAACATGATCACGGTTTTTTTTACATGATCATGAATGATTGGTATATGGTCATAAGGGAGATTGACGAACTGTTATACCAAGGCATCTATGAAGAAGCAAATTAAATTGCATTTCAATACGGTAATTGCAAATTATGAAAATAAGGTGAAAGTAATGTAAATTAACATGAATAACTCACAGAGTCATAAATGAAATCTAACATATGCCGAGACAGAGGATTTAAACATAATTGTAATACATATACAAAATTATAAATTAATAAACATGGAAAATGAAGAAATAATATGTGTAGAAAATGATGGAAAAGTAGGTATAAATAAACTGAATAAACCAAGGGCAGTCGTCATAAACAGAAATAGAAACTTAAAAGCTTAAGACAATATGGGAACTGTAGGGCTAACTGTGTAAAAGATCAGATGAGGAAAATTTCGTATTAACAAATTTATATTTCAGTGTAGTACGACTTGAATCATTTTTACAAAATATCATGAGAATATGTGAAATATACAATAACCATAAGATAATATTATGTGAAAATGTAAATGCTAAATCTGTGATATGGCATAGCAGTATCACAGATGACAAAGGAGAGAGATTAGAGCATTAATACTGGAAAAATGGGTATTATTAATGTAGAAGTAAATGAACCAATTTATAAAAATAGTTAAGGAGTTGTAGGAGATGTAACTATCCCTACATTAAATATAATAAATAGAATAAGAAATTGGAGAGAAATGAACTCTGCCAAAAAAAAAAAGGATCAAACATAATATCACTTGACACAGAGAAACACAATTTAGGGAAGAAAGTAAGGAACAACAGGAAAATAAAATTATAAAATGTAATCAAAATAAAATTAATTGCTAAAACTTTTGGAGCACCATAAAATTATCTCTAATGACCGAATAGAAAAATTTAGAAGAAATAGCAGCGAAAATTGAAATAAAAACAATCAGGGCAAGTAGTAACTCAACCAAAATAAGATTGACAAATGCCAGAAACAATAGGTCAAATAAATTTTGGAATGAACAATTCAGATAATTGAAGAAGTACAGAAAAGCTCGAAAATATGTCAATATATCATCCCACAATACGTAAGAAAAATCAGGCTAATAAAATATAGGAACCTAAAGAGGAAATACGAAACGAAACTAAAAGAAAAAAGAAGGAAGGTAGAATGTTTATATAACCGAAAATTTGAATCTAGACGGAGGGGGAAATCCATGTAAAATAATGAATAATAGAATAAACAAACCAACATATAGATCAACTTTATAATGAAAAGATGGGATATCCACACATGAAATGCAGAATACCATATTTTACTGAAAACATGTTGCCCAAAAGTAATAATAATAATAATTGAGAAAAATGAAATTGAGAAGAGAAAATAAAATAATACTTAAAGTCCAAACAGAAAGGGAGGAAATAACAAATCAAAAAATGGAGATATACATAAGAAACTGAATAAACTAAAAGAAAATACCTGGTCTAGATGACACAAAACAAACCTTTAAAAAAAGAATATTAGTAAAAGAGAAACATATATTGTCAAATATATTCAACTTGTGTTTAAAAACTACAATTACCCATCAAATGAAGAGCAGCAAACCTTGTAATTTTAAAAAAAGAAGAAGAAAAGAAAGAATCCAAATCGTACAGACCCATTTGCCTAACAAACGTAATCGGAAAACTATTTCAAAGAGAACTGTTGTTGAGAAAATAAATGATAATAGAAAAATAAATAATTGTAATCTTCAGGATGGTTTCAGAAAAAAGAAGTCAACAGAGGCAGCTGTTAGAGGATTATTGGAAATAATTGAAGAAAGATCGAGAAATATTAGTTAAACATTTTCGTAGACACAAGTGGAGCATTTGACAACCTATGGTGGTCATCTCTATTGAATCAGATGAAAATTGAAACAACTGATATTCTATATGAAACAATGGAAAGCTATTGTCTATAAAGAAAAATTATATTTCAATTACCAGTTCAGAGCATACTACATAATTTATACGGTTTGCTGAACATTGTTATGATCATCAAGTCTAGGAGGCTTAGGTGGACAGGACAGTAGCTAGGATGGAAGAAAGTAGAAACGCTTTGAAAGTCTTAACTGGAAGACCAGTCGGAAAACGACCATTAAGAAGACCTAGGCGCAGATGGGAGGACAATATTAGGATGGAACTCGCAGAAATAGAAACACAAAGTAGAAACTGGATCCAGTTGGCTAAGGATAGAAGCCAGTGGAGAACTTTTATGAACGCGACATTGAACCTCCGGATTCCATAGGCCATAGAGTTAGTTATTTCAGAGCATAAAAACTAAAAGCACAAAATGATGCCCACAGATCCAAGATCTGAGCCTATACTGCAGGAAATAGTAATACAACCAGGGGGTAAAAGTTAGAGAGAACGCGGGGGGAGGGGATGTCGTCCCTCACCTCCAAAAATATGTACAGTTCCCCCAGTTCCTAAAAGTTTCCAATGAGCAAAGATAAACAGGGAGACGGCGTGACGTCGTGTCGGTACCTATCGTCCCCCTTCCTTTTCATATCCACTTTTACCCCTAAACACAACCTTGTTCAGAATTTATAGAAGACATGAAAGAAAAAATTGGAACATTCAAATATGCTTATGATATTGCAATAGTATTAAAATTTCATCTAGAACGGAAATTGAAAATAAAAGAAATAAAATGTTAGAAGAATTAAATAAGTATTGCAGCACAAACTAAAATTGTCAGATACAAATATATATATTTGATACAAAATTTGGAAGAAAACCAATTCTCTAAATAATAATAATAACATCAAGAAAGTAGAGAAATTTAAATATTTAGTATTGTGGTTGGATGAGAATATAAACTACCGAAACATATGACAGAGGTAATAGAAAAGACATGAAAGAAACTGGACACCTTAGCTAAGCAGATCATAACTGATAAAACGAAAAATGTACAATAAAATAATAATAATATCAATAATAAATTACTCTTCCGGAGGATACAAAGACTTTTCTCTAACGGCAATATAAAAGATAACATTAAATAGAGCTGAGAGAAACAAATTGATCAGAACTCAAATTTTCAGAAAAATTTCGATAGAAATTTTAAATATTTTTACATTAGATGAGCCTGCACATCTACTAGTTTCGAAAAATTCAATAAGATTATGGATTACGGTGTATCAAAAAACTTATTTTTTCGAAATGTTAAGGTGGTTAATGGGGAAAAGTGGTGTAATCGTGAGATCGACGAGATGTAAATTTGAATATTAGATGAATATTAATGAGCTAATTTTGAATACTATGGAAAATATCTAGCAAAGTCGGTAGAGCAAAATATTAATTAAAATGATAAAGTGATCAAGCTAAACAAAATGAATTATTAATTATTAAATTTTGAGAAAAGATGAGACTCTACAAGGTCGTCAACGTGGTTTTACTTCAGGTATTATTGAACAATACTGTCACTCACTTACACAACACATGAGTGTTCCGTTCAACCGTGTTTTCAAGGATTAGCATAACTCCAAGGCAGCTGAAAGAAAGGCATGACAGAAAAATTCCACATACCTTGATTGATATCTTGGAGTAGAAATTATACACTTCAAGTTCAGGTGAATAGACAACTTTAATGCGCACAATCACACGGTAAATATGTATACACACTTCTTTACACGAAGAAAAAGAAAAAAATTAATTATGTTTAAAATTTTGATAGTTTCGCCGAAAATTGATATATTAAATTTTGAGGCCTTTTCTACCACATTGAGAGTTCGTACACGCTATTTTACGAAGATGGGTGCTAATTACTGGATGCTCCTGCTGGATTCCTATCCTTGGTTCCCGCTGTGGTCTCATTATCTTCCCATTTAATGAGATGTATGTCCAACGCTGGCCTCGCTTCTCTTTCCATTAAAGCGAGACTTTCTGGAACTCTGGAGCTTCTCCCGTCGATCTTCTCAAAAAGGACTGTAGCTTATTTACTGCTGTGACAAGTCCTGCTTGCAGTAAGAGCTATGCAATAGGGAACGATTTGACTTTTCCCATTTTCACGGTGAACCTAAATTGATTTCTGGTGTAGTCAACAGCTTGTTTCGCTTACCTAACGCGATCCAGCCCGTTAAGTGGCTCATATGTGTCTAACTAACTTTCATCGCCCTAATCGCAAAGGGAAGATGACACTGACTTTATGTTAGCCCGCATTACTTGGTTAAACGGTAACTCGCAGATTTGTAATTAACTGTTTTAGTATGTTGCACCCGTGGTAAAATCTTAACGCATTCCAATAGTTTCTAAAATTGTGTTAAAACGATAAAAGTTCTGTACTACTGTACATTCTCGTCTTGATAGTCTTCTTTTGACTAATGGCGGTAAATAGTTCAGCACACAGAACGACGAGTCTCTTTGCTTAAACACACAAAGTAATAGTATAATACTGAGATAATTCTCATCTCGAAGTATGAATAACGAATTGTCTATACTAGTACACACCCAAGGGCTTAACTTCTTTCTACTTCAACCGCGCGAAGAGCGATTCTTCTTCTCCACGAACAAGCAACGAATCATTCCGTCTCTTCCCTGCTATTTGCTTCTAAGGCCCACCTGTTCTTCCAGAAGTTTGGGCTCGCTTCTTACCTATCCAAAATTCTTATGGCGGGGGTGTTTCGGTGAGAGGGGGTTGTCACCACAGGTCATTGTCCTTCCTGCCCCGATTACCACACCTTGTCTGCTTTCCTTGTTAATTGTTCAAAATTGACAATCGATATTTAAATTTTAACACTTGTACAGTATTCTACAAGGTACAGGCTTTCAGACGATATGCAAAACACATTATTATTCTCACAAGTAAACACATTAATTAACTATGAACATTAACTACACACTTCGGGTTGAGTTTTGCACATTTTCCGCATTGTTTAGATTGTGCTGCCTTCTGTCGGAGTTCCTTATAGGTATCTCCCCTACATGAGAGGCATCTGTAAACTCGTGTAGCCACCAAAGCTTTATTGTTTTTAAGTGAATTAACCACTTTCTCACATGTAACACATTAAAACAAACAACTAAGTACATAAATATATATTCTCTGAGCATATGTCATGCTGTCATTATGGGATTGCTGAGTATTAACCGATTTTGTTGAGGTCGATGCTGTTTTTCCACTCAGGACGTCATCTGCTTCAACATGAGCATTGCTGCTCTTCCAAGCATCACGTCTCTCCCCCAGTTTAGGACTTATGCTGGACTTATCATCCCGAATCAAAACAAGCCATTCTTTTAATAATACATAACATATATAAGAACACGGCTAATCTATACTATATACTACCATAACGAAAACTTCAAGAAAATTTCTACATGAATAAAGATTTTTTTACATTTTTTTATTTGGATATGTAAGATTTTTTACATATAGTCATTTTTTAATACCTGTTAAATTATATGATTTACAAAATGGCAAGGCTTACGAAATATGAAAATTAATTCTATCACAGAAAGAGTTTTAGAGTACAGGTGAAAGACTTTTAGTACATTTAGGTGGGAAATATAAAACCACAATGCCACAATGATATTATGAAGATACAGAGCAAGAAATTACAGATATGAAAAATATAAGCTATTTATGCATTATGATCTTATGAATCCGTTAAATAATGGATATTCTATACATCAAATATTTTTCAAGAATGAGCCGCTAAAATGAATTATTTTTGAAAATTTATAAGGGAATTTTTTTTTAAATTTTAATTCGCTACATTTTTTATTTATTTATTTATTTTATTTTATTTTTTTTTAAATTTTTTTTGCAAATGAAAAGTTTATTTTGATACATCTAAGTAATATGCGATATTCTTATAAAATCATCTCAAATATATTTAAAATCTTTACAATATCAAGCAATTAGATTCTGATTACGTTCTTCTACAAAGACAATTCTTCTCACAGTATAAACACCTCATCCAGTTCCTTGCCAGGTGGTAAAGTGCCAAGGACCGACGAGACGTTACCACGTTGGATAGAAACGGATATGCGCTGTATTAGATAGGATGTGGAGCGAACTTCGCCGGAAACACAAGAAATGCGTCTTCCTACCTCCCTAATGAATTCTAGACTTCTTGCACCCCAAGCACCAGTTGTTTCAATAGCGATTGGAATGAAAACAAACTTTTCGAGAAGGTTGTTGTATTTTCTTTGCTTTTCAGCTTCTCTGCGATTAGCAACAGCTCCAGCGTTCATTACTGACAAAGGGAGACTTGAATGAGCGTATGTATCAGCGCACGTGAAGTCCCACAATAAACATTTACCTCTCATCCATGGAATCAGTGTCATCCCATCCGGTCGCTTTCCATCCGAACGACAGCAACCAGAAGGTTCCCGTATTGAAGGAAATCCAGCTGTGTTGAGGGCTCGTAGTATTATATCATTTACCGAGGAATGTCGGGCGAATCTACCAGCGCTCTTCATGCATGAAAGGCCATGCAGGCCACGTTGGTTAACCTCATCCCCACAAGCTGGACAGCGATGAGGCTCACAAACTGCTAAGCCTAAACGTAAGGCTGCAGCAATTCGAAAGCTTTCATTTGACAAATGAAGGCCTAAAGGCGGAGAAGGTATCGCCATCAACCATGCACCCGCTTCGGGAGACGAGGGAGCAGGAAGCCTGGCTTTATCTTCTGGAACAAGAACAGATTGTAACAAATGATTATGTAATTGACATGCAATTGGTGTATACCAAGATGACTGATAACACTTTTTGTTAATCTCCGGAAGGCTTGTATCTGCTAAGTTTGCCCACTTATTAGAACCTTCTTGAACTGAACCATCTGGGTCCAAACAATAACCCTGTGGAAGGAGAACCTCGATTACACGCAGAGATCCGTGGTATGACGCTAAGAATGTAGGAATCGCCATATCCACAGCTTGTCGAATACCAAGACCGCCCAAACCAACAGGTAAACATGCTTGTATCCAAGAGTTGTCATTTAAGGAGCAGTTCAGAATTGATTCAAGGCCAGTTTTCAGGACAGTATCATATTTTTCCAGCAAAGAACTCTCATGCCAAGATGGAAAGCATCGTAAAAAATAGGTTAAGCGAGGGATTGATAAAGATGCTCGTAAAAGGAAAAAGGCTGAATGGGCTGAAATTGAGGGAAGTTGAGACAAGAACAATTCTAAAGTAGATATTTTATTCAGTAGCACGTTAGTGAGTGCTTCCGACGTGAGAGCAGCACCTAGAAGACATGCATTCTGGATTGTTAGAGGGCGTATGCCTGGTGCAGCCTCATTAAATCTTCTAAAGATTTCGTCGAATGCGGTTTCATCTATTCCAAGACAACCCACCTCGCATTTAGAAAAGTTAAGACGCAAGCCAAGAAGTGATGCCTTCTTATTTATTAAAGATGAAAGAACTATCTCGGTGTCACCACCAATTGTTCCATCGTCTAAGTACCAAATGTTTAATTCGGTATTCAGTGATTTAACTAAAGATTTATATTTAATTAAGATTTCTTCTAACTTGTGTGAAGGGAAGGAGTTTAAGATACTAATCGCATTGCCTCTTTGTATAGCTAGGCTAATGCGTTGTACTAAAAAGTTCTGGCGTCGCCTGATTTAGTAATCAAATTGGAACCCAGTTCTTTCAAAAATTTGTGAGCTTCTTTGCTAAAAATCCCCATAGTTTCAGTTGCAAAAGCAACGAAAAGATGCTCTTCTTTCAGTGTAGATTATTTGGAGTGTTTTCTCTTGCAGGCCACTTCAGCTGCACTACCTGCTTCGTTTTGTGTCGATGGCAAATAAGATGGTGCAAAGGTATCCACGCATGTGACATCCCATATCAACTGTTGACCCATTTTCTATGGATTTAGAGTAATTCCATCTGGCCACTTTCCATCTTCTCGAAACATTCCTGGTGGTTCCAAATTCCTTGGAAAATCAATGCTCGCCAGTGTTTGTTTTATTATGTTGTTCAATTGACCATGGCGTACTAATCTTCCTCCACTTTTAGTACAACTTAGTGCGTGTAACCCTTTTTCATCCATTCTGCTTTGGGATGTACAAGTAAATGTATGGCAGATATTTACCCCCAGACGCAAAGCTACACATATTTGAAAAACTTTGTTATCTAAAAAGGTTCCAATTGTTTTAGATGGCGTGGCTTGCAACCGAGCACCGGTCTCTTTTTTCTGTAAAGCTTTCATACGCACAGTGTCAATTATACTTTCAGGAATTACTTCATTATCTATTACTTCCTGTAATAATATTGCATCCCAACTTTTTTGTAATTCTTTTGTCTCAGGAATTTTACTGTTGTAGATCCCCTTCAAAATTTCTAAAGCCTCATCCATGTGATGTATATCCATGTTGTCAACTGAACTATTTAAAATATTGGAGACAAGTGGAGACATGTTGGAACAGTTCTTAAAAAGTACGCTAGCTTTGGAATGCCGAAGCAATTTTTTAGAACAAAATAAGCTATGTGATTTGGTAAATTTTTTGGTCTCTCAGTTATTACTTTGAAACTATTCATATGTTTCTCGAAATGGAGATCATATCCTTCTTCGTGGAGCGGAGACCCTAATAACGATAATTCATCTGGTTGTAAAATACGTATGCCTGGCAACAGCTCTTTAAATTGGGTTTCTACGTCTGTGTCTATTTTACCCGATGTGTAATAGAGTTCACATTTCGATGGATTCACCTCTAGCCCAATTTTCTTAGATTCTGCAATTAAATGCTTCATGTCCTCTATGACTATATTCGGCGATTCTCCTAGGGTTCCATCATACAGATAAAAGGCGTTCAATTCAGAACAAAGCGCTTGGACTATCGGATGAATAGCCAAACTAAACAACATTGGACCTCCAGGATCTCCCTGTTGCCATCCTACTTGCGATGAGATAGTTCTTTCTCCATAAAATAATATTGATGGATAAGCATAGCTTTGCAAAAAAAAAAAAAAAAAAAAAAAAAAAAAGATACAAATGTGGCATAAAAGATTTCACTTCTTTTAGCATTGAATCTCTTTCCACCGAATTAAAGGCATTTTTGTAATCAACTTTTAAGATTACCTTGTTTGCGTTTTCATTTCTCTTTATGTATGTCCGTGTGGCATGTATAATAGCTTCATTACCTTTTATAGTTGCAAGCCCCAGTTGGTGTGGTTGTAAGTATTGAGAGCATTGGTTGTAAACGAGCGAAACAGCTATCTTGGATGCTAGTCGTCGGAAAACACATTTGGAAAGAAAGTTTTTAGATACATCCTATTATGGATAAAATGTAAGAAAAGCAACAAAATTCTAGAAACCATAGGCAAAATCCAAAAAGTGAGGAAGGGTCAAACAAATTGATTCAAGATATATGGAATAAAGAATGGATGATTACTCGAAAAGCATCTAAACTAAAAATTTATATACCGACATTGGATACCGATACCAGGTGGCAGATTTAGATTTGAAAAACTCGCGACAGGTAGCATGCACTTCATCATATGAATGGAATTGCCGACCTCACTCACAAGAAATGTGTGTCTGAGAGAGAAAAAGAAATCACAATCTGAGAGTGCAACATCTGAACTATAGGCAAGATAAGGTAACAACTCAAACCCATCAAATTCATCCAGGGTGTTGGTCACACTTCGAGACCGATGACCAAGGTGACCAGACGTCCCGTTTTAGCCGGGACAGTCCCTTATTTTCAACCGTTGTCCCGTTTTTTTCTGATTCTCAAACGGGAAGGCTAATTGTCCCGTTTTTAAGCAAACATGACCCAGGTGTCCCGTAATTATTATTCAAAATATAAATGGTCATTGTTAATTCTACACTCTTCCGTACTAACACTCATTGGGAAGGTTCAGCCGTGCCTAGAACTTCTGAATATTCAAATGAATTGAGTGTTCTGTGATTCAAGTGGGAATTGAGTGGTAATTCTGAGCGTTGAAGTAGTTAAAAGTAATTTTGGCTAGTACTTAAGTTAGAAACGCTGTGTTATCATTCTTACTTGTGTATTTTGTAACTGAGTCCCGACATGCAATGTGGAAGTCACTCTCCCCGTCGCCGATTCGTATGCGTCCCGTTTTTGAAAGTAAAAGTTCTGGTCACCTTGCCGATGACCCAAAACACATGGTATGAAACTGTGATAATTTTATTTAGGAAGAAGAAAGGAAAAAGAAAATACGCTAGGAGAAATGAGCATAAAATATATATTTTTTCAGCAGACCGCTTTTTGGTAAATTTCAAAATTAGTAACTCTAATAATCGAAACACCATTGACTGTATTAACATATTGCGTGTATCTGAACGACAGCATAAGTGCATGTGCACAACAGAAATGCTTACATTATTTTGAAAAGTATTTAAAAGCTCCCTCGTAGCTATCAATACAATAAAATACACAGATTTCGATTTTTTCAATTTTTAGCAATTTCAATTTTTAAAACTTTATTTCGATTTGGATTTTTTTTTTTTTTACAGAAGTATTACATTCTAACATTGTAGATGGAAAAATAGTTATCAACATTTATTTCGCCATTTTAAAGGACTCCGTGTTGAATTTTGATTCTCATACTTTGAGTTGGTAACGGAAATTGACATTCCATTTTTTCTTTCAAATATTTTTCGGGATCTTAATTTTCCATTTAGATCTATACAATGAAATACAGTAGCATAATTATACTTCATACAAGTTTTGCTCGTTGTTCCATTTGAAGCAAACATTATTTGATTTATGTCTCGAAAAATGAGCATTTTTATTATAGGCCATTCTAAGTCTACTTACGCTTTATTTATAAAAGGAAAATTTGGAATATCCTTGATTAATTTTCAAAAATCTCAGTCATTGTCTCATAGCTTCTTTAAATGAAAATCCAAATGTAAATAACAATGAAATTCTTTGCCCGAGAAGATTTTATGGTTGCATTTTTAAAAGTTTGATTTATGAAATATATTATTATATGTTACAAATAAAAGTTAATTTGATTCCATAAGCTGGTGCTATTGAGTAGACATTAACAAGGATAAAACGATTCCTGCAAGAAACAACAGGCCTCGAGTGGAATCGAGCTGAACTATGAATCCTTACTTAGATCAACCCTCTATGCTAATGTAACAAGCTTTCCTGGACACCTGTAGGAAATTTTCATTCGAAATATTCAGCCCCTTCAACAGCATTGATTTCCGTTCTCCCCTTTCATGTGCTGCAACCGTCATAGAGGCGCCAGGTACATGAGTCGGTGTTATGAATATTGGACACAAAACAGATTTAAATTCTCATATCAGCTTTCCTGATGCTGAGAGAGGTGCTTTTATGATTTCTATTCTTCTTCTAAAGCCACCGCTGCAACTTCAATATCCCTGGAAGGGACAGTTGTGCCTCTGAAACATTGTTCATACAATGCTTAGATCTATCAAATTCCGCGCGTAGCGCGCATTGTTGGAAATTTTGGTAGATGTTTATATTTGTGTACGTTTCTCTTCTTTCATACGGATAGCATAGTCAAAATATTGAATAATATAAAAATGGAGAAGATAAAATGAAGAACTGAATTTATGTATTAGACAATAGTATATTATTAAATCATGATATTTTTGTACCTAATTTTATTAAATTCATATTTCAAAACAGTTTAAAATATTTTTCCCTTCGATTCTTTACATAAAATATGCACAAACTATTAACGTGAAATACCTTTATCACGACCAATTTGCAACAATGTTCTATTAAAACCCATATTTCTATTAAATGTATTCTAACACTACTGCAATACATACTTCTTAAACTCATTTGTTTCCTTGTTTTGTTTCATTATATAATTTCATTTATATAGTTCACGTTTCTTCGATTAAGATATTTTGGGCAATGATTCACCGAAGCTTTTGATTTTGGTTCTAAGAATACGTAAAATATAATCTTGTAATCTTCAGTATATTTTCGTATAGATTTGTGTATTTTTTTTCAATAATATTTTGTAAAAATAAAAAGTCTGTTTTCTCTAATGTTTTAACATTATAAGACTCACAATTTTCTGCGCTGTTATATTTCAGTTTTTTTTGTATAAGTACTAAATATTTTGTTTTGATTCAAGAGGTTATCATTATTATCATGTCTTTTGAGTCGTAATCAATAACCAAAGATGTCGAGCAAAATTTGCAGAATTGTTTAAGATTTGAACTATTGTGAATACATGTGGATACTTGTTTCACATCCACTGACTGATCACATATCGCTTGTCTATTGCCAATTACTGGTATAATCGATAACTAGTGAATTATTACATGGGATGCGGTTACATTTCTATTTTTATTTATGTACTGTATATGCATGTATTACTTATGGACAATGACGAAACTTAAATTATCTAACTTACTGATTGAAAGCAGTAAGACTGAAAATATGCTACTTTCTCTCAATGCTTTTCTCCTATTCCTTATTTTATTCAATGCATAAAACGATTTCTTTCCAAAAAAAAGCTGTGATCAACTCTTTTCTTTCCATTTAGGTAATGTGAACTGAGGTATAACCTGAAATAAAGTAGAGAGATCTCCTATCACTCCACCGTTCTACTAAATTATCCTCTCTGCCAAGCCAATTATCGTTGTCAGAGGCTGTCTATCGCACCAGGATGGTTCGTTCCTATATATACTCTGGATTTCTGAACTTCGTGGCAGAAGGTTAGAGTCTACTGATAGGTGCATAGCAAGGGAATGGGCTTGAACGTGGGACTGGGACTACACAACCATTCATAGAAATACTAAGAAGCTGTTGAAAATGGATAATCAAATAAACTGAGCTAGAGTGGAAGGAGTGATAACGGCAAGGCTTTGGGTGATTGTCTCGTCTTTTGACAGAAGCACTTATAGTTGGTCAGTGACTATCAACTATCTATGAGTATTTGAGACAAAGACAAACCAGGATAGCTTAGTAAAATGGCCAACCTAAATGCCAGCAGCAATTGAAATTATCTCTCTTTCCTAACCATGTCTGTGTGTTACCTTCATTTCATGTCAATTGAGATCTCTGCTATTTGCAACCTGGAAAAACTGAATAGTATACAATGTCTCCATTTCCAGCACTGTTCACTTCAGCCAATCTCCACATTTTAAACTGATGGTGTTTTCGTTTGAGCTGGCGATTCTGCATTCCCTATTCTATCTAGCTCTCATCATTCAGGTTATAAACATAAACGTTCCAACGATTTGAAACTATTTTGAACGACTCGAAATTTTGAACAAATCAAAGCGAAACATACCCGGAATATTAGTAGAGAGACAACAAATAACCTTTTTTTTGTACTATGTTTAAGTCTAGCATTCATTTTCAATATCCAAGTTATATCAGACATAGACGTACAGTTAATGGTAGAATCAGAACTACTGTAACGCTTTGAATGCTTTCCCACCGGGAATCGAACCCCAGTTCATATGCACCAAGCCATTAGACCAGTGGAGAGGGCTAAAAAGGTTTCATTTGTTCCGCGAATTGACTCTAACGTTAATACTTTTTATAAAAATAGACAACTCTAATGCTACAGACTATTTCATCTACGAACATGATCTTCAAGTCCAAAGTAACATTTACTCTAATGTTTTGCTTCTTCGAGACAATTGTATACTCGTCAGTACTGGAGTTCATGACTTTCTGTGAAGAGAATTTTCTACAGTACGTAAAAATGCAATCACTTTCAACTGGTATTCTTACTGTAATATAAATTTGATGTTGCATATTGTTGTTAAAATGAAGTTAGTTTGCAATAGATATAGCTTTTAATTAAAGGATAAATGCCTCCTGTGTTTATTTATGGGGTCATGTTAGTTTTTGTATGCAGTACTAAAAGCTTTGAACCCAAAGGAATTCATTTTTCTGTCTAATGCATCACTGAGAGTATGGTTCGAATTCAATCATAATGAAGTAACACGTCACTGATAGTTAATTTTCATTTGTGTTACTAATAAGCAGATAAGAATATAGTTACTCCGTTGACAGGTTAGGTTAAGCCAATTGTTACTATATATACCACATTGATACTAATTTCGGATGAGTGCCTTGAAATTAGGCCGATATCAACATGTTGGTTATTAATCACTTCTCAAACTTTAAATTATTAATGATAAATAAAATTTTGTTTACACAAGAAACATTGTTTAGTCTCATCTCGATCCTTTACATGTATAAATATACTAGGAACACTTACCACAGTATCCATTTTGGTCATTTAGAGCCTATTCATACTTAAATGAAAATTTAATATAGAAGGACTCGCAAGTCTTTTTCTAATTTTTTCTGTACAAAATCCACCAGTTTCCTCTTACGTTACTTTCTTCTGTTTCTTAAAAATAAGCAACTTCCTTCATTCTCTAATGTAAGCAATAAAACACTGCAGAATTGGCGTTTTCTACCATATTCATCTACAGTTTAATAGACTATTTCATTAGTAGGTCACAGACATAACTGTTGAATAAAATAAGTGCAAAGTCTAATGATTATAATATATTGCCGACGAAAGTAAGTACGAAGCAGTACACAAGAAAATGTGATTTATAATAAATTATGAAAATTGAAAGAAAATTCTTTAAATTAGTACTTCTCACATATATCACCATGTTAAGTTGAGGTATTTTAAATCTGTTCACTCGGTCCGGTCTCTACACGGGAGCCATGCGGATTTCAGATGAGATGTTGAAACTAATACTCTAATTTCAATCCAAAATATTCGAAGAAACTGTTTATGTTCGAAACGGACCTTCTGAAATCTAAACGTTTGAAAAGAGTCTCGAGAATAGGAGGTAATTTGTTTAACCTTCCGAGGGTCCTGATCATTTCCCCTTTTAACATATTTTTGCTGCCCTTCCCTCTTTCAATCGAAATAGGGTGTCAGGGAAGATAAAATATAAAACTGGACATTATAACATGTACAAGGGAGTTCATTTAACTTTCAGATGTTTTCTAAGATGGTATCATTAGTATTTCTTCATCTTCATTTCAGATGCTTGTGGCAACATACCATCATAATGTCATCGTTAACCTAAGCTCAGGTGCGAGATCTGATTTAGTGTGATATGTTCTGTAATCCGGATTGTAAAATCAGTCATTGAAAGCAAAATCGAGTCTGTGTTCAGTTTTACTTCCAAAAGGTAATACCTCAAATGTGCCAAATTTGTAGACGTACGAAGTGTTGCAAGTAGTACTGAGTGCAAGTTTAATGTTCTTAAAGAATGGTCCCAGTCTAATCGCCCGTCCAAGAGTTCGAAAGAGGAGAAAATTGGCAGCTCAGTGTATATATGGGTTTCGACTATTCTTTGAATTGTAGAAAGTTAAACATGTCCATCTGCTCGCACTACCAAATTTTAGAGAAGATTAAGGATAGCGAAAACTTTTGTCGAGAATTCCCACAAACGACCAGAAGAATACTTGAATCACCATCAGCAGAGAATTGGAAAAAACAGTTTCCAACGATTTGACATTCCTGACTAGTATCATCACAGGAGTGAATCATAGGTTTAAGAGCACGACTCCAAAACCAAAGTAATGTCGTTAAAATGGAAGCCACCTGAATCCCCAATAGCCAAAAAGGCCAGCGAAGTCCGATTCCGACGGAAAATGTATTTTTGTATCTTTGTATATTTGTATATTTTGTATATTTGTATTTTTGTATTTGTATTTTTTGTATATTTGTATTTTTTGACATGTTTGACATCGTGCAATTCAAATTTGTTGCTTGCGACCAACTGCCAATAAAGAGGTCAGCACAACTGTTTTACACGGTTACTCGATTCCGTTTGACGTAAACAGTGGAACATATAAGAACCTGGATAGTTGCTCTTCCACCTTGACAAAGTTCCACAACATACTTTTAGAATGGTGCCTGCCTTCTTACCCTAAAATAATGTTCTGGCGCACATCTTCCTATTTGTCTATCTAGCTTAGTTAGAGATGTTTTTTCCTATTGCCTACACTGAAACACATGTTAAAAGGGAAGCATCCTTCATTGAAAGGCCAATTGGATTGGATATATCTTGAGAAAAATAGTCTTCTTCACATTACCATAGAAGGAAAGATAGAATCATAGCGAGGAATAGGAAGAACAAGAACACAACTGATCGATTATTTAAAGAATAGAAGAATATATTTTGAGTTAAAAGAAGAAGCTGAAGATCGAGAAACGTAGAAGAAACATTTCCAGGACCTAAACTTTAAAAAATGAAGAAAAGCTTATTAGGCTCAGGATTATCGAAATTCAAATACTTAATAATAATAATAATAATAATAATAATAATAATAATAATAATAATAATAATAATAATAATAATAATAATAATAATTGTTATGCTATGAATAAGTTGCACGATACCTCCCTAATCATGTAGTCAGGAAAAGAAACGAAAAGGAGTTACCACAACCACAAAAAGTAGGTTCTTCTGTTCTGCAATACACCAACAGAGAATTATTATCTTTCAATTTTTAACATGAACATTGTGCAAGTAGCCCCATCGTAGCTAATCTTTTCCACTTTCTGTGCGGAGACCTTGGTTTCATTCTCGATGTGAATGTATATTGTTCGAATCTCATGTTCAGATGTAGACACGTCTCATACAGCATCGATGCTACGAAGGGAAGTTACACTCTAAACCAGTGTTTCTCAAAGTGTGGGTCGCGATCCATTGGTGGGTCGCGTGTTTCTTTTTTTTTGTGGGTCACGAGAAGTTTTTCCTTTCAATTATGAAAATTTCAATTTGATGGAGAAACGTATGTTGGAAAGTACTATTCAGAAAATGAAAATTGGAAGCATTTGTTAATGAGTTGAAGAGTAAGTGGTTGCTCAGAGTCCTGCCGTGTTGTACAGTCAGGAGAGAGGCTGGGTTAGGATGAAAAGAAAATGGGTCAGTCAAAATCTGTTACAGGAAAGGGCATAGCATCGGAAGTAGTGTTAGCTCTTTCCATGGAAACACTTTAACCTGCTATGCGCATGCGTATAATTTCATATAACAGATAAAGTTATTGAAAAAGTAATTTACGTTACACTTGCTCTATCATCACCGGCTGATATTCACCTACCGACATGGCCACTATATTCAAAAATGTACATTACAGTACGATAAAAGAAACCAACTAACTTTTGATTTATTAAAATAAGCATTGAGCTTAACTTTGTAACATTCGTGGTCGTTCGGGGTGTTTACAACATCCCAAAATAAATTTCATGTTAATCTTTCATACGGACTGTTATTGAACTAACTGGAATAAATACAGCTGTCTCTTTATATTAAACCTCCTGCTATCAAATTGGAAAATTTAATGTTTGTAAAAACAAAATATATTTTGTTTTTTAAAATGAGTAGTTCAATGTCCTTTAATTTCCTGGAGAAATCTTGTGGAAGAGTAACATTGAAAACAACAATTATGATTGTTTCGAAACATTGCAAACATTCGTAATCGAGAAAGAAGTGAATCCAGACGATTCCGTAATTTCTGGAATATCCGCATATTTGGAGGCATTGAGAGAAAATTTTGAATATTACTTCCTTGAATATATGGAAAAATGTAAGCAACAGAAGTGGATTGGAAACCCGTTTGTCAGTAGCATTTCAACTTGAATATCAGTCAAGGCTCATGAAAAACTAACTAATGGTCCTATCTCAAGATTAGTGTTCTAGATTTTCCGGAAATTTTGAACCTCCTGGTAAAAAACCGTTTTTTCCGGTTTCTTTCCGGAAAAATTGGAAAAATTGCGAAAATAATAAAAATCTTTGTATAAGGTTAGTTTTACTGGTAATAAAACCGTTTTTTTTTTTTTTTTTTTTGAACGTGTGAAATTTCAATATTGCGAATATTAAAAAAAAGAAGCATTCGAAAATAAAACTGTTGTAATTATTCATGAAAATTAATAGTCTGCACTCATTTCCTTTGTGTGCCTTTTAGTCGTTTACTTCTGGTTGTGCATTAATTACAGAACTTTTACAATTGCATTTACATATACCATCATGAGGCATTTCTGTTGCAACAAATAGGGCTCTTGAATGAAACTGAGTTCTTAATGTGCTCTTTGATCTGATGAAATTTTGTTAATTTTAACCAATTAATTCTTAAAAGAAAGAGCAGTAGGCAAATTTCACTAACACTCATGCACTAAGACAAATAATTACTATTATTTAATATTCAAATACAGGCGTTAATATTAACTTTATGTACAAAATTTTGTATGTAAACAAATACCTATTTTCTAGTGCGACAAATTATCAATATATATAAAAATTTAAGTGACTACACATGTAACTTAACAACTCTTCAACTATCAGACTGATCTCGATAAAAATTTTCAACATAGAGAGGTTCGGACCTGGGATGGATTTTGCCATTTCAATTTGAAGGTGTAACTTGAGGGAAGGAAGTGCGGATATATATTGAAAATTACTCATCTTAGTGTCGAATCCATAGTTTTTGGGATGCAAAGTACGTCTTGCAACCTTGCTGATATTATATTCAAATATAACTGATATAATTTAAATATTGCTCTATTTAATAATTGTGTTTATTTATAAGTTAGAAATCCAGGCCTGGAGTATATTAATTTATTGGTATATATATATCTATTCATTTATTTTATTATTATTAGTGTAAGGAAATATTTAATCAATTTATGTTGTATATTTATGTATATATACATTAGAGCATCATCCCCTATTATTTAAGAATTAACCATATTATTATTTACAGTTTAGCTAGTTCTATCGTTGCTTTTTTTTTCATGCTAACTTTTTCTCTTAGAAGCCTGTCGAGGAGGCTAGCTGCTAAATCCATTGTATTTCAGTCTCCCTTACTGGGAATTTTCCATTTTAGAAGTTGGCGCTAAAAAACTTTCTAAAGAATTTTTGTTGCTATTTTTTTAGCAGGTCAAAACGTATAAAAAGGCTGCCTCCCCTATCTTCGTCGCTGTGCAATTTGAGGATTCCTGAATGTAGGATCTTGGCCAGCCAGTCCGCTGCACTGGAAGTGAATAGTGCAGTTTGGAGAGAGTCCCCTCTAGTTAGAGACTGTATGTAGAGAGAATAGTGATTCTACTACATTACAGATGCCTGCTTAAGCAATTGAGCTTTGGCCGTTTAGATAGGATATTCAAATGATAGGGATTTAGGAAATAAGTTGTTATTTTTAGATACTTAATCCTACGCCTATAACAGAGGCTATTGGATTACTATTGCTTGTTTAGAATGGGAGTATATAAGCTTCCTAAGGGTCTATGGCGGAGGTGAGTGACGCACGTATAGACTCGAGGTTTTGGTTCCGTCCTAGTGGTGGAGGAACATTTATTTTGAAATCCAAATGCGTTTGGGTTCGATCCCTGCTTATGTAATTATAGCATATTTAGGTGCTGTAAGAGATTAGAGATTTCTCACTGCAACTTTCATTTAAGAGAGTGTTAGAGTGAGTATTTAACCAATTTCCTTTATTTCCTTGAGTGTAAGGAAATTTAGAGCCGTGAGTAAAGGCTGACAATCCTATCCCTAATACCAAACCTATCCTATAAATTTATTTGCTTAAGCTAGATAGAATCCTTTTGTGGACTTAACTTGGAGTCCCAGAGACAGGTTTAGGCCAGACAGTGACCTTTGAGTCAAGGTCCCGTCTTTAAAAGCAAGGAGTACGGTCCAGAAGTAACTGAATTCTGTAAACCGTATTTCCACAGGTCCCTGCTATAATAGAGAGTAATTTGATTAATAAGGAAATTAGGATTTCTAGAGTTTAGATTAAAATACTTCCTTTCTCCATTAGTTATTGGGGAAGGGTAAGAAGGAAGATAGAGTGCATATAGGGCGGAGTGGCGTCCTGAGTTAAAGTTAGTAACCTACCTTTAAATTAGAGTATTCTATTTGTAAATAAACGAATAATCTCCTATTTAATTTCTCGAAATTTCATTTAATATTCTTTGATATGAGCCTAATACCCTAGACATTACGAGCAGATACTATTGTAAGGACGTAGATAGGAATTTTTAAATATTTAGAAAGTAATTAGCTGTTATCGCTAATTATACGGAATAGATATTCATACTTGGAAGATTATTAGCCTAAGAGAATAGGAGGCCAAAAACTTGTTTTTTTTTCTTCCAGGGATTGCCGAGATGAACAGTGACATTTCCGATGAAGCTTAAATTCAAATTCATCACTGCAACTTGGAGGAAGGGGAGGGGAAATATATAACATGATGGAAAATGACCGATATTAGTGTCAATCCACAGTTTTCGGGGTTGCTGAGATGAACAGTAATACTTCCTATGCTGTTAAATAAAATTGCAGGCCCGCAACTTAAGGGAGGGGAAAGGGGGTATATATATATATATATATATATATATATATATATATATATATATATATATATATATATATATATATATATATATATATATATATATATAAAATGATCGAAACTGACCGATATTAGTGTCAAGTCCATACTTTTCAGGGCCGTTGAGATGAACAGTGACATATCCGATGCAGTGAAAATTCAAATTCAACGCCGACTTTGGGGAGGAGGAGGGGGTGATATATTAAAAAAAGGATTGAAAATGACTGATACTATTCTCGAATCCATAGTTTTCGGGTCACTGAGATGAGCAGTGACACTTCTAATGCAATTTAAATCCAAATTCAGCGCCATGACCTGGAACGGGGAGAGGGGATATATATATATATATACATACAAATGATCGAAAATGACTCATACTAGTGTCCAATCCATAGTTTTTGGAGTTGCTGTGATGAACAGTAACACTTCCGGTACCGCTTCAGGCCCACAACTTGGGTAGGAAGATATATATAAAAATTACTGAAAATGGCCGATATTAGTGTCAAATCCATAGTTTTTGGGGTCGCTGAGAGATGAGCAGTGACATTTCCGATGGCGTTTAAATCAAATACATCCCCGCAGCTTGGGGGCGGGGAGATATATAAATATGATCTAAAATGAATGCTATTAGTGTCGAATCCATAGTTTTTGCGGTCGCTGAAATGAACAGTAACACTTCCGATGCCATTTAAATCACATTTCATCCTCGTAACTTGGGGGCGGGGGAGAGGGTATATATATATATATATATATATATATATATATATATATATATATATATATATATATATATATATAATGATCGAAAATGACCGATATTCATGTCGAATCCATGGTTTTTGGGGTCGTGAGATGAACATTAACATTTCTGAGCTGGCTTTTTGGGCATGCAAGTGGTACCATTCGAAAGCCAGCTCTATTCTGAAGAGGATGAGGTATGAACCATGATCCCTTTCCGGATCCTGGCTTTTTGGGCTATTTTTTAAACTTTCAGTCAAGCAGCTACTGTATCGTCGCTATTTATCCTAGGATCATGGTTCATACCTCATTCTCTTCAGAATAGAGCTGGCTTTCGAATGGTACCACTTGTATGCTCATACCATATACCAGAAGCGGGGAAAAATGTCAAAGTGAAAATTTTGGAGGGGAAAATTTTTTTCTCGAACTTTGGCCCCCCCCTGGACGCCCCCTGTGTGATCGTAGCCATCAAAAAAAATCTGATAAAACGTACTTGGTATACTGAATGTGTGTGCCAAATTTCAAGTTTCTATCTTGAATAGTAAGGGCGGGAGAATTTTTATCAAAAATTCCCACAATGCCCCAAAGTACCATAAAACACTATGATCTCAGGGAAAAAAATTCCTGACACATCCCTAATTACCCTAGGACTATAATCCGCAAATCATTCTCTTCAGAACAGAACTGTCTTTCAGGCGGTACCATTCACATGTGTCCATCATGTATCTAAGGCGGGAAATTCCTGAAAAAAGGGATTTTTGGGACAAATTTTCCCTTTTTTCAACTTTTGCCCCTCTGGACCCATCTGTTTTACGCAGAAATCTGAAAAAAACTTCTGGTAAATACTACTCGGTGGACTGAATGTTTGTGCAAAATTTCAATCTTCTACGTGAAAAAATAGGCCCGCCAGAAAAAATGTCTCTACCATGCCCCACTTTTACCCTATACAGAAGTATATTTGAATAAAAATTCCCTGAGACATCCCTAATTACCCTAGGATAATAATTCGACCGTCGTTCTCTTCAGAATGGAACTGCCTTTCAGACGGTATGACTCACGTGGTCCTATCGTGTATGTAAGGCGGGAAAATGACGAAAAACGGGATTTTTGGGGTAAAAATCCCTATTTTTACCCCTTTGCCCCTCTGGTTCCCCCCTGTTTTAGCACTGACATCGGAACAAAAAATCTGGTAAATACTACTCCGTGGACTGAATGTTTGTGCAAAATTTCAATCTTCTACGTAGAAAAATAAGCCCGCCAAAAATATTGAACATACGCTTAGAAAATGAGAAAAGAAATTTTTGACTTATGACGTCATCACCTCCTATGTCTGGACGCAGGACGGTCTGAAACCATACGTAATGTCTTCTGCGAGGCCTCTGGACTTGGAAAAAAAAACGGACGAAAAAGCTCAAATAGAAGAGAAATAACGCAATGTACCATGAAAAGTGCATATGGTACAAATTGTACCATAGGATCCCGAAGGGGTTAAATTCAGTGCCGCAACTTGGGAGAGGGAGAAAGGTTGAATATATAAAAGTGATCGAAAATGACATACTAGTGTCGAATTCATAGTTTTTAGGGTCCCTAAGTTCATTTGTGACAGTTTTGGTGCCCTTTATACCCAAAATGAAACGTATTCTCCCCGTGCAAAGAACGGGTATTCTGCTAGTCTTCAATAATAAGGAACGGAAGTATTACAAGTTGAATTCTTTAATATATTTGTCGCTGCTCAAATTTACGCACTTGTGCGTTGTATGTGTATATATGTAAATAAGATCATTTCTCATTTTGAGTTGTTCGAAAAATATACAAATAATAAAGAGGGATTTTTATCAGATATCAGAAAAGTAAAAAGTAAAATGAAAAGCTGTTGCTTTAAGTATTTTTCCTGCTAGAGAAATATGTTGTATATACGCTGCAGACACGTTACAGAAAATAAGATTAGCCTCAGGCGAAGAAATAGTTTTTAAATTATATTTTCCGGGTTTTGCCAATATTTCCGAACAAAATATCTTTTTAATGAGTTCAAAATTTCCAGAAATTTTACACAAAACAAGGAAGATACGTATCTCCATAAAATATATATTTGATTTTAACATACTGGTATTAACTAAAATGATTCTGGCCCTGTTTTCTTTATACTTCCCTGCCATAAACGGTACCTTTGTAAGATTACTTAAGACAATTTAAATGCGTCTGTGCTAATTAATCTAACTAGTATTATATTTTAGTACCTTTTGTAGCCATAATTCCATTCTATCATGGTGCTAACTTTAAAGGAGTGATACAAATATATTTGTTGCCACAAAATTTCCCTATTCTAGTACAAGAAACATAACTACTCAATGATCTTAACTGTAAACTATTAACAATTAAATAGTTTTCATTTTAAAATCATAATGCAGTAAAATATTCGAAAATTTCAATTTTTCCCAATTTTTCAGTTTTTTCCAAGCTCGGGAAAAAACTGTAAAAAACTGGTTTTTAACCCAAAATTTCCGGTTTTTTTTTTTTTTCAGGCTTTTACAACACTACTCAAGATAGCTACTGAAGCTTTGAAAGTGCTACTCCAATTTAGTTCTTCTTATTTATTTGAATCTGGGTCTTCAGCAATGGTGGGGATAAAGACTAAATACAGAAACCAACTGCAAGTGTCCAATTCCTTGCGGCTAAAAGTAACTCATCAGCATGGATATCAATGCAGTTATTAATAAATACCGAAAGCAAATACATGCATCGCATGCGCCTCATTATGAACAGCAATACAATATTTTGCTATGCAATAACTTTTTTTGTATATCATGTATATTTGTTTTCCTTTTTTAGTCTAGGAAATAATGAGTTATAAATATGATTTAGAAAATTTAATTGCTTTGAAATACTTTACCAATACGTAGAATGTGAATGTGTATTTGAATAAAAGTAGGTGGGCCAAAGAATACTTTTTATTATTTAATGTGGGTCGCAGTAACAAGTTTGAGAACCACTGCTCTAAACAAACAAATGTCCATTACGGATGCTTGCAGAAAAGACCTTCGGGAATGTAACGAACATAATTACACATATGAACCTTTAAATGTATTGAAAAATCTTACGTTGTCCACACTTCAAATACTGAATAGAAAAACAGAATACTTTACAGTATTATCACAAAAAGAATACGTAGGAACTTAGTAACTTATTTTAAACAGTTGCGTTTATTCTCATGTTTTAGAGAAATATTAACAGGAGGTAAGGAAAACGTTAGCCATTGCCAATAGATTTTTTCTGTTTTCACAGAAGATTAATTGAACTGTGAACGTTCAGCTAAACAGAATTGGAACGCCAGGATTTAGAAGAACCATAAGTCACTCTATTTGATATAATGCTTGTGTTACTAAGCAGCATACAGCTCATAAACTGAAGCTTAAAGCTATTGAACAAGAAATCATTTCAAATGTTAATGGTATTACAATATCACCAGAATGATTTGAGCATTGCTAAATTATACAGAGAATGTTTTCAAAAATAACAGTTTCACGACTCATGTTCAAAAGACAGACGCAGTGTGTAAGAACAACAGATATTCTCCATGCAGATTATAAGTCACCAACGTTCATGTGTTTTGTGGAATGAAGCTTTATCAAGCTCACTACCATAATAGAAAGTGATCCACATGACTGATAAACTCACGCTTTTGATAGATCACAAGGGAACGAGCAGTGAAATTTGATATTTGTTCACAAATATCAGCTCTTATCATAACATAGCACTCGGATTCTGAGCACGAGACTTGGGTTCGATTCCTGGTGAGAAGTCATGTGTTTTGGATTCCATGTTATCTTTCCGGTCTACGTCTCATATACCAGTATCATTACTGCTCAAAGGGGCGCTAAAATCCAATCACCAACGAGCTACACGAATTCCAACTATGAATGAATATATGTAAACTTTCAGTGTACAAAATAGATGTTATGACATTACCTTATCGAACAACAGAGTTTCTGGACAAGTACTTGGAATAAATTATATTTTTAATTGAGTACATACTTCTGTATGATCAGTAAAATATTTAACTACTGTACCATTGAGTGATTGTTCAGTTCACTCAGCAGCCATTTGTAAAGCAGAATGAATCGTCATTTTCGAGATAGTAGATCGAGTAACGTCACTTCTAGAATCATACTTTAAGCAATTATTTTTACTTTGAACAGATGATCTCACATGTGTTAGTTCCAATCAATTTCAAATTAGGAAATTGTATAGTATCATCTTCCTATTGTTTCTCAGGATGTGGTGTAAGATATCTGAGACTTCGTCCAGATTAATGAATTAAATCGGAAGACTTCATCGCTTCGTATGCCTAAAGACTTCAGACATGTATCACAGAATAGGAATCTCTCTTGTACAATACAATCTGAATAATATGCTTCCAACATTCTCTGCTTCTCATCTATTAGACACGGTTTTACATGTTATACCAAATTTCAAAATTTACTTTTACGAAGTGTTTTCAATGTGGCGCCCTTCATGTCGAATATACAATTTCAAAAGATTCGGCCAATAATAGTGAACTTGATGAAGCACATCTGGTGAAGTGTTGGTATAATACGTCGTCAGAGGTGATAAACAAAAGGAAATTTTATAGCATGTACGAAATACTTTAATGTCCGACAGATAACAATTAAGGGTGGCCACTCAATTGACCGGTGACACTGATCTGATAGTCTGCAAATTGCTTGTCAAGTCATTAGTGGAGATCCACAACAAAGGTAGACGTGACGACATCGTGTTAGTAAAATTTATTAAATGTGTTAATACAATTTTGTAAGTATGCCTTCCTCATTCACGAAGAACAAAAAGACGATATTCTGCACTATTTCTCGATGGCTCTCGTTTTCATAATACCACCAATGCACAGTCGTTCAGGATGAGCAAAAAGCTAACCAAAACTTAATTTTTTAAGTTTGCATTAGAAGGACACTGGTTTGGTGTATGGGTTAGGAAATATCCCTAGTTTACTATATACAAACAATGAACACGAGTAACATGTAATGTGTGAGTTAGGAAGGGTAGAAGCTAACCATTCTGAACATGTCTGTGAAATACCTACCAAAAAGAGTATTTGTCATTCAAGTTCATGGCTTGGTACCTAAGAGTATGTGGTTACAAGAAACATTTCTTGTATATGGCACCAACATACCTCTCAAGTACTGTAACTGTACAAAGTGGCTATGCAGTATCTTCCATATGTACGTCTCCTCGAACAAAATATGTTAATCTGACAAAATATAGTTTGTTTCAGCAGAAGACCCACAAAGCTACAGAGATTTAGTGTAATGCCCAGCGTTCCCCAGCAGAGTTGTTGAAATGGTCGCAAAAATAATCCATGATGAAGTGTTTTTTACGAAGTTTAGGTGCGAATATGTGCGAATTCATGAAATACATGTTTCTTTGTGATTGTGTATGCTGACAGGACACATCTTTAACAATTCTTACTTTTTACTTGCATAACGTTTATAGTTCATCACTAAGCTGAGACGCATCCACCTCTATGAGAAAATGAGACAAATGAAAGGGCATTGTTACAGGAAGCAAACACGACATATCCAGACCTGAGTTTTGACGCAATTGGACCTTGGTGATCACCCAGCCCGCGTTAGTGAAGACGTTCGACGAACTGTTTCCAGGTTTTGCAGAAGGGTGTACCAAAAGCTGTATAAGAGTAGCAGAAATCATGAAATCTTTCTGAAGACACATACAGAATGGTTTGATGGGGGAACTGACGTTTACAGACCAGAGACAGATGGAACGTCGATCAAATCATGGATGTCGTCCATTGAAGGATTTCAGAGAATCTAGTGACAGAACAAAACGGAGGAAAACGGAAGACTTACGCACATCTGCAAGTGCATCGGAACTGGCTTTTGCTGCCAAAATTACTCTTCGGGCATCTGGACAAGAAGATGAAGCAAAAGTACTTCATTAGATGACACAAACATTTCCGACTAGACCCCGTAAGGTAAGACAAGCATTTATAAGCGCAAAGGACTAGATTTCACCCAAACCGTACACCAAAGAAGAGGCACTTGAATTGTATCTCGATACTAAGTTAACCAAGTTAACCAAAGGCCAATAAAATTGGCTTTAGAAAATTATGCACTGGAGACAGCCAAACTTTGTTGATCTTTACAGTTGGTTCTATATGCCTGCAGTGTCCACAAAATACTTGTTCATGGATCGGCTGTGATACATAATGCCATTTTACTAATAGGTTAGCTTTCTGAAGAGGTACAGGAGGCACGGAATATAAACGTTCAAACACTTCGGGAAGATCCCTCGCGCAAATTTTCTCGCACTATTACGAATCAGGGTATGCTGCATATGCTTCTGATTACTTCTGATTCCGTTCTTTCGAATATTAGGCACGTGGCTACCGGGAAGAAAAGACGTTGCTTACACACGAACGACGGCTGCTGTTGAAGACGTCAGAGCGTAGAGCGGAAGGAGCCAACGCGGCGTCCAGCAGCCAAAATAAAGAAGGCATCCCATCTGCATTCAGCGATATTGCCATTGACAGTGATGATTAATGTACAGATGTAGTTGACAAAATCAATTCTCGTTTTTTCATTTGTGTTTGTGAGTGTAATGAAGACTTGTATGTGTGAGTGTAGTGTAGATTTGTATGTGTGAGTGTACTGACGAATTGCATACGAATACGCAGTATTTTATCAGTGTTTAAAACATTCCCTACTAACTCTCTTCTGCAGGTAAAGCTAGTTCAACCGAATGATGAAAGTATTCATTAATTCTTAGTACTATAAATATACAATTCTCACATATTTGGGACTTTAGAAGCATTTTGTACATTGTTATAACCAATTATAGGTTTTGGCCAGGTTTTTGCCCGTCCTGAAGCACTGTGCAATGGTGAAACTTACTATGATTCGTATATCCCTACTACGCAACATACCATTAGTTTCTCTACACTCATTGATTTCGACCAGTCAATATCGACAGGTAATAATTTTATATTAATACCGAAGGTTATATCGATTCAACATGTACAGAAGCGCTTCGTCTGTGAACAGAATTCTCTATGCAGAAGGTGAATTCTTCGCTAGTACAAAAGCCTACCACTCCTCAATCTTTGATCATATGCGAGTTATTATCAGTTATGCGGTAAATAACGTTTATCTTCTACAGTTACAATTTTTAGGTTTTTAGGTATGCAGTATGTGCAAGAAGTATCATTAGTAAATGTAGCATCTGTAAACATATGATATTCTGTCTACAAGACGTGCATTCTCCTGGTTCTCTGCAGCTTATTCCAGCACTCATCGCGACGATTTTAATGCATTTCTCACATTATGGATATGTGTGTACGTATATTACTTCGGAAATTTATGTCAGAGTTACTAGTGGACCGAGTATTGAAGATAGGTAGCACCACCTCCGAAATTCTTTGGGTCATAATTCTACTTCCATATATCTATTGTACTTCCCCACTTTTTAATTTCTACTTCTACTACCCTACTTCTAATTTTTTTGTGATTAATGAAGTTCTAGCCTTACATGATTGCATATTTCTATGATTGTTATATTTCATTTTACTTGGTATATATTTCATACATATCTGACATAAGTCACCTGGTAATATAGTCGATTGTGTATGATTCCTTTTGAAATTGAGAAATGGAATGAGCAAGTAACCTGGCCCGTCACTTGATGGAAACTATGATATGTGATAGCGCCTTGATTTCCTGATTATAGTGTTTGTTACTATACTTCGGTAGTCTGAAATTTAATTTGTGACAATGGTGTTTTAATAAGACGTAAGTGTGTAGTTCTTGTTCTTTAGAATATTTCAATTGGTTTTCTGATTTAGAAAATGCTCTATGAAGGGAAATTTTTCATGTTTGCCAGTGATATTATTCTTCAAAACAGTAATTAGACATATAGGGTGTTGATTAGTGATGAGAAGTGGGTTCTGTACGCGGCTCCATGCCGCCGTCATCATTAGTTAGCATTCCATGAAACGGTTCCACAACAGCTGAAACCAGTACTGCAGCAGAAGAAGGTCTTCCTGTGTGTTTGATGGATTGCTGGCGGCATCGTGCATCGGGAACTGCCTCCAGCTGATTAGAGTGTCAATGCAACGGTGTACTGTCAGCAGTTGAGAAGTGTTCAAGAAAAACTAAAAACTCTGGAGCCACACTTCTGTATCGCAAAGTTGTCCTCCTGCTACAGGACAACGCTAAGCCCCAAGTCGCTAGGATGACCCGGGACACTATTCTACGCCTTGGATGGGAAGCACTATTGCATCCGCCATACTCCCCGGACATTGCACCGTTCGATTATCACCTGTTCCATTTTTTGGACTATCATCTTAGAGGACGCCAATTCAAATCCCTTGGGGAGGTGCAAACTGCACTTGATACCTTCTTCGCTTCGCGGTCCATCAAGATTTATGGCGATGGAATCCATGGCCTTCGAGAACGTTGGCAGAAGGTCGTTGATGCTGATGGGGACTATTTTTGATTTTCCAGGTATGTCTCAGGTGACATATCGATGTTTGAATGTGGTGGGTGAAAAAGCGATGGAACTTTCTTGCTTTCCTTTATAATCAGCTTTATTTTTCGTTTTCTTTGTTTCTTAAAAGTTCATGTTATGAAGACACTTTTCTGGCTTTCAGTGTGTCGAAATCTTGTATTATTGTATCCGTATCCATTTCATTGAGTATGTCATTTGCAATGGCCATCAAAGCTAGTCTATTTTAATCATTCTTGAAGTCAGTTGAACTCAAATATTTTTTAAATAATTTTAGCTGAACTTGTTTAATACACAACAAATGACAGAAGTGTGTGCCTTAATCGATATTTAACTTGTCTTCGATCCAGTGGCGGATCTTCAAAATCAGGTCTCCCCTCAAAAAATAAATAAATAAATAAAATTAAAAATTAAAAATTAAGAAATTCTAACCTGCCCCTGCAAACATTCTTTTCAGGGCTCCTTAAGAATATAAAATATTCCAGTCCTTTCATATATCTTTCCAACATAGACATTCGAAATAAGGCAATAAGTTACACAATATTAACACAAGAAGTGGCGTACCGAAGATTTCTCTTTTGGGTCCGAAGATTTTTCGGAGTGGTCTTAAAAATACAAACAATTTCGTGTATTTGCTACCTGAAATTGTCCTAATTTTCTTAAAATTAAAAGTTCTTGTATCGAGACTCTCGGATCACCTCCGTCGGTGAATCCCTTAACACAAGTAACTAACAATCGGAACTCAATTTTGCATTAGGATTATCATCAAATGTTTAAAAATATTGCGCCATCTGAATTTAATGCGAGAGAATGGGTTGATAATGATCGTTCACTGTTATAATGAAACAAGCAGGTGTATATGCTGCTGTGATAAATAGGAGAATTCTGAAGAAAAAAAAATGCATTTTCAATCATAGTTTCGATTTCGATTAGTCGCTGTTTCAAATTATATACGGATATACTGTGTGAAAACTAATTGTATTCAAACAAGTTTTGAAATCCACTAAATTTAACTCAGACCCGTAACCGAAGAGGCCGTATTTATGCGATTTTAATTTAATAATTAATTTACTGTAATCAAATAAAATAAACTTAGTTTCAAAAGTTGCAGATACTTTAATAGTAACTGGTATTGACACTCCCCCCCACCTGGCCGCCATCTCAACAGTTTTATGATTATCAATTTCGTAATTTTGTCCAGAAGTCGAAAGAAGCTATTTTTTAGAGCCTTCGTTTGCCTTTCATCTTCTTTCAAGTTTCGTAGCTTTCTTTTTCGATAAAATACTTCACTTGTTTTTCATCGTTGGCCATTATTATTACATGAAAAACAATATACAATTGAAAAGTGATAACACACACATCATTATAAATAAATAAATAAAAAGATTCATTAGAGGAACGAAAATGTTGTCGGACTAATAGACATTAACAAAGTAAACATTAAGCAGTGAGCAGCGATTGTGAGCCAGAGATATTAGCAGGCCCGTAGCCAGCCCAAAAATATAGGGAGGGCCCGGTAGAAGTTAAGGGGGGCCCGATTCAACCATATTACAGTTTATCACGATATTGTGCTATTTGCAAACCTACCGTGAAAATTTTAAGAGAGCAGTAAAAATTTTAGGGCCTCGATATTAGGAACTTAAGTTAAAATTTCTCTCAGAAATGATCAATAATTGTCATTCAAATTTCTCTTAGAAATGGTCAATCAATTTGTACTGCCTGTCTTTTCTTAGTATTCGGCCCCCTCCGTAGACCATCGAATACAACAGTCTAGTCACTTGAATTTCGATAATATACATTTTATTTACGTCGACTTTTATCAATCCTTAGCTATGGTCATTGAACCGAAGCAGTATGCGGGGACAACCGCCCTTGAAGACTTCTTTTCTACTGTGATAATGCCACCCAATCCGTAAGCAACACGTGCAGTTGATTTCCTTTTGTTTTGTTGATCCATTCTCATTTCGAAGACATATTTGACAATGATCTTCTCTGGCAATGTCGCGGAAGGGTTGTTGGGAAAGGAATGAAGAGTCTGTTACAATTGTATTTAGTGCATATGGTGGGATTGCGGAAAGAGTGCCGTTGTCTTTAGTCTAACTGTCATAATGATTAATATAACATCTACTGAAAAGCTAAGTTTCCGCACATTTTATATCATATTCGTAAAATCTCCCTTTTAGTCTTTTCAAACATCTTTCCTAAATCTCCCTGTGCCGCGCGAAATTTTCCTCAAAGTAGCATCACTTGTGAGTGTGACACTGACACCAATTGATGTAGAATTCATAGTCCATTTCAATTCTAAAGGGATGTTTTACAGCCAAACCCGCAAAGATTAGACTTTATTGTCCTTCTGATGTATTTTATCTGTATCTCACTCTGTACAATATTTATTTGAGGCTATTGGTAAATTATTCATCATAACACTTTCTCTAATAAATATTTACATTTGAAACACAAAATCCCTGTTCCAGTTTGACGCCCTCTTCAACTGGCACCTCCCGCAAACGCGTAGTTCTCAGGATTCAAGATCCGGCACTGAATTTATAGATAGCTAGGCATACCATGAAATTAATAATAGGAATTTATTAATGTACAGTATTCTTTGCATCAATTAATTATGAAAGGACTAATCGAGGATCAACTTTATAGTGAACCTAGAAAAAAGGTGAAATGATTATGCTGTTAAGGTTTACTTATTATACAAAATTCCTGAAAAAATTTAGCCTCATTCCTTGTTTAAGGAGTTTTGTATAAATACGAGAATCCAGAACTTTTGCAAAGAATGCAAAGAATGCAGAACTTCTGCATTCAGACTAAAATGTCGAGAACTTCTGCAAAGAAATTAATTTTACAAACAAGACGCGATATTTACACTTATGTTGCATAATCATTCGTAGAAGTTTACTTTTCTTTGTAGATTTTTGAATAAGACGTAGATCGTAGCTCCGTTGTATGAAGGCATGGGAATAATATGTCAAATACAGTGATAAGACTAAGGAGTCATTCCGTAACAGTCTTTGCAAAATCCTTCGTACGACGGAACGCAAAACATACAAAGTGTTATCCTAACTGCTATGTTGAGTATCGCAAAACTAAATCGCAAATTTTGCGTTGCGTTGACGCAAACTGTTGCGGAATGTACCCGGAAGAATGGCATCATTGTATGTACGTTGATTTGATTTTTTTTTTTATTTTCAAATAGACCAGTGTTGGGTAAGTTACTTGTAAAATTGTAACGCGTTACAAGTTACTTTATTTTCCCTTAAAATGTAACGCGTTACTTGCCCCAAAAAGTAACTGTTACCTTACTTCGAAAGTAACGCGTTACTAACGCGTTACTTTTAGGTCCGAAACTTTTAATATGTGAAAAAAAGAACATTCTTATTACTTCAATTTTCCGTACTGTTGTTATTATTATTATTATTGCACACTCTGATTTTCCTCAATCATCGTAAATGTTTAGAACTATAAGTTGATAATAGTAGCGCTGCTATATCCTTTCATGCGGACAAGTTTATTGGAAATTTGATGTGCTTCCTTGACTTTATAAACGCAATATTGCACGTTCTGAATAGCTTTATGTAGATGCAAGAACAAATTCTTACTTGACAGCTATATGAACATTTTCATATAATGTAATACTGACTAAACTGCAACACTGCGTTAGAGAAAATGGCTGCTTGTTATTATACTGCTAAATTCATTACACAATAACAATATTGTTATGTATAATTAAAAATACGGAATATACAGAAGCATTACACTACAAGTAATAAAATGAGCACACATGAACTGGGGTGAATGAAAACTTGCCAGTAACTCAAAAATCGATACATGTCTTTTAAAGCTAGTTGTTCTAAACTTTATAATTAACGGAACTCTAAGATACGCAAACTGACCTGAAAGAAGTCCCATATCACATACCACCAACAAACTATTTTCTAATAATAAAGTAGGCCTGCTCATCAGAACATAGATTATTCATATTAACCCGGAATCCCTTTCTATATATAGTTAATTATGGAACCCTGTTGTTAAATATTTCCCTCCGGGTACTTTAGGCACTTTTCTTTTAAATTCTGTCTCCGATCATCCTCAGCTTTTAAGAAAAAAAAAATATTCTTTCAAATGTTCGAACGGTAAAATATTTTCGTACTAAATCTTTATAAAAACAACACCAATCAAAGTAAACTAGACTACCATTGCACTCACAGTTCACACGCCGAATGTATTGATTTGGAGCTGTCAAAATCTATGACACATTCTTCCAGGTGCTTGCAATCAGTACATGTGATTTCCCTGAGGCTGTACTCATCTTCCAAAAACAGCAAGTGGCACTAACATCTTATCTGTTTCACTGTGTGTCGGGAGACTGACTGTCGGTCACTGACATACTTCATGCTCCTTTGCTCAATTCTGAGAAATTCACTTACAGGAAAGAAACATTTGTTTCCGAAACAAGATATACATATATTATAGTTACTCATCTGAAATGTAACGCAAAAAAACTAACGCAAACTAGATACTTTATCTGAAAATTTGTAACGTGTTACGATTACAGTAGCTTTGGAAAAAATGTAACGCGTTACTAGGAATCGTTACTTAAAAAGTAACGCGTTACTTGCGTTACGTTACTTCCCAAGACTGAAATAGACACTTATTTAAATCCTCACAAAGCAAAACATTGATTGAATCACATTCAAAGGTACTGGCAAAATTGCAAATGTAATCATTTTGTTCTGTAATGAGAGAAAGTAGCAGTGAAATATGTTATAAACTATTACATATATTTGCTTTAAGTGGTAACAGCATTTTCTTCCCATGCTTTCACTCCCATATAGAAGCGTGTGACATTAGTACGGAGGGTGATTCAATGATGGAAGGCAAAGGAAGAGAAGAGGGAAGAGAAACGCAAAATGCGGGTGAACAGAGAGAGAAAACAAAAAGGATAGTGGCAGTGCGCCAGACGAAGTGTTCATTACATCTTTCATTCTGCTCTTGAGGCCAATTGCAGTCTCCGTTGCGGGCCCTCTACAAGACTCTGCCAGGCAGTTGTAGTTTTGATATATATATATATATATATATATATATATATATATATATATATATATATGTGTGTGTGTGTGTGTGTGTGTGTGTGTGTGTGTTTGTGTTCGTAGTCATGGACTCAGCTGCAAGGTGCACTGTGGATCTAAACTCAGAATTTGTAGCTATTTTATTGCTTTAAGTCTAATGGTTACGTGTTTCTCATAGGGTAAGCTTTCAAGGCACAGAAAGTAGTCTCCAAGATAATTTTATGACCTTCCACTTGGGAACACTTCCGCTTGTGAGGCTTTCCAGAGAGGGATAGTCCAATGAAACATTTGAATACGAAGAACAAGTAATACACAGGAAACAATGCCATATTGTGAAAAAGTTTTCTTGAGGTGAAGTAGGGGGATTTCAAGTGTCCTATAATTTTCAAAAAGGAAAATGTACATATGTGCTCTACGTCCAATATATATTTTTTCTTCACTAAAAATATTTTATATTCTATCATTTTTAGTATCTTCTTCCTGAAGATAGTAAAGAAGCACAAACCTTATATTTCTTTACATAATATTTTACATCCCAATAATTCATTTACTGTAACGATACTACAAACATTTATACTTGTACTAATAGAAATGCCCATCCTATGTACGGCAAAGATAAGATCTATCAAAATATTAGATATATGAGAGGCTTGGTGAAGATAGTGATAAACGATATATTTTTAAATTTCGAGTAAACTGAAAAAGGAAGTAAGTTTAACATTCTCTTGCAATGCAATGCAAAGACACATAACAAATAAGCAATCTGCATGTAATTTTGCGAACTTAAAAACTTTGCATTTCACCAGAAGTGGAGCTTGTAATCTTCCCTCGAGCTTCCCATATAAGCTTGTGTTTTCTGGTTTCAGGACGCCTATTAACACAAGTTTCATTTCCTTTGAGCTACGGACACACCTCACACAATCACTTCTAATTAGATTTTTACATTAAGATCTAGAAAGATGGTTTTCTAAGCCCTAAACCGTGGTTTCGTTTCAATTTACGCAAATGGTAAGGTGGAACTTTTAATTCATCCCTATTTCAGCAAAAACACATTTCTCCGTATTCACTCCTAAATGATTTTCATCAAAATTGGGACCAAATTACACTGGCGTCTCTGGCAGGGGACATGGTGCGGGTTTGTGAAGGACATAAAATGGTTGTAGGCTAAAAGTACTTACGTGGAAGACGTAAAGAAATAAGAACAACACAAGTTGTCACATCATCAACTTGTGCTCACTAAAGTTGAATCTCACTGAGAAATATAGCTAGTAACAAACGTAAAATAACAAGCTATGTACTGGAAAGTTTAGAGATGGGGAAGTAAAAACAGATTCGTTTGAAATTTCGAAGAAAAATAAATAAGTTAAGAGGAAATTGACATGGGAACTAACTAGTAGCTGAGCACATCGAACTTTGCGACTAAAGTTATAGTATCACGAAGGTGGCACAAGGTTAAAGAAGAAACTTTGGAAAAGGTGACAGAAAGAGTAGAAAGAAGGTTGCAATGAAGAATGTATGATAATGTATAGAAAGTTAAACTGTTTGAATAGTGTATACGGAAGTAAATTCGATTGAGATAGAAATGTAGCAAAGTAAAACCACCACGGAAACTAAGGATGGAAATGAGTCTTGAACAAGTGAACTGCAGCTTGAGGCAGATGGGAAGGATACTTTGAAATGTATGGCAGAGATGTATGTACGCTGTATTTTGGGCATTAAAAAAGAAAACGAAGTAAACGAGAACCGCAAGAAACTGCGATACTAGGGGATAAGTTCAACAACATATATCGAAATGTAAAGGTAGATAATACACCTATTACGTTTTTTAATAATGAAGAGAAGAGAGCAAATAAATATTCGTAACTTTCAATCAAATGACGAGAGAGTAGTCATAGATTTCGTATATATAGAGAAAATTTTATTCAGTAGAATATCAAATAAAAGATACAAGGACTATGAAACTACACTTGTACAAATGTATTTAAGAGCACACAAGAGGAATTCACTGATCTGGTCAAACATTAGTGCACTAGAAGAAAGCCACGGTAGGTAGTACTATTCAAAATATATCATCCATGATACAACCTGAACATGTCATTAAACATATAGTAACTGTAGTAATCTTGTAACAGTAACGCAAGATAGTAGATCAATATTCAGCAATCGATTGTTTAGTATTCGTGCTTTCACCGTGTTCAGTGTTCGGAAAACTATAATGGCATTGGTTGCTCTCGCGATCACCGTTCTCTCAGTTAGGCAGCCCGAACGACCTTTTTTTTTTTTTTTTAAAAAAAAAAAAAAGGAGAACTTTGGTACTTCGCTGAAATACTGAAGAGGGCACGTCAGTTGTGGGAACAATCTACTTCTGGTCTTAAATACTACCGATAGACAACTGACACGATATGACACACAAGCAGCAATTCAACAGAATGACCATCCGATCTTCGTTTCCTCAGTATAAGACTACGTACGAAGACAGTTAATTGTACAATAGACATTCGTTGGCATCGTACTGAGATTGTAGACACAATGCGGTCCACACTTGTCGTGCTGTCAGATAATCTTCACACTACTGGTAGCATGCAATCGGTCTGCCGTTCACGGTGGCCGCTATGGGTCATTCCACGTCAAGTGGACCAATGGTCCCTGCTTTATCATCTCCGATTTTTTTTCTAAAATTTTGCACAAAAGTTACCTGACACCAACAATGAAGAATGGTAAAATTTAAGTTGAAGATCTGTATTCGTGGTGGTAGTAGGGTGTTTTGAAAATGGGTCCTGTCTCAGCAACGAATAGCAAACGTCTTCTTCCATTTTGAACTGGAAGCTCTGACAACCTTGTACCAACTTGTAACAATAACCAATGCAAAGAGCATGTCTTGATATAATTAGGAATGAGTTTTGGTGTTGGTGCCTCGTTTGTTGTTTGGATGGTTTTAAGTTAAATTTTAGGTCAGTTTGCAAAATAACTACGGGCTTAATTTCTACATTATCTCTGCAAGTAGTAATTTTATTGAACATTTGCTCTTTGTGACCAAGTTACATTAAGAAATTTTTCTATTGTAGATAAATGGCCACATCAAGCGACATTGGTCTTCCAGATTGTACTATAGGCAAAAATGAAGACTCTGTATGTCACAGCATTTTTTTCTAGAAGTTGTGGATTTAAAATGTGTGCAGATTTTACAAAACAGACATTTATTACTTATACGAACAGAATATGAAATACTACCAGATGATGAATCTATATGACTTCACCATGAATAACTGCTACTGGTTAAATATGAAGAACTATAACTCCACTGTTGCAATCCGTTCGTTTACCATAAATCAACACTGCCAAAAAAACACTACGAAAATAGCTATTATGTTAAAAGAGAGAAGTGGAAAGATATTAAACCAGGACAGAAGCTGTGTGCAGGTTATACTTTCAATAGAGAAATCAGCCGTAGGATCAACCAGTGATACAGACCCATATGAATTCAATCCACTTGAATTCCAAAGGAGGAAACTTAACACAAATTTTGTAAGACTTCATATTTCTCCCCTTAAATCTGAAGGAGTAGTAGGAGAAATTTGCACAGATATATCAAAAGAAAAACAAGCGAAGCACAAAAGGCCATTTGGTAAGAAATTGCATCTGTTACTGGTTTTAATGTAGGAGAAAGATCTAGCACAAGTTAACACAAGTGTATTGAATGTGAAGATTATGGGAAACTGCTTGAAGAATTGAAAACCAAGGGCGGAACATCTGACAAACAAAGGAAACTTAAAATTATAACTTTGACCCCATGTAGTTGGTCTATAGAGAAAACAGCAAATGAATTTAGAGTTTCTAAACAAATGCTGAAAACAGCTAGAAATCTGAAACCACAACAAGATATTCTTGCAAAACCAGCAAAGAAGATAGGAAAACGATTACCTTCTAAAGTATCAATGAGAGGACAGGAATTTTATGAGGAAGGTGAATGCAGTAGGATATGTGCAGGATTTGTACAAGGTCACACCGTTGATGGAACTAGATATAACAATAAATTTGTCCCAATAAATCTAAATCAAACTAAAGTTTCTGAAGTTGCCAGAGATACAAATTCATTTATAGCAAATATGAATTTTACAATTTGGTTGACAATCGTAAGTTGAAACTATAGCCAAATCAATACGTGGTGTGTATCTATGATAAACATAGGTGGATTGGGAACATAAGTGTAGTTTATAAGGAAGAATATGATGCACAAATTAACTTTATGAACTCTCATGGACCAACAAAAGAGTTTCATTGGGTTCCAGAGAAGCGTATTTTGATAACTATGTCTGTTCCAATACCAAGTGCTATGGGAAGACATTTTTCCTTACCAGGAGAAACCATATCTAAGATAGAAAACATGTTTCACAGTTTTCAGTATGAGTTGAATAGTGTGCTAGACTCATAGAAACAGTTAAGATGACATCATTAGCGAGTGGGTGGGTCTGCGGTTGGATCTGCCCAGCTATCAGGCGTGCCCCTTTGCAATGAAGTTACTAATCTCTTCATTGTATGAGCCAAATCTTTAATTTTTACATATTTTATTAAATGTTGACATAGATTTCCAAACCTAATGTCGCAGTAGCGAGCTTCCTTACCGCTCTCAGCCAGGAATGTCATGTCTTTATCATGTACAGTGAACGGCAATGCCAATTTTCCTTAATCAATTTTCACAGCAGCGGGTCACGAGGTATTTCTGGCATTTGTTTCACCAAAGTTCACATTCAACGGCCGTGAGAATGATAAAAGCTAGCTCCAGGAGGGGGTCAACAGACAACCCGTTCTACCCCATTCACCCATCTGCAGGGAATGACACCACAAATGTGGTATCTAAGGAAATCTATAAGAAAGTTTGGTAACACCTAGATTAACCTACATCACTACTTTCGAGAGAATGGTAGTGGCTGTGCCATGATGGACCAACACATGATAATAAATAATATATAATGCAAACACATACTAGTAAAATTGGCTGTAAACCAAAAATCCAGCAGGTAAAAACATCAAAATTCATTTCTAATTAGTTCATGACATGCTCTTTGCATTTGTTATGGTTAGAAGTTGGCGCATGATTGACAACATGGCCATTTTTGGGTAACAAAAAGTTTCATTTTTTGTATACTCTCATTTTTTCCCATTTCTAAGGCCGTATATCCCTTAAACCGTATGCGCTAAATGTTTTATCTGTTCTAAAGTACGTATACTATAGTTTTATTCTTTCAAGTATCAATCTACTGACTTGATTTCATACAACATTATGGGGGTCTAAATATGGCACATATTAAACGTTCACACACTTTTTAGCCAATTTTGTTAATTTATTGTACAATTTCTGAACTCTAAGGGAATTTGTGACCAACTGACCGTCATCTATTCTAAAAGTTTTCCTAGGAAACAAGTTTTGAAGGTTGTCAGAGTTTCTAGTTCAAAATGGCAAGCATTTCAAAATGAGAGAAGACGTTTGCCACTTGTTGTTACTGAGACAGAACCCAATTTAATAAAACCTACTACTACAACCAATACAGATCTTCAACTCAAATTTGACCATTCTTCATTGTTGGTGTCAGGTAACATTTGTGCAAAATTTCAAACAAATCCGAGATGGTGGAGTGGGAACTTTTTTCCAAATTGGTCAACTTGACATGGAATGACCCCTATGCATTTTATGGTGCGTTCGAATGAGGTGATGTATGCTAAGTGGTCTAAAATGGATTTCCACCAGAGTCTTAGTTCATATCACACGCAGCAAAAATTTAGCTTCGAATATAAGAGATTGTTTGAAAGAAGAAGTAAGGAAGTATCAACAAATACTACATACACTTCTTTTCCTTTGTCGAAAAAGCTTACTTTATCCGATGGCTTATTGCATCTTTGTGCTGTTTTCTTCAAAATCAAACAGTTGTATGTGCTGTAGCGCCATCTTGTTGTATCCAAGCATTACGAATTTCGTCTTCCGTTAGTTCTCCCATGAACTGGTGAATAATTTCACAATAACGAGTTGAATCTATTGTTTGTCTGAAAAATATGGGGCTGACTATTCTTCTTCTGGATATTGCAATCCACACCTCTACCTTGCAGAGGAACCAGTGTTGGGCAAAATCAATTGAAATCAATTGCAATTGATCAATCAACTGAAAGTAATTGCTCTGAAAATCAATTGCAATTGATTTCAATTTGTACTTGACAATTAATTTCAATTGCAATTGAATTCAATCATAAAATTTGCAATTAAATTTTCGTCAATTGTTAATTGTTAATTGGTCACTAGGCAATTGAAACTTTTAATTGTTAATTGTCAATTGCAAAGGGTGCAATTGAAACATTCAATTGTTAATTACAATTGACAATTGAAACTTGTAATTGTTAATTGTAATTGTTAATTGCAATTGAAATCAGCAATTAAAACTGAAGATAAGAAGATGTGTATATATTGTATTGTCCACTTCTTACTGTTTTACATATTTCAAATAAGGTACTTATAAGAAATGCTGGATACCTACCATCCTTTTCCCCCCCTGGGAAGAAAGCCATGAAACTAAGCATTTTTTAAATATATTATGTTTATGGTTCTATCCCCCTCGAAAGAACTCTATATGCCCGTCATGCATACAATAGGAATGAGCACGAGCGAGTTCGAGCGAGTTTTCTTTAAAACTCGACTCGACTCGAAGCAGACATCTTTGAGTTCGACTCGAGATCTCGGCTCGAAAAATTTCCCCCAACTCGACTCGAATTCGGATCGAGTTTCCAGTCGAATCGAGCCAATTCGAGCTAAATCCTTTGTGTAGTTCCAAGTACTACTATCTTCAAGTATCCTACATAGACAATATAATTATCAATTATACTACTAGTACTACTATAACTAATTATTATTATAACACCGTGTACCTGTATAAACATGGAATATAGGCTGTTTGTATCGGAATACTAAAAATTAGTTAACTGTCGATCTCGGTAGTCAAGAAATCTTCAGGAGGCAGGGACATCGGCCACGAGGTTCTTGGTTTGAGTTCAGGAGGAGCAAGTATTCGGGCTCGAGCCAAAAATTGTTAGAAGTTATGGGACTCCAGCCAAACATGTTTAAAACTGCTCGACCCGGGTTTAGGGTTGTCAACGACTCAAGCGGCTCGCCCACAGCTCATTCACTTATCATGCCGAACCGAGAAGTGAGCCGAGCCAACAGCTCATCCAACCGAGCCAGCTCGAGCCGAACCGAACCAAGCTGATTGCTTACCCCAACCGAGCCGGTTCGAGCCATTGGCTCAGTTAAGCTAACTCGAACCCAGCCTATGGACTCGTTTCAACGGAGCTGGTTCGAGCCATTAGCCCCAATCGAGCCGAGTCGATAACTCGTCTTTACCGAGCCAGTTCAAGCCATTGGCTCAATTGAGCCCAGTCGATGGGTAATCCCAACCAAGCCAGCTCAGACTGTATGCTTAGTTGAACCGAGCCGGGCCGGTTGACATCACTATTCCGGTTGGGCTTCTACTTTGGCTAAAAAATTGGACCGTGCAGTTCTCAGCCTTGATGGTAAGAACTACAAAAAATGATACGAAATCTTTAGTTTTACGACCTACGCTTATGCCGGTTAGGCTAAAGGAGACGGTGATGATGGGAAATGAATGAAATGAAGAAAGTGGGAGGAAACGGGAGAACCCCGAGAAAATCCACGAGCACGGTGTTTGTCCACCACAAAGTCCAAACTGCGCGAGCTGGGATCGAACCAGGGACCTCAAGCACCGGAGGTGAACGCTCTACCACTGACCCACCGCGCCCCCTGGTAAGAACTACAGTATATACTTATATTGGTGCTCACGGCGTCATTAACTTGTTCCACCACCAACGAATTTCGAGGTACTTTGTTTTGCATCTTTTGTGCGTGTTTTGTGTCGCTTTGTGCGCCTATTCCCACATTTTGTGCATCACCGGAAGTGGGTCAAAATGGGCCTACAAATATGGCGGAACAAATTATTGCTCTTCCGCCACCAATGAATTTCGAGATCGTTTCCTTCACATCGTTTTGTGCCGTTTTGTGCGTCATGGGAAGTGGGTTAAAATGAGTCCCCAAGGTGGGACGAAAATGACCAAGAGTTCCGCCACTATTAAATCTCGAGGTCGTTAATTTCACATCGCGTACCCTTTTGTGCGTCTATTTCGACGTTTTGTGCGTCACTGGAAGACGGTCAAAATGGGCCTCAAAGGTGGGACGAAATTGATCCACTGCTCCGCCAATGAATTGAGGTTCTTCCTTTCGCATCGACTAGTGAATGTTACGTGCCGTTTCGTGCCCTTATTTCCACGTTTTGTGCGTCGCCGGAAGTGGGTCAAAATGGGCATCCAAGATGGGACGAACATGACCAAGAGTTCCGCTACTATCGAATTTCGAAGTCGTTAATTTCACATCGCATACCCTTTTGTGCGCGTATTTCGACGTTTTGTGCGTCACTGGAAGACGGTCAAAATGGGCCTCGAATGTGGGACGAAAATGACCCACTGCTCCGCCACTACCAAATTTCGTGGTCCTTCCTTTCGCATCGACTAGTGAATGTTTCGTGCCGTTTCGTGTCCTTATTTCCACGTTTTGCGCGTCACCAGAAGTGTGTCAAAATGGGCCTCCAAAGTGTGACCAAAATGACCCATTGTTCCGACACTATCGAATTTCTAGGTCGTTTCTTTCGCATCGTTTTGTGCCTATTTTTTTAAAAAGTTTTCTGTACCTACTTCCTCGTCTTGTGCGTCACCGGAAGTGAGTTAAACAGGCCTTTAAAGTGGGAGTTAAATGGTTCACTGTTCCGCCACTATCGAATTTCGGGGTCGGTTCTTTCGCATCGTTTAGTGCCTGTTTTGTACGTTTTGTGCGTCACCAGAAGTGTGTGAAAATGGGCTTCCAAAGTGTGACGAAAATGACCCACTTCTCCGTCACTACCGAATTTCGTGGTCCTTCCTTTCGCATCGACTAGTGAATGTTTCGTGCCGTTTCGTGCCCTTATTTCCACGTTTTGCGCGTCACCAGAAGTGTGTCAGAAATGGGCCTCCAAAGTGTGACGAAAATGACTCACTCCTCCGCCACTACCGAATTTCGAGGTCCTTCCTTTCGCATTGACTAGTGCCTGTTTTGTTACGTTTTGTGCCCTATTTCCACGTTTTGTTCGTCACCAGAAGTGTGTCAAGATGAGCCTCCAAAGTGTGACGAAAATGACCCACTTTTCCGACACTATCGAATTTCTAGATCGTTTAGTGCCTTTTAAAAAAGAAGTTTTCTGCGCCTATTTCTCGTCTTGTGCATCACCCGATGTGAGTTAAACGGGGCTTTAAAGTGGGAGTTAAATGGTTCAATGATCTGCCACTATCGAATTTTTTAGGTCGTTTCTTTCGCATCGTATAGTGCCTGCTTTGTACTGTTTTGTGCTCCTATTTTGGGTCAAAATGGCCTACAAGTATAGCGGAATAACTTAATGCTGTTCCGTCACCATCGAATGTCGAGGTCGTTTTCTTCACATTTTTTATGCATGATTTGTGTCGCTTTGTGCATCAGTGGGAGAGGGTCAAAATGGACCTTGAAAGTGGAATGGATATGTCTTTTTGTGACATATTTGTAGATCGTCTTTGACTCACTTTCGTTGGCCTACAAAACGTGAAAATATGCTCATAAACGGTAAAAACATGCACTAAACAATGCGAAAAAGCGACCTTGAAATTCGATACTGGTGGGAGAGTGGATCATTTTTCTTCCCACATTGAATGCCCATTTTAACCCACTAGCATTGATTCACAAAACGTGGAAATAGGTTTACAAAACGGTAGAAAACACGCACAAGATGATGTGAAGGAAACGACCTCGAAATCGTTCCTGACGGAACAGCATTAACTTGTTCCGCCATATTTGTAGGATAACATTGACCCATTTCCTGTGACGCAGAAAACGAGGAAATAGGCGCACAAAACGACACAAAAAATTTCCATCTAATTAAGCTAAATTTCCATTTAAGTTTGTAAGCTTAATTATATGGAAAATTTTATACATTTTTCCTTTAGGTTGATCTACTTTACGTTGATTTGGGACTTTTAGATTTTATTCAGTTTTCCACTGAAAAGTATCTATAATTCAACAAGGAAATAATTATTAATTATAATTATTATCTATATAATTGAATTCATTGTAATTTGTTCCATAACACTTTACCATTTCGTACTAGCTGTTATGCCCGTTCTTCGCATGGATCAGATAAAATATCAATGTAAACGAACTGAACAACGGGAGAACAATTAAGAAACATTTCTAAAATTGGATATATTTTGTGTGAATATATATCCAACAACGTACATGTGTTTTCATTGGGAAGGCCGATGGGGGCTGAATTTGAACGTATACACTATCGGGGGTGTCACTATACGTCTGAGCAACCCCAATAAATATGGATTCGACACAAATTCTACTACTATTACATGTCCCGGTGAACCACCCCATCACTTTCCATTATTTTTACATGTCTTGCAATTCCCCACCCCCGGTGACTCCCAGCCCGCATACAATGGTGGTTAAATTTGAAACTCATCGCTAATGAAAGTATCACCATTGATCTCAGCCACCGCGAAAACTACGGATTTGACATCGGTCATTGTGGATTATTTTTACATGTCTCGTGATCCCCTTTATAATGCCCCCCTTTCTTAGCTGATGGGGGCTAAATATGAAAGTAAACGCGGTCTTGAGTTTAACCATTGAGCTCAGCTGTCCCGAAAACTATGGATTTGATATTAATATCGGTCATTTTCGATAATTTTTACATGTCTCGGAATTCCCCCCTCTGGTGACCCAAGGCCCGCATACAACGGTGGATGAATTTGAAAGTCATCGCTAATGGTAGTGTCGCCATTGATATCAGCAACCGCGAAAACTATGGATTTGACACTAATATCGGTCATTTTGGATTACTTTTACGTTTCGGTACCCCCCGTTGACCCACGGCCCGCAGACGAATACGGTGAATTTGGAAGTTAATGCGATCGGAGTTTCACCATTGATCTCAGCGACCGCGAAAACTATGAAATCGACACTGATATCGTTCTACTTTTACATGTCCCGGTAAACGACCCCCTTAGACCCCCTGGTTCGAATTTTGTTGGAAACACTTTGCCTTGGTGTGGGACCTGGACCAAGGTATCTTTGACCAAAATTTGGTAACTCTCGGTCGACTTTTCTGGTCCCCAGGCCGGTCCCGGTAAACGTCCCCTGGAGACCCCCTAGTAAGGAATTTAAAAAAAAACTCTTCGTCTTGGTCTGGGGCCTAGACCAAGCTACCCGTGACCAAATTTGGAAAAGTTTCGGTCCATTCGTCTCGTCCACAGGCCGCACAAAGGTAGACAGACAGACACACGAACAAACTCTATTTTATTTATATTAGAAAGGTCAGATCCGCCGTTATTGTATTAGTGCGGTGCTTGAGCGATTGATCGTAGAAATTCAAACTCCGATGAGTGATAATTTTATAGGCTTGTTTTATTACAAGTTTAAACTCTTTAGCCAGTAGAGAAGAGGGCGTGAATCATGGGTCAGAGTTGATGACAATGGGTTTTGGTGGGTCTGTGTGTCACAGTGGGTAAGAGTGGTTTATGGTGGGTGGTGGGTCAGAGTGGGTCACGGTGGGTCGTGAGTGACGACGGGTGGTGAGTCAATTGGTCGTGGCTAAAGTTTTCATTGCCCCACGCCCTCTCTGAACTACAGTGTTGAAAATTAATCAGTGAAAATCAATTGCAATTGATCAATCAATTGAAAGTAATTGCTGTGGAAATCAATTGCAATTGAATCAATTGCCAATTAATTTCAATTGCAATTGAATTACAGAATTCAATTGCAATTACTTTCCACTGCAATTACTTTTAATCAATTGATCAATTGCAATTGATTCTCCTTTTTCAATGGCCAACTGCAATTAACAATTAACCATTACTTATTTCAATTGTTAATTGCAATTAACAATTAAATTTACAGATTAATTGTTAATTGTTAATAAAATTGAAATTTGCTCAACACTGAGAGAAACTTCATGTATGACATGTGGGTTTTCTGCACACCACAAACGAGAGTTCTGGGCATTGACGTAACCTGATAAATGGAACCAGGCCTCATCAGTAAAAAAAAGAAACATTATCCAAAACATCGTCAGACTTGTCCATAACAAACCGTGTAAACCATTCACAATACTGCACTCGTTTTACACTGTCTGAGGAAGTAACTGCTGCACCGCTCTCACCTTATACGTGATAAGACGCAGTTTCTTACGAACCGCCTTTTGTGCCGTACCAACACTTATTGCTTCTTCCTGGGTAAGTTTTCGAAGTGGTTTATGAGGGCTACGTTGCATTGCATCCGATATGTGTAGAATTTTTTCTTCATCGAGCACTGACGGTCTACCACTTCGATCATAGTCCATTACCGTTCCAATGTTTCTAAATTTTGTTTACGGAACACATGTTCAACCAGGAATATTCGTTGTTCCAAAGTTAACACCATTGTTTCAGAGACCGCTAACTAGATGCAACAATCACTTCAACGTCATTTTGCCGACTGGAATCTAAAAAAGGAACTTCACGCAAGGCGATAATATAGCAGTGTACCTTCGCATAACATTTTATTTCATGTGACTGAATGCGACTTTGACTTGCCACGATTCAGGTGTATAGAGACTTTTTGAACGCTCTGTACTTTTAGATGGAATAGGAGCAGAGTTTTATATTTCCTATACATGAATAGTATCAAAATGTGTTGCTATATTTTATATTCAGTTATTTCATGGACAATTTTATTCATGGACTTGGTCTAGGTCAACATAATATGCATAATACCCGCAATAATAGCAATCTTGACTATATTCTTTCTAACTTAGAACCTCGTTGTGTTGTCCCATGCAGAAATCTTTTTCCCTCGGATCACGATTCCTTGGATGTTTCTTTCGATTTCCTTCCCTCCACTACTACAAACCAGCCCCTCAAAAGTAGGTCACAACTTCTATGGAAGAAAGCCTCCTGGGGTGACATCTGCCGGGCTATTGAACTGTTTCCTTGGTGTTTGTTAGAGGTAGGAACTGTTGACGACGCTGTGGACTTATTTACATCCGTTGTCCACTCAGCCATAAAGGACTTTGTGCCGGTGAAAGCATCAAAATCGAACAGGTTTCCGGTCTGGTACGACAATGAACTTCGTGACCTTCTTAAAAACAAAAAGCTTGCCTGGACTCTATGGAAATCACATCCGAGTGACTACACATACAAAAACTTTGCTAGAATTAGAAGTCTTGCCAAGAAGGTACAGCGGCGTAAATATTTTGAATACATGGACTCAATTGGTGATTTTACTGTTAGTAACCCTAAAGTCTTTTGGTCTGTAATTAAATCTAGAACAAAATCTCCGGGCATACCGGCAACGATTCAAGATGAAAATACTGAAGCGAGTGATGATCAAAGACCAGACCTCTACAATAACTACTTCTGCAAAACATTTACTTCCCTTTCCTCTACAACCCATCTCCCCCCTCTCCACCCCATCTGTTCGGACACCTTATCCATTCTCTCTACCACTCCGGGCGAAGTTCTGGCTCTCTTGCTATCGTTATCTCCACATAGATCACTTGGACCTGATAAAATTAGCCCTCTCTTTCTCAACAAAACTGCTTCAGTTATTGCGGTTCCTCTATCTATCTTATTCAATAGATGCTTCAAGGAAGGGTATTATCCCACCAGTTGGAAACTAGCTCACGTGACCCCAATATATAAATCAGGACTTAAAGATCATGTATCCTCCTATAGGCCAATATCTCTTCTTTCTGTAATATCAATTATCAGCGAAAAAATAATTAAAGACAGGCTACTTAAATTCACCTCACCTTACATCCATAGTTCTCAGCACGGCTTTCTACCGAAAAGCTCAAGTCTCTCAAACTTAAGTACTCTTCTTTCCTGTGCAGTCAAATGTATGAATAACAATACTCAATTAGATGTTATCTACTTTGATCTCTCGAAGGCCTTTGATTCTGTCAGTCACATTCATCTTCTTCATAAACTGTCCAATAGATTTAATGTACATGGCCAATTTCTCTCTCTAATCACAAGCTACTTGAAGGACCGTAAACAGAGAGTTGTTCTTTCAGGGGCGACTTCTAACCCCCAACCCGTGATCTCAGGGGTGCCTCAGGGGAGTGTACTTGGGCCTCTACTGTTTGTCCTGTATATGGATGATCTCTACACGCACTTATCAGCTCAACCTAGTGGCCTTCTGCTTTTTGCTGACGATTGTAAGTTATACAGAGAAATATCGTGTCTCCATGACACAATTGCTCTACAGGAAGACATAAATTACCTTACAGGCTGGTGTGAAATGTGGCACTTGAAACTCAACAGTAAGAAATGTGACAGTATTACTATTACTTTGAAAAAGTCTCCTGTTCCCTCCACATACCATATCAACGATTCCCCTATCACACATTCTGCTAGTCATAACGATCTTGGTGTCATCTTTGATTCAAAACTCACCTTCTCTGACCACATCTCCTCAATACTAAAGAATTCAATGCGCATGTTGGGACTTCTTTATCGATTCACCGAACTACGCACTGTTTCTTCATTAGCAACTTTTTATAAGACTTTAATAGCGCCCAAGATCGAATACTGCTCTCCCATATGGGCCATGGCAGCACCTACACATCTCTCCAGACTTGATTCTGTTCTCAATTTCTTCATTGCTATAGTCCGTTTTCGTGTTCCTGCACTTCGAATATTATCTAAGAAGGAGCTCTTGCGACATCTTAATATTCAGACTCCTGAAGTACGCAGAATTATCTCTGACCTGAAATATCTACATAAAATAGTTAATGGAACCTTAAGATCGGAAATATTACTTCAGGAACTATCCTTACGTGTCCCCTCCCGCATCACTCGGAATACCCACCTATTCCATCTTGCCCGTCCTAGGTTGGGTGTTATACAGAGGTCTCTTTTTTATAGAATACCAAACAGTTATAATCAAGTAACAACTGATGTGGACATTTTTTCGAGCTACCCAGTGTTTGAAAGAGCAATTAAACGAGCTTTGACGGAATAGTTTTACTTTTACACTCTTTTTTTTCTATGTTGTTGTTATTGTAGTCTTGTTTTTTTTTCTTTTGTTAGCATGTCCCTGTGTAAAATGGCAAAGTTATGCTGTATCTGGGAAATTGTTCAATAAATAAATATAAATAAATATTCGTTTTGTTCTTGGATAACGTGAGTATACAAGCCATGCAGGTGGTCATTTCTAATTGCAAGAAGTCTAGCTTTCTAAAAATGGTTTTACATGGGATGAATTGTGCAGGCAGAGCCACCCAGCTTGAAATTTATTCTTATATATAAAGGTTGGAATTATTTGCAATTTTTTTTAGTTGGAATATGGACACAGCTCATACTTCTATATATGTAAGGTACATAAATGTCTCTATATTAAAGAACATTTCACGTTCCTTTTGGTGGTAAATAAGCTAACAGATGATCACTTTTAACTGTAGGAAATCTAGTTTTGTGAAAAATCTGGGATGAGTTGTCCAGACAGAGCAATCCGGCATCAAATTTATACTTTTTTAAGTATTTTTATTTAGGCTGGAAAGCGACCTTTGCATTCGTGGAATACGTGTACAGTACAGGAATGTTTTACTATACATTTCATATTGATTTTTAGTTAGATAAGTTGAACAATCACATTTAATTAAAGGTGAAAATGTTAATACCTACGGTGTTTTATGCAGACAGTTAACCAAGCAGCTTCAAAACTATTCTTTCCAAACTTTGTTTCTTATTTAGGCTGAATTTCAATGAAATATTTCCTTGTATATATTTTTTGTATTCATTGAAACATATTACTATAATTTGTTTGTTCCTTGTTATTTTCAGTGACAGTGGATAAATTGGCGTCCAGAGGTTGCATAAATTCACAAGATTTATTTTGCTACGTGTGCGGAAGCTACGTTTTCGTTTCCTACTATTTCACGCACAAATCTCATCGGAAGACTTTTACACCGTTTCTGAAGATAGCATATGAACTATACTTTGATTCCAAGGTGGATAGTAGAAAGTGATGGGCACCACAGTATATCTGTTTGTCCTGTGCATGCAGCTCGCTCGGCTGGATAAGGAAGGCAAAGAAGAACAACCATCTGGCATTCGGTGTTCCTATGATATGGCGTGAGTCAAAAGACTACATCACGGACTGTTATTTTTGTTTGGCAAACGTCGCTGTATTCTCCTACAAAACTCGTGTATCTGTAAAATATCCAGATGTTCCCTCAATTTCCAAACCAATCCCACATGACTCCCTCACTCTTCCAATACCAACACCACCTGAAGAATACACAGTTGAAAAAGAAATGCAAGCGGAAAATTCTCTTTCATCTTCTAGTATCGATTCAGACTGACTAGCAACCTGAGGAAGCTTTTCATTTATTAAACAATCGGGACCTTGTACGGGACCTGGCACTAACAAAAGGTAAAGCTGAACTGCTCGGTTCACGTCTTAAAGAATATGGTTTCCTCGCTCCGGGTACTGTGACTTATCGCTTTCGGCATAGACAAAACGAACTCGAGAAGTTCTTCATGGTGAGTGACAATATTTGCTACTATACGGACGTTAAAGGTCTTATGTCAAGCCTAGGGGCGGAGCACAACACTGAAGAATGGCGACTGTTAATAGACTCTTCAAAGACAAGTTGAGGGCAGTGTTGTTACATAATGGAAATAGGTATGTGTCAGTGCCTGTTGGATATTCTGCACACTTAGAAGAGACGTACGAAACCATGTCGCTACTTCTTGAAAAAGAAAACGCCATATTGAGTAAAATTGGCGAACCTGTGGGGATTTCAAAGTAATCACTATTTTCAGGAAAATGCAGACAGGGTCACCAAATACTGCTGCTTCATCTGCGATTGAGATAACAGAGATAGGAAGTATCATTATATAAAGAAGAGTTGGCCGATCAGAGATAGAATGCAGCCAGGAAGCAAAAACGTCCTTCGTGCGCCGTTGGTTAAGCCTGACAAGGTTATCATACCACCACTTCACATAAAACTAGGACTCATGAAAAATTTCGTGAAGGCACTAAACACCGAATCAGATGCTTTTCAGTACCTGTGCAGCAAGTTTCCGGAGTTAAGTTATGCGAAAGTGAATGTGTTCATACGTCCACAAATTAGAAAGATCATGGCTGACAGCAACTTCTAAGACTTGCTAACTGATACTGAAAGAGATGCATGTTTGGCATTCAAGTCATTCGTGACAAATTTCCTTGGAAATTACAAATCCGGTGACTATGTGAATGTTGTGCAGAAATGTATTAGTGCGTATAAAGAGCTTAGTTACAACATGTCTCTCAAAATTCATCTCTTCGACTCACACCATGACTTTTCCCCAAGAACCTGCGTTCAGTCAGCGATAAACATGGATAACGATTCCATCAGGACATTTCTGTGATGGAGCCACGCTACCAGGGTCGATGGAGTGCAGCGATGCTAGCTGACGACTGCTGGACACTTCAGTGTGACATGTCAAATGCTCAGCACAAGTGCAAATCTAAAGCTAAGAAATTCAAACCATGAACTAAGAAAGGCATTCAGAATGTATGTATTTTATATCTATATTATATGAGTGTATTTGTATATTTTATGTGTATTATACCTTCAAGAGGATGTTACAATATATTTAGGTTACATGTGACGTATTTGCAATATTTATTTAAGTAAAGCCAAGTTTCTATGCGCTGCGGGTAGCAATTAGTGTTTTAGTAAAACTACAGTTTGTGAATTATTTGCATTGATACGATATTGAAGATTTATAGATGATGATACCCCCTATATCACAAAAACTGGGTGATAGAGGTAAACGGTTTTCATATTTGAAATCAGCACGCTGGGATTATCTTAGAACGTGTGTTGGATATTCATATATCTACCGAAAATTTATTTTCGTTTTTCAGTGTTATAAATACAAAATTTAAATTATATTTTCAAGGCAAGGTATTAGGATGCCAACATAGGTAACAGCTATTAGGAGTGAATCTTAACTTTCTGCCCCTATGGAAACCCGTACCTATTAACTCTTCTAAGGTTATTTAATGTTGAAACATTGTCTGCTAGACGAAGGTAGTTTCAACTCATATTTCTAGAAGAAGGTAGTTTCAACTCATATTTCTTTTTAAGTTAGTAAATGGAATTGCTGATAGTCCTCAGTGTTTACATTTATTAAATTATAATATTACATAAAACTATTTGAAGACAAAACTGCCATTTATTTGTAAAAATCCAAAACAATTGCACATTTGAATGTGCCTTTGATAAGTACCGGTATGTGTATATTATTTAACAAGTTAATACAAAACAACATTGATATGGATTTTGCTATGCCACTCATTGCCTACACAAGATCAATTACAACAATCTTACCATGTTTAGATTATCTATAGTGTAGATATTTCAATTAATAAGAAATTGATTAGGATATTTGCAATGTTATGCATTATTTATTATATAAGGCAATTTGGTGTAAGGTAATATGATAAGAATGTAAGTTATTAATATTTCAACAATCCTTTTAATGTTACTATTTTGAATTTGCTTAGTAACAATGTTGTATCTATTAATAATTGTTTTTGTTTAGTTAGTTTATGTCCTCTCTTATCTCCCTTTATTAAGATATATTTTCATAAAATTACTTTGGAAGTATCTCACTGCTCCTATGTTCATAAAAACATTATGTTAGACTTTTAATGTATTTTCTATGCTTTTGGTTGTATGTGATTTAGTAGTTTGTTTATCATCTCCTTCTGGTATCTTATTCATATCTTATTTTGTTTTACGAATTTAGAATTTTACCTTTAAATACACTGATGTTCTCTTGTTGACAATTTTTCTTTTCTCCTCTTTTTCTTCTCCTATTGTTAATTTTAGATATTAGTTTTGTAACCCTGTTGTAATTGGGATAAACTCCAGTAATAGGCAGCAATAATAAATAAATAAATAAACTACAATAAAGTTATGAGCATTCTTATACTATAAATAATATTATTATTTAAATAAATCAACTTTAAATTGCATCCTTCTGTTAACTGGAAATTCCTAAAGGACCACGATGGCTTTTCGTGGAAAATGAAACATGGAATTAATTTAAAAATTAGGTTAAGTTATTTAGGTTTGGCGACAACCCTTTCGCAAAAGTACACAAATTCCCGGTGGTAATACCGTGGTAAGAAGTGCAGAAACATTGCAACTTTTGTAATAGTGTATATGGGAAGCCGTCACCAATTACCGACTTTTTTAGGCACTTTGTTTTTATGCCAGAAGACTGATACCAAAGTGCGAGGTACAATAATGTTCTCTGCAAATAACAATTTCAAAGCAGAGTGGCGTTTCTCGTTTATGCACAAATTACATTCTAAACATTACAAATCGCGCTATTTTCTACACGATTAACTCTCATTGCCGAAATGTTTTAGGCGCCTTATGTCCATGCTAAGGAGATAATTCCAACTTATGATGTACACTAATTTGATCTGAAAATAGTAGATGCAAATCAAAATGGTGAATGTTCTCTTTCGCGCAAACTTACCGGTGCATTGCAAACTGTGTTCTTGGGTGCTGTTCTTACGTTGCCTCTGTACTTTGGTATTACAAGATCGTGTCCGTGGTTTTCTCGGGGTACCCCGGTCTGTTTTCTCATTCTCATTACATCAATTCTTCCATCATCATTAACTTGCCTTAATCTTTTCTACCTTAGCCTAAAGGGCATAATCGTGAGAGGTTAAATTGAAAGATTTCATTTCATTTTTGTAATTCGGTATTTGGTGATTGATAGGTGCACATCATTCTCTTTTATTAAGACTATTGTATGCATAAGTGTTTTCTTTTCAAGCGAAAGTAATACGCTGATGTTTCTTAAGCTCTTTGCCATTCCTAGTGTTTCTAGCGAGTATATAAGAAAGGTTGTAACACTCGCTTCATAACTCTAAAGGAAAACGAAGTGTTTACAAATAAATGTCTACAGGCAGATAAAAATGAAATGAAATGAAATTTTTAAGTTTTACGTCCCACACTTATGCCGGCTAAGCTAAAGAAAACGGTGATGATGAGAAATGAGGGAAATGATGGAATGAAGAAAGTGGCAGCAAACGGGAGAACCCCGAGAAATCCTACACACACGGTATTGGTCTGCCACAAAGCTCACTTAGCTGGGACCGAACCAAGGATCCCAAGCATCAGAGGTGAACGCTCTAACACTGAGCCAGTGCGGGCCCTACAAGCAGTTAGAGAGGGAGATGGTGAGGAAGATTAGGAATTTCAAGGGAAGATTAGAACTTGGATCACAGATACGACAAAATGTTTTGTTTTGACGCGTTACAAAATTGACTTAAATTTTTCTCTTTCTGGCTATGTAGATATACCTATATTAGTCGTAAAAAGCAATGCATTCATTGAAAAGAACGTAAACAAGTTTTTACAGCATTTGCGTGCCTGCCTATTCCACAATTACATTTATAAAATTTACCTGATTTTCATGCAATGTGGTCCCATGTCTGTGTCTGTGTGTTTGGCTTCAAAATCACTCCCACTGCTTGCGATTAAAATTACGCGTAGTCAAAAGAGAGAAAGTGAAGATGTCTGAAGTTACACTCACGATTAAATACAACTTTTCCTGATAACTTTCGTATATAAAATAAGAAAGTTAGATTTTCATAAATACAATACGGCTACACTGAGAAAAAATGTATGTTGCGTACGTAAAATCGTATGATACATTTGCAAATCCTGTTGTTTTTGGACTTAACGTACAGCAAAAGTATAACTGAAACGCATGTTTTATAATGCAATACTTTCTGTATAAGTGTTCCATCTGTACGTACTTACCGTATGAAACAATATAGGCAGTCAGGATCTCATATACAAATGGACGTATCTAACATATAGCTGACGAAGGTAATAGACGGAAAGTATGTAATATAAGGAAAACTGTTAGATAGCAGACATCTTGCAACGGCATGATGTAACATCTAAGGACAGTGTCTATGTACCATACTACTTTCTGTAGTAAGCATGAGGACTTCGTATATTTGTATATACAATATATCGTTGTCCGGAGAACGGATTTTTCTCAGTGTATTTATCTTCTTTGAAACTTCCTTTAATTCCTACAACTTGGAATTAAAATCAGTCAAAAATTTGGGCTGACTCCGCCCCTCTCCGACTTAAAATTATGTTTCTCCCAACATTGCGTAAAAAAAAAATTCTTGATTTTGTGCAACACGGCAAAATACTAGACTTTTCTAAAATTGATTTAGCGTTAGCCAGTTTAACATTAAGCTCAAGAAATGTCGTTCATTTCAATAGTAAAAGTACCAACGATTGAATAAATATCTAAAAATGAAATGAAATTTTTAAGTTTTACCTCACACGGTTATGCCAGTTAGGCTAAAGGAGACGGTGATGATGAGAGATGAGTGAAATGGTGGAATAAAGAAAGTGGGAGGAAACGGGAGAATACCGAGAAAACCCACGAGCACGGTGTTTGTCCACTACACAGTCCACACGGCGCGAGCTGGGATCGAACCAGGGACCCCAAGCACCAGAGGTGAATAAATCTCTAATTGTCAACTGGTTATAACAGATCATAACGTACCTTGGCTGGATAATTTGGCAGTATTTATAACGTAACCAGTTGGTCAAGTTCTTCAAATAATTTTAAAATGGGGAAATTTATTTCAAAAACTTCACAGGATCGCTATTATAACTTACCTTGACTGAAGAATTTGAGTGTACTGATAATTTTACTCTATTGTAGTCGTTAGAAACTTGGGTTGTTTTTGACACGGTTGTTTTAGATTGGGATAAATTTATATAGAACGGATAGGAGAGAAGAGGACGCTTCTTGCCACCATCCTTCGTAGAAAGGCCAATTAGATTGGACACATCTTGCTAAAAAATTGTATTCTTCTTATCGCCATAGAATGAAAGATGGAAGGGAAGCGAGGAATAGGGAGAAGAAGAACACAACTGATCGATGACTTGAAAAATAGAAGAAAATATTAGGACTTAAAAGAGGAAGCTAAAAATCGAGAAACTTGGAAGAAACATTTCCAGCCCAAACTGAAAATTAAGAAGAAGAAGGAGAAGAAGTCCCAGTACTTGCCAATAGGCAGAGTATTTTAATAATAATAATAATAAATTTATCCAAGCGTCGACACATTTTCATCATTGATAGTCCTAGTTCTTTCATGCACACACAATTCGTATTTAATTTTTAGTAATCAGAACCAAGTGTTCAGAATTTAAAACTTCTTCAACTCAAATCAAAATGTTATAAGAATGAAAAATCATGTACAGACTTGTACAAACAAACTCTTCTAATTATTTAAATAACTATTTAAATTCGCCACTAATTTAATCCTGATTATGAAGCGGAGAAGTGGTTCAAAGGGAGATATATTACTAGGCTTTGTGATCATGATTGCATACGTACACGACCAGTTCGTTACACATTTTTAAGGATAATAAATAGGAAATTTCTTTGAATTCACATGAAAAATTCATCTCGTATTTATAACATATTATTCTTACTGTGTTCGGAATGTAACTGTACATTCTGTGCAAATTCAAGAACGTTCATCAACATAGTCCACAAAAAGTCCCGGAACACTACACCATAAATTGTGAAAAATTTGTGATGCGAATGTGTGTAGATAACTAGGATAAACGAGTTATTTCACAATTTCCGAGCTACCACTTTCAGAGTACAACATTCTTTGAAATTTTGCCTCATTTTATGCAAAATGTGCAACAAAACTAAGAAATTTGGTTTGCAGTATTACAACGTATGAAATTCTACTTTATTTGGATATGTTCACAATTTTAGGGATAGTATAAACAATAAAAAAAGATGGATTAGTTTAATGAAGGGACCAATGAAGTAAACGTGTGCAAAAATTACAATAATTGGAAAACCTACAAATAAGAAAATATTTTTGTTTTTTTCTTATAGTGATAATAGTGTGTATATCGCTTCTCCAAATCATAGAATTATTTGTTTGTGGAAATGTAAAAAATATGTATTACAATCTAAAGTACATATTGCTATAAACTAGTTAGCAAAGATTTTTTCCTAAAACTGGAAAACATACCTATTACATTCTCATTTCTCGTCAGAAAATATTATATTGTGGATCCTTTATATTGATACATTTTCTAACTTTTAAACCAATAAATAAAAATTGATGAGATATCTTACCATGCAAATATCGACAGAGGGACATTGACATAATCTGCGACACCATCAGGTTAACAGTGTTATCAAGCCAACATAACATTATATTTTTCAAATGTACTACGCCAAATGTTCTATACCTCAATTATTCCATGTTGCAAATTAAGAATGACCCAAATTCAATATCAAATTCAACGTTCAAATATTTCAGGTCTCTCCAACAATAATAACGCATGTGAGACAGATGGGACAATACACTTATAAAGTACACTACTGCCTAATATCATGGTCGTAATAGCATATTTTGGATTAACAGAAAAAGTTCACGGGATTAAAAGAATTTATTATGAAAAACTGCTTAAACAAGTACCACATCAATCATATAAATGATTTTCCATAGCCGTAAGAATGGTAATGCTGCTTGCAGGAATTCGGTATCTCAAACCTAGTAGACGCTATTAAAGTTTACGACACTACTTAAAATTATGTAATTCCGAAATCTACTAAAACCATTGTTATGATGTTATAGAAGCAAGAAAAGAAATAAATGTTTTAAAAAGTTAATACAAATACACCATACCAACGTTTTTATTATCTGAGGGACAATTTGAGTTATCAGATTCCTGTAAACAGCGTTATGAGCTATATGTTTACTGAAAACCATCTGTTGAGTTGGGTTAGGAACACTGTAATTCTGGTTAACCAGAGAATGTTAAACAATATCCCCTCTTTATCTTTAAATGGTATGAAATTTCAGCATTTGGTATCTACTAGTTTAAAAGTTTCAAAGGCGTATTAAGATATGTGGTTTATATGTGTTTCTAATCCACCGGGACTTAGCATTTGGCATCAATCTGTACGTAGCTAGTTTTGGTGAGTGTTAGAGTGAGATAGGAAGGCGATGGAAAAATACGTTCAATTCACGTGGTCAATTGTCTTTCAGCTCCTACCTAAGAACATAGAACTAAGTGTAAATGAACCTCAGCTCTCACTTAGAGCCATATTTCTAGAGATTTCTTAGAAAAGTCGAACTCTTGCCAACTTCATGTGGGCCAAATCGCGGCTGATTTGTGTGTGCCTAAGAACTAGCAAATAATATTAATCTTGTGTTCATACTCACATGACAGTTGATAAATGTAATATCGTTCACCGGTACGAATCCTGTTCGAAATATGGGTGATATGATTTGCCATTCCATCATTCATTTCATTACTGTCATCCATAGGCTATTTAATCATCTGTATTCGACCAAATGGTATATACCTGTTTGTTTCTTTGATCACTGAGATTTAGCGTCCCTTTTCACCAAAAAGGCTATATAAGAGGGGGACCTACACTTTAAAGTGGAATCAGAATCACCGCAATCCGTACAACGTTATTTCACCGAGAATTTGAACCAGAAACACAGTGTACCGAAGATCTGCGCACTAGTCTCTAGAACAAGGAAGAGGTAAATGTCAAATACGGAAGCCGTGAAAGTCAAAGATAGGTAGTATACAATACAGTGTTCTATTTTCTCTATTTTTGGAAAAGAATCTTTGCTAAAGGGCACCATGCTGGCTACATGTATATATATATATATATATATATATATATATATATATATATATATATATATATATATATATATATATATATATATATATATATATATTTGGTCTAGGAATTAATTCGTGCGGTTGGTACGCACACATTGAAGCTGTAGTACAAACACAAAATACATAAATACCTTAAGAAAAATATTGTCCATCGCTAGCCACCACTTTCGCCCATCTGTCAGGCAATGTACGGATTCCGTGGCGAAAGAAGTCCTCATTCTTGGAAGCGATCCAGTCAGAGACCCATGTTTCGATATCTTCTGAAGAAGTAAACCGCTGTCCAATCAAATCGTTGTTCATGCAATCGAACAAGTAGTAGTCCGAAGGAGCAACGTCTGGTGAATACGGCGGGTGGGGTAAAACTTCCCATCCGACATTTTCTAAATAGGTTTTGACCGGTTTTGCGACATGTGGGCGAGCGTTATCATGTTGAACAATAAGTTTATCACGTCTGTTCTCCCATTCTGGTCGTGTTCTGGCCAGAGCTTGCTTCAAACGCATTAATTGTCGTCGATAACGTTCTCCATTCATAGTTTCACCCGGTTGCAGCAGCTCATAGTACACCACACCTTTCATATCCCACCATATGCACAGCATAACCTTTGCACAGTGAATATCTCGTTTTGGTTGTGATGGACCTGGTTCACCTGGTTTCACCCAGGCCTTTTTTCGTTTAGGGTTCTCGTAATGGATCCACTTCTCATCACCCGTAATAATTCGATGCAGAAACCCCTTTCTGCTCTGTCGTTGAAGCAGCAATTCGCAAATGGTTTTTCGTCTTTCAACGTCTCTGTCTTTCAATTCATGTGGAACCCAATGTGACATCTTTTGAATCATTCCCATGGCTTTCAAGCGTTTGGAGACTGTTGTTTGATCAACGCCTAATGCTGCTGCAAGTTGTTCCTGCGTTTGACACGAATCCTGCTCGAGCAATGCTGTCAATTCTTCGTCTTGAAATTTTTTTGGCTGTCCAGCTCGCTCTTGGTCTGCCAAGCCGAAATCACCACTTCTAAACCGTGCAAACCACTTCTGACACGTTCGCTCAGCTAGAGCATGGTCACCATACACTTCCACCAAAATACGATGACTTTCAGTCGCACTTTTCTGCATGTTAAAGTAATGCAGCAGGACACCCCGCAAAAACACTTTATCAGGCACAAATTGCGCCATGTTCACTTAACTACAAACTGGTGTTGTTGACGCTTTAATCCACTGCCCTATACTACGAACGATACGCGATGACAGGGGTTTGCAACACATGTGTGGATACACGTAACTGTGGGACGCTCCGTTCGTTGCGCCATCTCTTGTCCACCCGCACGAATTAATTCCTAGACCAAATATATATATATATATATATATATATATATATATATATATATATATATATATATATATATATATATATATATATATATATATATTGCTCTGCAGGGTGTGAGGAACATTTTCAAGTCAAATAGCCGCTTATGAAAACTGAAGTGTGTGAATGAGCTACCATATAGTGTTTAGAATTAAAGACTCTCCATAACCAACCAGCCAGCCTAGGTTATAAACGAAGATTTCTAACCTTTTAGTCTTTTTCAATAGGGAAAGAAAAGAAGAGTTGCACATTTATTTTTCTTTTCGGAAAATATTTGTGCCGGAAAGTGGGGTTGTGGTATTACTTCGGTACAATTTTTAAATAATTGGAAAATTACGGGAAAATAGTAGATCCAAAACTGGCTGAGCAGAGTAGAATCAACATTCTGCTTTGTAAATATGACCACAATTGAACTATCCTAACTTTACGTACTGAGATACCTCTCCTTTCTGTCCCAATGTAACCCAATTAATTAGAATAACTTTGGGGCAAGTCATAGTTTCAAGGCAGTATGCATTGGTAAAATAAAATATTACGTGTTAGGCTTTAGAGAGTATGTTTATTCTTAACTATCTTATCAATAATTCTATTGGCCATATTTTGACACAACATATTCCCCAAACAAATGAAAAAGAACACAAAGCAACTCCTATTGCACAAATTAACAGTTACAACCAATTGTAAGAAACTTAATATATCGCACAGCAAAAAAGAAAAAAATCATCCAAAGTGCATACAAAATATATTAATCAATTAAATATTTGTCATATAAAACCAGATCGTTCCTACTGAATATTGTTCAGAGACCTCTTCGTGTGCGGGAATGTATTGTTTTAAAAGCTTATCTGCCGTGTAGTAATAATCGTCTTTTCTTGGCGGTTTCCAACAATTACTGATTTTAAATGGTGTTCACTGAATCCGATACAGCTCACCTTCAGTTTACGAGGATGAACTGACCATAATAACATCAGTAACGAAAGAACAATTCGTAATTCTCACTGAACTCAGAGGGATTCGAATTCATGAATAAGGTCTAGGAATGTCTTAGCTCTCTACAAGAAGTGACGAATTACTTGACTCACACATTCTCTCCTTAATTATATTGTTCACTTTTGTTCTTTGGGAGGAAGAAGAGAAAAACAAGTTTCTTATTTGGAAGCAAGTACATCTACTCCCATCCCCATTCGCTCTAACCCAAGGTCTGACGGCCGTCAAATCGGAAACAGATTCCTGCAACCCTTTGTTCGTACTTCTACAACTGAGTAGGAGACGTATGTGAAGCGATTTATCTTTAAAAAGTGAGAGTGGAATTATCTGACGTGTATATTTATCATGACAAGAAGACAAACAGAAAATCAAGTTTTATTCTAAAGAAAAGTTTACTAATAATTTACCCTAGGTCTCCTCAACATGTGTAACACCTTCCAACAATGGTTAGAAGAAAAATATCGAAACTGCATAAATATAGTTCCGTAGATATATTTACTGCGGCTATAGTAATAAACATTTGCTATGAAATAAGCAAGAAATTATTTATTCCGTTTAAAATGTACATAATTTTTTAAACGAATTTTTGGTGGTAGCTATGAAGAGTGTATAATGAGACTAAAGGCTTTGAAATTGCATGAATTAGTCGTCCTGAAAGTTTTGCAACTCTGATTATTATTATTATTATTATTATTATTATTATTATTATTATTATTATTATTATTATTATTATTATTATTATTATTATTATTATTATTATTATTAGCTAGCCCTGACTTTCAGATAGTTACATTTCGCAAAAAAGAACCTGCTTCCACAATGGTCAAAAATATAGAAATTCCGTAAGAGGAAATTTTTCGAAACTCATGAATTAGTGTTTGAACTTTTTCCTTTATTGTAAACTAAGTCTGGCTTCGAGATATTTCAACCCCGTTTCGCAAGAAAGACATGCTTCCCAATGGTCAAAACAAAAATATGGAAGTTCAACTAATACAATTTCTACATAGGGTTACTGGAAATAATATTTTAAAAAATACCGCTTCCTACGATAAAATGGTCGAGAAATCATATCCCGTTTAAAGTGGAAATTGGTCGCTCAATCTTGCCTTTTGCAATTCTTAAGAACAATTTTTTATTCAATAATAGCTACGAAGATTGTCAGCGAGAATAAAGGCTCTGGAAGCTCGTGAATAAGTCACTTTTCTGAACCTGGTCCGCATATCAATAAAAACTACTTCGTTTGTACCGGTTTGCACCGCAAATATTTTTGTTTGTACTGTACTGTATTATGAGAAATTAAGAAAACAAAGTGAAGGCCAGGATCACAAAATACCCCCTCAAAACGCCGTACGATCGATTTATTTGGCTCATTTGAAAGACTTTTCTTTGTACCAGATTGTACCGTAATTTGTTTCGTTTGTTTCTTCCGACCTAGGTTATGAGAAATTAAGAACAACTGAGGGCTCAGTACAAGCAGGTCCTCAAATCAAGGCTTTATACACCGTTACACATGACTTCTCTATATCCATGAAAATACTTGATTTGTACCGGATTGTACCGCAATTAGTTTTATTTAAACCTCAATAGATTATGAAAAATTAAGAAAACAAAATTGGGGGCTGTGTGAACCTGCCCCCCACCACGTTGTTCAGACAATTTAATCGGTTCATTTCAAAGACTTTTGTCTATACCGGATTGTACCGTATTTTTTTTCGTTTGCACCGCAATAGATTATGACAAATTAACAAAACAAACTGGGGGTCCATTTCAAGCAGGTCCTCAAACAACTTTTTCTAGGGGGCCCAAATAAGCTTATTAATGCTTGCTCCCCCAGAAAAAATCTAAGTTACGGCGCTGGTCAACGGTAGCAGGGAAGGTCCCGATTTACATTACATTTCGTCTTTACCATAACTTCTAATTTCCAAAGAAGAAAAGATGACAGAAATTATTTTCACATTCTTTAAATTCTATCAACACGTGTAGAAATAGACAGTTCTATGTTTATGTTCCATAACAACTAGTTCATTTTCTTATGTTCATATGGGGAATTTTGTGGCAAATTGAGGCCGTATGATCATGAGGCTGCTGATCATAAGGCGCAATCCACTAGGGGTTCGAATTCCTCTGAAGAGCAAGGTCGGAATTTTAACTGTCCTCAGTATTTCTGTACTCGTGTCCCTGTAGTGTGTAGAATACGTCGAAAGGATATGAGGTGCCAATGGCGAAAAATACTCCGTTGGGGCGATTTGTTTAAAAAATGTGAAAGCAGGAAACTCCCATTGCAGCTACCTGGGTTCAAATCCCGTCGTGGCAATTATTTTTTTCTGAATGGGAAGGTCATGTTTATGTAATTGGTGTTGTAATTATGTCATTCCTTTATTATTATTATTATTATTATTATTATTATTATTATTATTATTATTATCACAGAAGGAAAGAAAAAGTAATGTAGTCGAAGCTATTCATAGGAACAGAAAAGATATACAGTGTGTCAGATGTTTCTTAGGTTTACACATGAACGCAATAATATTATTACATTTATGGATTTACAAATATAATTATCATTTTATTACAACAAGAAATGGAATATAAAGATTTGTTAGCAGATAACAGTAATGCATTTTGTTTCGCCCTTCTTCTAGGTAAAAAGGTGAGGTGACATCTTAAATAGGATCATCCCCGTGACTAGCGTTTTAAGTTCGATCACTATTTGCAATTTGTGCACAGCTACGAGCAATTTCTTGGAACTCATTTTTGGCCCATACTACAAGAGTAAGGACGTGTGTAGCCCTTATGTATTCATCAATTCTTGTCCAAACACGTTACTTTTCAGACGGTTACGAATGAAGTTGGTACGGATGACGTAATTTTTTGTTGTTGGCATTTCACCTGTGAAGGAGGTCATCTCAACTCTTAGACCCAGAGAAATTGAATAGTTTTCATGTTAGTGTACATCAGAAGTATCAGTTATGTAGATTGTAAAAATTTACTGAATTGCCAAAGCCGGAATCGAACTCGCGTCCCCAACATTAAGAAACTAACGCTTAAGCCACTACTCTAAGACATCACTGTTCTGGGAGAAGAAAAATGGAACTGCAGTAAATTTATTAATTACACACTTTCACTATTCCAGTGTAATAATGCTAAAAGTTTCTGATTTCAGTCATGATAAAATAGTAAAATATTAAGCAGAAAGAATAGTCCAGAGAAGTCAACTTTAAATTGACAACTCATATGTACGGAGGCGCTGCCATATGCTCTCACCTCGGGCCCTGATTTTTCATGGCATGTCATTGGACAGAGACTCATATTGATTGGAATCTGGTGTTTCAGGGCACTAAATGATTGTTTTAAAGTTAACTAATTTAATGAACCTACCTCGGTACCTTGTTTCCTATTTTTACGCGTTTTACTCACTTTTACAGTTTTCCCACTAACTCTTTAAGAACAGGGACAAAAACGCAAAAACATTGAGGACAGTAAAAATCACAAACACTTTTCACGCGTTCTTCCCTTGCCTGAAGTAAAATAATAAAATATGGTGAACGTGCAATTTTTGGTCTTCCATCTTCTACGTTATGTCAAATTCAGAGTTGGAGTGGGTCAGTGGGTGAAATGGACCGAGTTTTCTGAGTGAGTGGATCGTGGGTCAACAGCATGTGACCCACTGCGACCCACCACTCACTATGACCCACTATGACCCACCGACACACTTTGCTCACTGCATTGTAGATAGTATGTTCTGAACAGCATATTTTTTTCACCCTCGACCCTAGCCATAGAAACTAAAAACAACTTTCTGATTGGTTGCAGCTTGCGATTGTCCAAACCTTCTGATGTCTGTCTTGTTTATTATAGTAAGAACATTGTCACTTTGTTGGAATTGAAGAAGAAGAAAATTGAAGAAGCTGTTGAGGTTAAATTTATATCGTGGTAGTCAAGGTTTAACAAAACGAACCCTGCGTGGCTTCTGACCAGCTCCGCCTCCTCCTACTACTACTACTATCACTTATACTGTGGATTCGTATAGGAAAACTGCACACGTAACGTAATCATTTTTTTGAGTATTATTTTCATCTTATTTTAATGAAAAAAGTTTTGAAAATTATAAAAATAAAATATAAAAATAAAAAAACTTTCCTCGGCCCGAGTTTGAAACCACACCAAAAGCAATTATAATTACAAACACCAGTGATGAAAATTTTGCTATTCATAAAAACATAATTCACTTATACCTACATCTTTATTTATCGGTGATATGAGGTGGAAAATTTTCTTCTATGTTTTCCCGGAACATTTTCCGTTCTAAAGAAATATCAGTGATTATGTAACAATTCCTCAGTAATCATAAGATTGATTGAATTCATGTATAGAAATACTAAAAAGTGAAACATCGTTTAAAGAATCTGAAAATTTTCATGGCTCAGACTATTTTCAATACTATGTAGGAACAAGTGAAACAATTTTTCATTAATAGATTGAAACAATTTGTAAATTTTTGCGTTCATTTCTCACTTTGTTAGAATAATCCTGTTCAATTTAAATGTTACTACCACGAAGTTTGCGTCTGCTTCTAAGAACATCTTTTGTTTTGTCTCTTAAAAATTTACACACGATAGGTCGATTTTTATTCGCAGTTATCTTTCCTACTCTGTAAGCTCGCATTATTTCGTCGTCTCTTAACTGAATTTTTAATCTGTCTTGAATTACTTTGCACACTTTTTCTTCAGTTTCTGTCCATGTATCTCTTTGGCCCTCTTCAACGCCATACAACACAATGTTTTGCCTTCTACTCCTATTTTCGAGGTCGTCCAGTCGTTCTTCCAGGAATTCAGTGTATTTTTGTAGTTCACTGACGTCATTTGTTATGGTCTTGAGTTCCTTGTCAATCAAATCAAGTCTATCCGTAATTTTTGTCACGGTTTCTGTCAACCCACGCACTTCACTGACAACAGCTTCATTTGAACTTTTCACTCCATTTAGTATTGCCTTGATTTCAGCAATATCCGATTTGTTTGAACTAGTGGGGCCCGGATTGGTTTCAACACCTCCTATAACAAGCATTACGACAATCATTATTCCATATACATAATATAGTTTCCGGGTTTCGTTTCGCGCACCAACAATTTCTACAGAAAATGCATTTCTTGATTTACTACAATTGAATAGACCGATAGCGGCCCTCCAAACACTGAGCGAGACACACACCTTTCGCTTTACGCTCTGCTGCACTTCGGAGCTAGACACACACACGTGTTTTCACCACGATGTCATGATATCCAACATATCAGTAAAATAGAACATGCATTTGCACATTATTTCCATTCAGTGTACAACAATGTACCCGCCACATACAACGTTGACTCTTTTCTCGTTAATCGAAACGAATGTAATATATTAGACAACTTTCAATTAGATGAAATAAAACTCGAAGAAATAGAAAATGCTATACAAGCGTTGAAACCAAAAGCATCTTGTGGTACTGATAACATTCCTCCTTATGTTGTGAAAGGTTGGAGTGATATATTTAAATATCCACTTCGCGCTATATTTAATATTTCTATTAGAACAAACACTTTCCCAGATCAATAGAAAGAAAGGTTAGTCTGTCCATTACCAAAATCTGGAAACAAGAGAGAAATAGAAAATTTCAGGCCAATTGCTATTCTATCGCCCTTTGCAAAAATTCTTGAAAGTATATTATATGCGCGAATGTTAAATCATGTAGAAAATGTTCTTTCAACTTATCAAACGGCTTCTTACGTAATAGGTCTACTTGGACAAACTTATCAATTTTAACAAATTTTATAGTAACAGAATTAGATAGAGGCGGTCAAGTAGATGTCGTTTATACTGATTTTAGCAAGGCATTTGACGTCGTTGATCATGATGTCTTGCTACTGAAAGTAGCATCTCTGAATGTTTCGAAACAAGCAATGGAGTATCTTGTATCATACTTGCATAACCGAAAACAATATGTTTCATACAAAGGATTTGTTACTGAAAAATTTAATACTCTATCAGGAGTCCCTCAAGGATCTAATCTAGGGCTCTGTTGTTTCTTCTTGTTATCAATGATATTCCTCTATGTATTAAAACTTCTCAAGTTTTTCTTTTTGCCGACGATCTCAAATTATACTCCCAAGTAAGTTCAACTGATGACTGTGTGAAACTTCAAGATCTAGAGAGTATTCAAATGTGGTGTGATAAGAATAAATTAGTCCTGAATGTTTCCAAATGTAAATATGTACCTTTCACGAGGAAAGAAAATCAAATTATCTTTACGCATACAATATGTGGCACTTCCTTGTCTACCCCAAATATTGTCAAAGATCTAGGAGTTATATTTGATAGCAAATTAACCTTTACTCAACACATTGACGCGATATCGAGTAGTGCATATAGAAACCTAGGTTTAATTTATAGGATAGGACAGGATTTCTACAAACAATTAACATTTATAAGGTTATATTTTTCATATGTGAGGTAAAAATTAGAATACTGTTGTACTGTTTGGACACCAAATGTCACTAAATACACTGATGCAATAGAAAATATACAATTTAAATTCTTCAAAAATGCTTGCATACAAGAAAACCGGTTTCTACCCAAAGTATGTCCCCTATGAAGACTTGGTAAGGAATTTTTATTTTCAAACATTAGAAAAAAGGAGATGTGTTTTTGATTTGCTGTTCTTACATAAATTATTAAATGGTAAAATTGATTGTTCAGAATTAGTTTCAGAAGTATTATTACGTGTCCCAACAGGTAAGACTAGAACAGCAAACGCTGGGACATTCTATTGTAGAAAAGCAAGAACAAAAATATTACATAAATCTCCTCTGCGGAGAATGTGTGCTTCATATAATGAAATGATTAGATTTCATGTAATAGATATGTTTAGTATGTCAGAGAACAAGTTCAGAAGAATTATCATGCAATAACTTATGTATAATTAGATAACGTATATTTGTGTATGTATATAATGTATGTATAATAGTGTATGTTAAATAATTCTGTATGCGACACTATAACTGGGCATTAAGCTTGTTGTGTTGTCCTTATGATACAAATAAATGAAATAAATATTGTAAAACTACCATGGTTATGTATAAAAATGTATTAGAAATAATGATGATTCGATAGAGCAAGTATATATATATATATATATATATATATATATATATATATATAAAAGAAATATGTTTTATATTTTGTAAATTAAAATGAAATTACTTGTTGCTTTTAGAACACAGTGCTAATAGTGCAGTTTTTTTACGTTTCTTTTATTATTTTATTGAAAGAACAACTACACAAATCAGCCTACTTATTAGTTATATTTCACATTCTCTTCTGAAGGAATATATAAATAAATAAATGTTTATTTTTAGAAAATGGTCAGTGTTTGTTTTCGTGAGCTACTTAAACTCGAATTTTATGTAGTCAAAAATTTACAGTAGGCACTTTATATTATCTCTACTTATTTATAAATGTTGCAGTATGTAAATCTAGAAAAGTAGTAAAGTTATGAGAAAACTTTGTCTTACGCGTATTGAACTGACGAAATATTATTTTGTGAGATCAAAGCTGGATTCTGAGGGAAGAGCGCACTGAAGTTTTTGAAGTATTTTTGAAGAAATGAAGAGTCGTTAGATTTTTATTTCATGAAACTTTTCAAGACAATATTTATTACCAATACATTTTACGGTTAAACAACGATGTAGGAATAAGTGGAGTATGTTTTTATGAATCCGAAAATATTCATCACTTTTAATAAATTTAAATTTTAAATAATAGAATGGGATATTTGTACGCTACGAAATCGATGTATGTTCTCTGCACTTTACACACACACACACACACACACACACACACACACACACACAGAGAGAGAGAGAGAGAGAGAGAGAAAGAGAAAGAGAGAGATGAATTCAATTGATTTTGAGTTTAAGGTCTCTTTCAGCAGCGAGGCTACATGAGACTGGACCAACTAATTAACGTCGAATGCAAACTACATGAGCTCCCTTCGGGAATCGAAGCTAAGTTTCCCATGTCAAAGGCGCGTGTGTTAACCGCTTAGCTACGAAGGAGCTCGCGGAGAGAGAGAGAAAAAAACACTATGTAAATTTTTACTTCCCAACTTGAAATATTAGAAAATTTTCCGGTTTCCGAAAGCTAATTGGAAAATTATAATTTGTTGCTAACTAACATTCCTCTACAGAAACTCAATTTTGTAGCTCAATGTGCAGTTAAATATACTGGAAAATCTTCCACCTAAGATCACTATACATATTATTGAAAACTGTCCGACTTATGAAAAGTTTTTCCACTTGTTTCTACATCGTAATGAAAATCTTCCGATCCATGAAAATTCCTTTCACTTGTTTCTACAGAGCAATAAAGCTTTCGATTCATAAAAAGTTTCACTTTTTGCTTCAAAATGATGAAAATTTTCCAACTCATAAAAAATTCTTGAATTTTTTCATAGAAGACAGTCAATTTTTCGATTCATGAAAAATTGTTTCACTTGTTCCTACATAGTACTGAAAATTGTCTGAGCCATGAAAATGTTTTCAGGTTCTTTAAACGATCTTACTTTTCAACATTTCTATACATAAATTCAATCAATTTTATTATTACTGAGGAATTGTTACTTAGTTACTGATATTTTTAGAACGGAAAATTTTCCGGAAAATATAGCGGAAAATTTCCCGAAATGGAAAATTTTCCACCTCACATCACTAACTAGCACATTGAGCTACTAGTTTCGGCCACGAAGACCGCCAGTAAAAGACACTTCATTTTTGCTATATGTCTGGTAACGAATAAATCCAAGTTACCAGAACTGCGTATTTAGCTCCTATGAGTATGGTCGAGCGTGATTTAAAAATATGCTTCTTAACACTGGTCAATTTGTCTAAGATTTATTCTCAAGGCCTCCATTTCCCTTTTTCATTTGTTTCTGGTTACTTACCTGAGATGAGTATCTCTAAGTGAAGAAAGAACGTGAGGCATTTTTGTATATTATATTTGTAATTGTAATAATAGCAATAGGACGTATACTACTACTACTTAGCTTTCGAGACACACAGCCTCAGAGTTTTAGAGGAGCTAACTACTGGATACAATACATTTTTGAATCACTGTAATATATAAATTATTATATAAAAATTGAATGTAACTATGTGTGCCGAATCATTATGATCAAATTGCAGTCAAATAAAATGGCTTTAGGTATATAGTTATGCCTTAATACCAACTGTGAAGTTATCATATTGCGTTCATTATAATAATATCCTAAGGGATAGTGGGGATCCGAATATTTGGAAAAAATGGAGTATCTCACAAGCTGTTACACTTACTTAGCTGAAGTTCAGTATATTAACTCTTTATTGAAAATGAACAGAACGTCTCCTAGCATTTTTCAACATTCTCCTTTTTTGGGGAGGGGTCACTTTTGTACATATAGTAAATAGATAGTGGGTTAGTTTGTAAAAATAGTCGAGAACGATCGGCCGAGTTCGATTCCCGGCGGGAGCTCATATTGTTCGGATTCACGTTAATGCGTACTTCATGCCGTAAGCGTCAGTGGGTCACCGATGGGCAACTAGCGAAATCTCGCCAAAAATTAGCGGCCCCGCGGCGACGATCCGCGGTAGACCCTCTTCCTTTTCAAAAATTATACCACTAGCCCACCAGTGGCAGAGACGCGACAAAACGCCAATGAACCACAAAATTACTCCCCCAAAATATGTTAAATCGCTTATATGTGTCATTCTTTTACATTAAGCTGATTCTAAAAATCACTAAAATAGTACCAAAGAATTACCCTGGAGAGGGCTCGAACCACCAACCTTATGATTACTGGGCGGGTGTACTTCCGACTTCGCCACGGAGGCGATGAAGGAGACGTCACTTGTAAAGGGATAAATCGTTGATATCTTCTTAATTTGGTCAACCAGATTGCTCTTCTAACCGTATATATGAGACGATAACTGTTTGGGATAAGATAAAATGCGTTCGCCATGTAATTTTATAACAAAATAACGCGTGTCTATTTCATAGTTCTCCAATACTCACTTTCTAATGATCAACGACAGTTGCCATCTAAATTCATACAATTATCACACTTAAGATTTTTCACTTCATGATGTTGAGGCAGAGGTTATTCTCGACCCACAGAGTTCACTTTAGGAACAATTCGTCAGGAAAAAATAATATATAATAATAACCGCATGCACTTGACTGGCGATAGTTTGTGTTGGTCCCTTTGCGATTCTCCGCGACGAATCGAAGGGGCGCTCACCAAAACGAAGTCATCGCTGCTACGCAGTGGTAACTTCAACACCCCGACTCGAGATATCTCTTTCGACTCGACGAAACCCTGCCGCCATGGGACACTAGCGGCAATACTTCGACTCGTCGCTATATTGACGATCGACATTTACCCGCAAGTGGACCACTAGGTGTTGGCGACGTTTACGGCATGGGGTAGGTCCACTTCTCATATAGCCGCTCTGCTGAAAGGGATGTTAAACTCAAAATCAATTCAACTCAACTTAACAAAAAATACAGTGCTTCGCATCATATATTCATATATACTTACCATGCGCTTTATAATAATTGCTGAAATTTATTATATGGAGCGCTTAGAGCACAGGGAATCAACCCATAAAGTTGTGAGAAAAATAGACACAAAATTGTGATGTTAGCTTCTGTATGTTCGTCTACTTATTTTGATTTGGAACTTTCAAATTTCATAAGTTTTTCCACTGAAAAGTATCGATAATCCAACACGGAAATAATTAGACCATGTAATTGGACCTTGAGGGATTGACCGTAGAAATTCAAACTCCGATTAGTTAGAATTTGGCAACCTGGTTTTATTATAAGTATAAACTTTTTGGTCGGTAGAGAAGAGGCCATGGATCATGTGTCAGAGTTGATGACGATGTGTTTTGGTAGGTCAGTGGTTCGTGGTGGGTCATGGTGTGGGTAGTGAGTCAGAGTGATCCACGGTGGGTGGTTGATCATGGATCAGAGTGGGTCACGGTAGGTAGTGGGTCAGTGGATCGTGGGTAAATTTTCAATTACCCACATCATCTTTGATCAAATCTGTAAAACCAAACTGAACAAAGAGCAATAATACTCGACAAATACTCGAAAAGAAGTGGGAATACAATACGCAGGTGCATCAGTTATTTACTGATTTTAGAAAGCCTACGACTCGGTTAGGAGAGAAACATTATATAACGTTCTTACATAACTTGGAATACCGAGAAAACTAATTAGATTAATTAAGATATGTTTAAGTGAATCCCAAAGTAAAGTCCGGGTAGGAAAATTTTTGTCCACTCGCTTTCACGTCGAAGATAGCCGGAAACAAGGAGATGCGTTGTCGCCATTATTATTCGACTTTGTTCTGGTATACGGTATAAGGAAAATCAAAGATAGCAACCAGGGCCTAGAGTTGAATGGTATTCACCAGGTTATGGCATATGCTGATGATGTAAATTTAATAATGGATGGTAGGAGAGCAATAAAAAGAAATGCAGAGATCTTGTTAAACGCTTGGAGGGACATCGGTTTAGAAGTAAATGCAGAGAATCCTAAATACATGGAAGTGCATCGGGACCTCAATACGGCAGATTATGGATGCGTTAAAATAATAAATAATTCTTTTTAATAAAGTGGATACTTTCAAATATCTAGAATCAATATTAACAGACGAAAATCATATTCACAAAGAAACTAAATGTCGACTAAAAGCAGGGAATTCGTGTTACTATTCGCTTCAAAATCTCTTGTCAAGAATTCTGTCGAGGAATTTGAAACTTAAAATATATAAAAAGAATATCATGCCTGTTGTTCTGTATAATTGCGAAACACGGTCGCTTACTCTGAGGGAAGAACATAGACTGAGAACATCATCCTGAGACGAATATTCGGGCCCAAGAGGAACGGGAATGGGGAATAGCAGAAACTTCATAACGAGGAACTATATAATTTATACAGTTTACCTAACACTGTTAGAGTCATCAAGTCTAGGAGGCTTAGGTGGGCAGGTCATGTAGTTAGAATGGAAGAAAGTAGAAAGGCTTTCAAAGTCTTGACTGGAAGACCAATCCAAAACCGACCACTAGGAAGACCTAGTGGCAGATGGGAGGACAATATTACGATGGATCTAACAGAAATAAGAATACAAAGTAGAAACTGGATTCAGTTGGCTAAGGATAGAAGTCAGTGGAGTTTCATGAGCGCGGCATTGAACTTAGGGGTTCTATAGGCCATAGAATTAGTTAGTTGTACACGCTGCATGTCTTCATTAGGAGTCTGAAGATTCAGGTAACTAGTGTTTTCCGTGGTTTGGTTGATTTCATGGAATGGTCTGCCTTCTTCTTTTGTCTAAGGACTGCATAGGTTCCGGGTTCAATTCCCGTTGGGAGAACATCGAAGACATTACTGTAATCTCATTTTTAAACTGTAAATCACAATAACCTAACCTCTGACAGAGAGCATAAATACAAAATAAACAGTCATAAAATGTCTTGAGACAACAATCTAAGAACATATGGATAAAACATTCGTAACTAAACGCACCTCTTCATCTGTCAATAATTTGGTTTATTGCATGTTGCTTGTATTGTACACTACCTTGGTATTAACAGTTAAAAGAAAGCAGCGTTCCTGTCAATTCAAGTACGCAAGGCAGCAGAAGTCTAGATTTGATTTGATTTGATTCTAGCGTTTCCCTCAGGAGCAATGGTATATGAGACGTGAACCTACAGCTTAACATGGATCGGAATCACATGATCTCCCGCCGGGATAGAACCCGGGTCTCCCGGCCAAAGGCGCGTACGATAACGCTTAGCCAGGAGTGAGCTCAGTAGACGGTTCGAGTTTAATGCAGACCCCGTTAATGTAGCGTCGTGAAATTGATTATGAATCCGTAAAAAGACATAGAATCTTCCAGCACACACACACACACACACACACACACACACGAAAAAAGCTCTGAAAATCGTAGTGAATACTGATATGTCCACTTTAGAAACTTAAAGAATATAAAATCATTTAAGGAAATGCTATAATTCAAAATCATCTCAGTGCATTTGCTATAGTATCAATACAGAAAAATGGTAAAAGCTAGATTTCAAAAGAGTTATTATAAAATTGGCTGTTCCGAGGAACAGCTAAATTGATGTCATATACAAATGAAATGGACCAATTGTTATTATTTGTACCTTTTATTATGTTCATGTATATTTAGTTACCTTTATTGATTTTCCAGTTTTACTTATTTAGAATACTGAAAGAATTATAGGACTAGAATTTTCTAACGTTGTGGAACCGAAAGATTGTCACGAGACTCCAGTGGAATGTGTACTTTATATAATACTTTCGAAATAAGAAGTTTTACCAGGAACATTTTCAAACTAAAGTCTGTTTCATAATAATAGAAGAACTACTAAACATTTCAAGTATATTACATTTTTAGGTGATTCTATATACCTTGAGCTACACTTCAACATAATTTCGTTGGTGATGAAATATTTGTCGTATCGGAAGAAAAGTGTTTGCATACCCATGATATAAAAGTTTGAAACGCCAATTCCTCCAACTTTTTTTTTTTTTTTTTTTTTTTTTTTTTTTTTTTTTTGTAGAACAGAACTTGAAGTTTGCAGAAAATTCTGTGATAACGTGGACATAGTGAATCGTCTGTTTTCACGAATCTTAATCTCTACCACACGCACAACATCGTTAGTGATTACAGTGTTGGCCCATCACGTTCATAATGAACATTCTCACGTCCTTCTTCAAACAATCTCACCCTCTCATAAACTTTGCTATCCGTCATGGCGTTTGAACATACACCTCACAGATTTGGCGTCCCGCTGACATTCCTACCAGTCGGAAATCGAATTACAGATCTTATTTCGCTCCTTTCTTTTGAACTCTTCAATTATACACTACGAAATTCACGCATTGTTGATGCTACTCCTAATGACGTCTCTTTATACTCAAAAAATGCTAAACGACCCTGCTTGCACAAAATAAAGAACAGTCGCACTTTTTTTATATTTTATCGAACAGACTTTACTTTAAAAACGTTCCTCGTACGAAGGATATATTCTATGTACACTTATGTCAAAAATGATTGTCGCATATCTATAATTGTTTTCCTCGCATATCTATAATTGTCAATATAATTTTATAATGATTTTGTAGGGTACTTTTAATAGTGATACAATGTGTATAATCGGGAAATGTATATTTGTGGTAAATTTCATAGGAAAAGAATTGTAAATACGAAAATTTGAAAGAGTAAAACAAAGTATTGCTAAATGGACAAGAAAGTTTTATTTCCGTTTTATTGTTCTTTTTTACTACTCTTTTGACATGAAAATTGCCACATACATGTCTTTGCAGATTACACACTTACCAACATTTCAAGAAGTACCGGTCGAATTTGATATCAAATTATATTCCCACAACAACAGATTTAAAGTCATGCGACAATAATTTTTCACATAAGTGTACATGTAAAACAATAATTTGAACAGACGGTTTAGTCTATAGAAGCAACATTTATGAATTCTAATCATGTATATTGCTGAACACTGTCCATGGATGTATACCTGTTACATGGGCGGCGATTAGGGGGAAGCAAAGGGGGGCAGTTGCCCCCCCCCCACTTTTTTGAAGTAACGCATTGATGCATATAATTTCATTTGGAAATGTAAAGTTATTGTATATATATCACTGGTTCATAGAAAAGAATGATGCCATATATTTACCGTTGCGTGAGTACGTATTAGTTAGTTCTCTTCCCGTTGTGTTAAGAAAGCTATAGGAATTGCGTTTTAATTGCCACTGAAAATGGTCCAAAATTTAACGTATTGGAGCACAATGATTCCAGCGTACTTCATTTCTTCTTACAATGTTTGTCAGTCGCTTTGAAACTAATTGAGATAACACTGAAAAAAAAAAAAACTTTCACAAGTTATTCTTTAATTGCATAACAATTGACTAAAATGTATTTTCTTTTCTAATAACAAGGAATATTGGTTAAAAACAGAGCAATAAGAAAGAATTACTACCTTTTTCATTGTTTTACAGTGTAATATACGAGTGAAGTGGTGTGTTTAGGGGTGTACGAGGGTATATACAATTAAATTTACTGAATTCAACATAATTCTAGGTTTCAGGATTATTTTGTATAACTGGAGTGTGGATTGATTCTAAGTATTGTTGAGTTTAGATGTATTCCAAGAAAGTGAAAACTGCACCTAATGGCAACGAAAATGTTTCGAGAAGCTTACTATCTTTCTAGAGTAATAACATACATTTAATGCCTTGTATGGAATTAAAAATATAAGTTGTTCATTAATCCCTGATTCATTAAAGTTTCTATGTAACTTTTGCAAAACAAGCCTCATTATTCATTACTGAGTAATACAAGATTAGCCTAAAAGAAATAGGCAACTTTAGTGGTTCCCCAAATGAAGAGTTTTAATTACATGGTAACGTAACTTACGTGAGTTGTAGGGTACATCAGGAAGTGGTTGTGATACAACTACAGATCTATGTGTGATCCTTTGGTTACACGGGAAACATCTAGTCTGTAGTCCAATCCTTCCCAAACACGCATCAAAGTCTGACTGTCCACCAATGCAACAGCATCTCTGATTCGTTCTTTGAGTTCCGTCAGACTGAGGGAGGGGAGGGAACATACACGTTATCTTTTCTGAAACTCCACAGAAAGGAATCCCACGGTATGAGGTCTGGACTAGGGGTGTTCGATAAGGCTGAGGACCTATCGAACTTCGGGACTGAAAATTTATCGAGTTGTCATCGGTTACTCGAAACCTTTCGAGTATTTGAAATTATCGAAGTTTCGGGTATTATCGAAATTTCGAGTATTATCGAAGTTTCGGGTATTATCGAAATTTCGAGTATTATCGAAGTTTCGGGTATTATCGAAATTTCGAGTATTATCGAAGTTTCGGGTATTATCAACATTTCGAGTGTTATCGAAGTTTCGGGTATTATCGAAATTTCGAGTATTATCGAAGTTTCGGGTAATATCGGAATTCGAGTATTATCGAAGTTTCGGGTATTATCGACATTTCGAGTATTATCGAAGTTTCGGGTATTATCGAAATTTCGAGTATTATTGAAATTTCGGGTATTATCAAAAGTAGTGATGGACAGTTCGGTTCCTTCACCTCTCCAATGATTCTTCTTGCAGCCAAACTAATCAAACATTTTTCACCTGATAAGTTATTGCAAAGTTGTATTTGTGAGGAGAAAGGAAAGAGTGCAGAAAGGGATTGCTTTTTCGTCCCCCCCCCACACACAGAAAGCGTTCATTTTTTCCCCTCAATTTTATCTCTTGTTTGTTATTTGCTAACAGCTAGTGTATTAGTGTTGCCAGAGATACGGTCTTAAACGTACAAATACGGTAATTTGCTCTTCATACGATATAGTATACGCCTAACACCTCAACCATATTAATCACGCACGGTGTTGCTAAAATGTTATAGCAAAATTTTATTTTTAAGCCAAATGTGTTATCTTCTGTCGTGTTTGCTTTCTCTTAATGGCCACTAGTTCACACATTGCCGCAATCAGATATAATGATGCTTTGGGCGCAAACTCCCCCTTTAACCTTTCAGTAAAATAAATGTTAGTCAAATCAGTGGTGATTTCAGGGGTTGTTCAGGAGGAATATTTCCCCACAAACATATCTCTGATCATGTTCACCGTGGTTTACCAGTATTTTTGCTACTTTCACCCTCCGTGTATTCAAAATCTCCCGGGGTAGGATTACCATAATTTCTGGATATTTTTAAGAATGATGTGTGTGTTTATTGAGAAGTTAAGAAAAGTCTAATCTTAACTTAATAAAATGCTTATGCTCATTTTCTATACTTAAAATATATTTTTTATATTATTATCTTGATTATTTTCCTGAGTAAAGTATTCTTGCGAAGAACACCTTATCGTTATTGATTTTTTCATAAATATCAGCACAAGACAGAATTGCAAGCCAAGCACTTGACCAAAGACAGCGAAATTTCCCAGTCTTCCATTTTCCCTAAAATTTCGGGCATTAGTTAATCCCAGACAATTTACCGGATCGGGCTTGAATTTAGGACGTATGATAAGACTACGCGGGGAAAACCTTGAAATCATCACTAAGTTTAATGAAGGTGAAAAACGGAAATAAATCTATTTCCTCGACAGTGAATATACAGTGTAGTATATGTTCTATATAGTTGGTTTGTATATACATTATGATGAATCCACACACTAGCGGATCCAGAAGCGTCGTTTGGTGGAGGCAGATTGCTTCCTGGACGAATAATGTAGGTTTTAAAAACGTAAGAGTTTTGCATCAATTTAGAATAACTAGGTGCATTATTTTATATAGAGTGTTTCAAAACAACACCGCCAACGTTTGGGTTGCCACATTACCTAATTTTAGCGGATACCACCAGATTTTCAGGTCTTATATTCGTCCCCCGCTTAATCATCTCTTAATCACGAAAAACCACCCGCTTTTTTGGATTGGAGGAAAATCTAAGACGACTTTGTTGATAAAGTGTTGTTATATTCAACGTAAACCGATACATTTCTGTGTCAATCTCAATCGCGAATGGACAGATGACAGAAACAAGATGAACGCAAAAACTGTCAAATTATTACTACTGGTTTTGTACAATATGAAAGACGTATCATGCGTAGAATTTTATGATAAGATTTTATGCCATCGAGATTTTTTAAAGGAAGTTAAAGGGAATGAAAAATGTAAAAAATTTGGCATAACCATACACATTTTGGTTCAACCCATGAATACTAATGATCTCATGGGTGCGTATTTCTTTGATAACATTCTGTCCAGTTCAACTGAACACGTCTATGTTGTTATGTAATCTATATGTTCAACTAGTTTTTATATATTCAGAAATGATTGCAAATTGAACCTACGGATCCTTAGCATATTGTTTAGATTAGATTCATTATTAGTATTGTTTCTTTTAAAATGTTTATACTGTATTTCATATATTGTGAAACTATGGTATTTTCGTATGTTAGTATGACTTCAAGTAGAAATCTTTGAAAATGATAAGAAATTTTATAAGAGATGGACCAAGACTCCTAAATATGTTTTAGCTTTCTTACGATAAAAGTTTAGAAATTATTTTGTATTCCTTAGAGAGAAAACCGTATGAACAACATCCGCCATATATCGCTTGCTTTTGTTTTTTTTTTTTTTTTAAACTTGTCTTACAAAAATCCTTATTAGAGATATTTTACTGTAATACTTATTTAATACTTACTTTACAATTTGAGACTCACATTTGTTGAACTTAATAAAACATTAAAGGCAAAAACTAAATTTTCTTTACTTTAGTTTTGTTAGAATAGTACATAGGAAGTGTCACTTAACAAAGAAAACACTAAAAAATGGTCAGAAGGATCGTCAGTATTTCTAATACACAAATTCACATCAGTACTTACGGTTTAGAATTCCCCGCTTTTCTAATTTCAAAATATGGCATCCCTATCCTGAGACCAAGATAAAACAAAAAGTATAGACCAACCTGGGTGCACAAATGCTTCCTTTTGGAGTTATAGGCTGCCGAAAACATGAATAAATGAACTTTATATGTTCATAGCTCCAATACTATAGGATCTACCGTAGTCTGGTCAAGATTTTATTTAGGAACTAGTATGTGCCCTATCCAAATATCCAAGTTTCAGAATGATCCGAATATCCCACATGATCTTTTTGCTGACATTTTCACTATAGTAACTTAAACACACTTTCCAGCACCGTTTCATTGAATTAGCAGTATAACCTTGTTTCCCATAGAAAAATATGATTACAACCGAAGTGCAATGTGATCGCAATCGATTTCAAAGACATTGGCTTCTTGTTTCGGAAAAGAAAGAAACAGTGATAAGTAGTCTATTGTATGCAGGACACAACAGGAAAGATAGGGTCTAATATTTCTTTCAACAACTGCAAAGCAAGTAACTGCACGACCATCTTTCTTTGAAAGTCTGTTTGCAATAATATACGAAGCAGCTGAGACAACTCTTGAGGAAATAATGTTTTCTATTTTTCCTTAAGAAGTGATCGGAAGTTATTTTAATTTGATATGGAAATTGAATTAGAGCCATCGAAATGTAAGTCAGAGGATGTGTGTTTTTCTCCCCTTTCCCCTTCATCCCTATTGTCCCTCCCTGGTTCGATCGCCGACCAAGTAAGTTTGTGGTGGACAACATCGTGTCCATGTGTTTTCTCGGCCATACTCCCGTTTCCTTCCACATTCCCATTCCACCAATTATTCCATCATCATTCACTTGCCTTAATCATACTTCTCTCTTAGCTTAACAGACATAATAGTAGGTCATTAAACTGGAAGATTTCACTTCATTTCATTTTCCTTTAGTCTTCGTTCTGCCATATGTAAAGTTCTTCCTTGTGCATAGCACCATGCCATGAGGGCATGTAGGGAGTGTGCCCTCAGTCGTAGATGAATGTGGTGTTGTCGGCACCACGCTTCGACCGCATCCCCCTCCCAGGTACGCATTGAATCTGAGGTTGGTAATGCCCAGAGCCGCACGGCATCTTATGCACAAAATCAAATATCGTAAAGTAACCAAGAGCAACAGATACCTGACATATGCATTTAGACCAATCCTCTTTAAAATCGGACAATTCATTCGAAAGTTATCGTAGCTTTCACACGCCTACGCCCAAAGTATGAACAAATACTTCAATTCGGGAAAAATCCCCTTGTAGTATGGCAACCAAAACAATAGGTGTCTGGTGAAAGCAAATGAGAGCATTTTAAAATGAGTTCCATCAAAATCGGACATCCGTTCGAAAGTTATCGTCGGATGCCATATGCAAACAGACAGATAGCATGGCCTGTAATAGGGAGCTTCGCACCCAAAATTCTCATGGTTTGTTTCACGACAATCTCAAATACTCGAAGGCATTCTAGCGCCGGAGAGTAAATTTTTGAAACGGAAGTTTGATAAGTCTCCAGCCTTATTGACTTTCCTTACCTCTACCTATATCAGCAGCTATCTCTATACAGAACTTTAAATTAAACCCTCGAAATCATGGTTAAACCCTCAAGTTACTATTAGTAGACTAATGGTGTCTTGGATTCCAATTCCATTCAGGTGATGCATATTTTCTCTTCCTCTTTCTCTCTTCTGACAGACTGCTTAAACCTTATACAGATCTGTGGGGAAAAAACTTTTCCTTCACTTCATTGCTAAGGAGAGAAGCTTTAAAATAAACACTCTGCATGTATGTAATACATATTATATACAACTATGATAACCTCGAATTCATTGTTTCTTCCGAACTCTCCGATAATCCCGAACTTTTCAAAATATTCAAGCGACTCGATAAATGCGATCATATTGATATATTTCTGTATTTGCTGCTTTCAAACAATTCGAGACTCTCGAAGAGTTCGAGTGTCTCGAAGTTGTCTAATGTTTTTTACATTTCGAGTGCCTCGAACACTTCGAGAGTCCCGAACATTTCGGGAGTGTCGAACATTTCGGGAGTCTCGATCATTTCGGGAGTCTCGATCATTTCGGGAGTCTCGAACATTTCGGGAGTCCCGAACATTTCGAGAGTCTCGAACATTTCGAGAGTCTCGAACATTTCGGGAGTCTCGATCATTTTGAGAGTCTCGAAAGTTCGATAATTCGATAAAATTAAAATTATTTATCGATGAAACGGTTTTGAAATTTTATCGAATTGTTATCGATTACTCGATTATCGGAACAGCCCTAGTCTGGACTTCATGGCGGCCATTGAGTCATAGTCATGTTCTCATCAGTTGAATGGCCAATCCACCGCCTAGGAAGAATTTCGTCAAGATAACCCCTTACATCGGAATGCCAGTGAGGTGGGGTTCCATCCTGCACAAATATGAAATTGTCACTATTTTCTTCAAGTTCTGGCATCAACCAAATTTGCAACATGTGCAGGTACGTTCTTCCAGTAACAGTTTCTTCTTGAAAAAGAACGGTCCATACACCTTTTTGGGCGATACAGCACAAAACACGTTAACCTTTCTGAGTCCCTAATCTGCTCTGTTTACGACATCACTAGTGTGAAATGTTGATTCGTCCCCAAATGTAAGCAGCTGAATGAGGGCATTTCTTCTTCACAAAGATTTTGTATGAACACGCAAAACTGTACGTTGCTGTTTGTCACTTTCATTGAAACTTTGCAGTAATTGCAGTCGATATGGATAGAACTTGAGACGCTTGCATAGAATGTTCCAACAGTCTTTTGAGGGATATCAAGTTCTTTTTCTGCACGTGTCGTTGATTTCCTCGGGCTACGAGCGTAGCTCGCACGAACGCGCTCAACTGTTTCATTTGACACTGGAGGTCTTCCCGTGGATTTCTTCTTACAAAGACAACCTGTTTCTTCAAATTTATGCACCCAGTCATAAATGGACTATCGTGTGGGTGGTTCTTTCCCATACTTTGTCCTAAAATGACGTTGCACTACAGTAACTGAATTTGTCTTTGCATTTTCTGGAACACAGCTTTCTCAACTTGACTCGCCATATTCCTCCAAGCCACGTTAATGTGAAGTTCGAGGGCAGGGCCGCTTACGTCACATACCCGTCATTGAAACAAAAGAAAAACTGTCAGCCGCAAAACTTCAAGTATGTATGCATGTACAGCGGGGGACACTTCTAAATGGTACAGCCATATGAAGATTTACGGCTAAGGTGTACCATTTAGAAGTGTCCCCCGCTGTACCACAGGTAAAATCTTTTTGCTCAAAAAAATTTTATACATAGTATAACTTGTCTATTTCTTTAGGTTAACCCTGTATTATCCTTTCTATTTATTTGTTTTGCAAGTTCGTTATAAAATAATCTGATCATATAATTTTCCAGACAGAATTTTAAGATGTTCATGAGCAAGAAATCAAATCTCTTCTTACACTTTCATTGTTTAAGAATACAAAGAGCTAGTACCTACTTCCGTTGTTCTTGTCAATTTCCTTAATAAAATATGAAATAGAATATACAGTATTTTAACTGAAAAATATAGTATCCTATTAGTTATATAACCTTTCGACAAACAAACTGTTAGCATCAACCAGGTAAACTAACATTGATATACAAATATTCAAATCATACCTTGTCCCCCCACTTTTAACGTCCAATCGCCGCCACTGACCTGTTAATATATATATATAAATGAAAGTCTGTGATTTAACATTTCTTGAACACTAGACCGACCTCAATGCAATTTTCAACATAGATGAGGTTCGGGCCTGGAAGGGTTTCTGTCATTTTATTTTGACGGTACAACGTATGAGATGGGGAGGAGGGAGATATATTAAAAAATAAAACTTAATCCGCCTTATGCAGAGTTGTTTTGACGTATGATTTGCATCATACTAAAGGTCTGACTATTGCAGGAAACAAATGTTAGTCGAACTCTTTAGTATGGCACTAATCATGCGTCAGAACGACTGTACATAAGGCCCAATAACTCTTGAGATACGAGACCGATCTGCAAATTTGCAACATAGATGAGGTTCGACCTGGGGTGGTCTTTATCATTTCAATGTACCGTCAAGGTGCAACTTAAGGCAGGGGCATCGGAGGAGATATACAAAAATGAATGAAAATGAAAATTACTACCTTTGTGACTTAATAACTCTTTAACCATCCAACCGATCTCTATCAAATTTTCAAAATAGATAAGATTTAAGCCTGGAATTGTTTTTATCATTTCATTTTTACGATGCAACTTAGAGGAAAGAAAGACATTTAAAAAGGATCGAGAATGGCCGATTAGTGCAAATTCATAGTTTTTGGGATCTCTGAGACTAACAGCTACAATTCTAATACCGTTTAAATCCGAATTCAACCCCACAACTTGGGGAGGGGGGGGGAAGAAAATTATAAAGGAGTTTTGCATTTAAAGTTTTTATTTCAACCCAGCGAAGCGGGTAATCAACGCTAGTTTATAATGAAAATAAAACTATAAAGGGTTAAACGTAAGACGTACTCAAATTAGAACTCTTATAATAATAATTTTAATCCCCTGTATTATTATTATGGCTACGATCCTGCTTCCATAGATAAACAAGTGCCAAAAGTATGTGTAAGTAATCGTTTTACCACTTGGTCGCTACGTGATTTTGTTGTAATTTATTCTCTAACATGGTTTTTTATTACAACATGTGGTCATATGAACGTGTGTATACCTAACTAGATTCATTTTCTTTCAAACGGCACGGTACGTAAAAATCTATTAACAATGCGTATTCGTGGCAGCCATCTTGGAATACTAGCGTCATCTTAGTTTTCCATTAGTTGCAAGAATGAACCATATCACTCGCTTAGTAAAGCTCAATACCAGGACAGGTATTGTCCAGTACAGTTTTGTAAGCCAAATAAACGTGAGCCAGCTCTCCCTCTACTAGAGAACATTTATAAATTTTGAGTTTTTGATGATTTCCAAGTTTAAAGGATGAGCCAAAACCTCTCTCTACAATTAAAATGGGAACATCGATGTACCCATGAACTATGAAAGGGAATGTACTCCTAAACTCATTCATCTAAAATCATACAACACACACCAAAAACTTTCAAATAAAATGAATCAAATAAAAAAACTAAATCTGAATGTTCGGCATTTTTTTCCGCATAGAAGAAAACTAGATGGACAATTCCTAACTTTCAGAGGTACAACATCGTAATCATATATTATTAAAAAAAAATCGGCAATTTTGTATGTGTTACGCAGGGACGTACGCAGAGGGTGGGTTATAGGGGTCCAAAATCCCACGAAATTTCGACTTTTGTGTAAATTTAGCCTAATTTTGGGGCCAATTTTGGGAATTTTAATATAAAATACCCTCATATTTAATTTGGACTCCTCCCGAAATAAATGTCTGCGTACGCTACTGCTGTGGCGGTCCTCTTGGATTATGGTCATCACTTGCAACCATTAAAACATCTCATTCCATCATGAAGGCCCCCATCCCAATATAATAAGCAAAAAATAACTTGGGTATTTACAAGCGAAATGTAAGTCAGCCCTTGCAGTATACAAGTCAGGGTGACTTACGAAAAAGTAGTCTTTGTATATCAAATCCTAAGAGCCTCATGGACCAAAATGAATATACATGAATACTTTGCATAACGCAGTTAATTTATTCCGTGCTATACAGGGTGGTAGGTAATTCCACCGACAAACTTTGGGAGGCGATTCCTTATACGAAATAAAAGAAAAAAGTTCCAATAAACATGGGCCGAAAAATGCCTCCTTTCAGAGTTATGATCCATTGAAAATTCGAAAAATCATTTTTCAAAACTCCCTAACTTAGAAACTATAGGACTTATCCCAAGCGGTTCAAGGGATTACACAGGAACTGGAACATGCTCTACCTAAATATCAATGTTTCAAAATTCACCGGTACCAGGTAATTCCTTAAACCGCTTGGGATAGGTCCTATAGATTCTAAGTTAGGGAGTTTTGAAAAATGACGTTTCGAATTTTCAATGGATCATAACTCTGAAAGGAGCCATTTTTCGGCTCATGTTTATTAGAACTTTTTTCTTTAATTTCATATAAGGAATCGCCTCCCAAAGTTTGTCGGTGGAGTTACCTACCACCCTGTATAAAATCGCAGTGCTCGATGTCGATTTTCGATAGGTTTAAATTGAATGTGTTCATCACAACAAATTTATGATAATAAAAGTTCGGTTATTTAAAAAATATAGTTGACAAACCTATTGAAAATTCAACTTGCAATACTTGATACACGTAATAATAAAAATCGTATTAGAGTAAAATCTGCATTATTTAAATCTGCGGTATCCAAGGTATTCCCATATATGTGTTCCAATATAGCGCCTCAGAATTTCATTTACCAACTTCCCTTCGGAAAAAATCTGGAAGAAAGCCTGCTTTCCAGTTCATGTTACCTCCTTATAAAAAGGGCTCTTAATTCACATACCGAATGTATTGAGCGTAACACAATAGGGATATTCAACATTATTATTAAATAAAGAAACATTCTACACTGAATAAATCACAATGGAGAGATTTCGTACAGTGAGGTAGTGGACGGTGAGCTTTTCGCCAGGCGAAAATCTAACCTGTGAGGTCCTAGCTGCTATAAGTTTCGGTAATGACGTTTCGTACTCAAATCTTGTGACAAAATCAGCTATAGATTTGAGTCCTACTGAAGAATATAGGCATTTCTCTCGACTTTAGACGAGGTAAATTGATCAGATAAACCTAGAAAGAAAAGGCAGACAATACAAAAAATTTTCTGAGACATTCATAAATCAGTTAACTTTAAAAAAAAATGTGTCTAATGCTTTTCTTTTCTGTGCACACAGTCCCGTTTTTGATTATCGGTGGCAATACTTGCCTTGAATACAAATCCAGAAGTGGTTCAGATTTCAATTTAAACAGTTCCCGTTTCTTATAACTTCAAGGCTCACAGGGACGTAATATCAACTAAGCAACAAATACAAATAGTTTCTCTTTCGAGAATGATGATATGTTTCTATTACAATCTTTAACATAATAATAATAATAAGAAGAAGATAAATAAAAAGAAACAATTATCATTTATTACAAAAACAATAAAAATGTTTTCTTACTTATTAGTACATGTCACAAAACGTGTATTGCAACGGTGACTATTTAAAATACAAAATATTTATTTATTTATTTTTCTGTCTTACATGAGAAGAAATTTTGAACTTAGTGGGTCAGTTATTTAATGCTGATAGTGCTACACCTGTATTCAGAGCTTATAGTTCATTGATTATTCGGGGACTCGGATATTTTCAAGTTGATACGAAATTAAAGAAATGCATATGAAATATGTCAATATTCAAATAGGCTCCTTTTTATATTAACTATCCTATTGAATCCTTTATGGGCTTTTACACTGTATATCTTAAGATATTTTCAGGTTAGATAAAATCAAAGAACAGGACGGTCTTGACCAGTGCTATTCAACCTTTATAGCTCTCGTATCTCTAGACATAGTTTGCCATCCAATTGTGTACTTATGAATGTTTTTAAAATTAAATCGAAATGAACTTATTAAACTTAATACATATGTTCTGTTGCTTAAAAAGGGGGCAAATAGAGACCCAACAGAAAAAGGACAATCAGTGTGCCAATCAAAAGACTATTTATGAGGGGATAAGGTGCACATCCAAAAAAATTAACATAGGCAATTTCAAAACGTATGGGAGACATCCAGTTCTACTGAGGAGGATTTCCCTCTCATCCTTCCTGCTAATTTGCATAGTGAGGACATTGTTAAAAATTCAAAAAAACTACAAGAATCTTTAGAACTAATCTGTTATTGAGATAACAGCTTGTTTCCGAGACGCCAACTCCTCGAACCTTGGTCGAATCTTCGAGAGTGTGACAATCAGAGCTGATTCTTGATTCAAGCGAATTCTGTGCTTCGTTTTTATTGATGTTAATGCAGAGAAACTCTGTTCACACAAATATGTTGATGGAAATTGAAGGAGTTGTGAAGTGGCACTGATCATTCAATAAATTCTCCAACTATGATCATTCAATAAATATTGGAAATATGCTTATTTTAGGATACGTACTCACAGAAAACTCTTCGCGTACCCCCGGTTGAATAGCACTAGTCTAGACCTTTGATATAGTAAGTGGTAGAATATAATTTAATTATCCCAAGGTTCTAATCAGATGTGACCAGGAGAGTACTACTCTACTGCAACAAACTCACAATGACATGCGTCAAAATCATTCAAGTTCACTGCTGTATATCTTTTCACTGTTGTACTGGGACAGTTTAAGTTCCACGGAGAGATGACAAAAGAGAAAAGCTATTTACATTTTTTGACTTGTAACGTCACGGACAGTCCCAGACGGGAGCGAGGAAAACTGGTTGTGGTGACTGATATGTTCTGAGTTTGAAGTTAAAACATCAGCGAAAGAAACATTCAAGAAACGGGAGACCTATCTCTCTGTAAAGGAATAGAAACCAGGAATTTCTGTATTCAAATATTGTTTGAATTATTAAAAGATGCTGATCGATTTGCCAACTGTCTTGTCCGGAGCAGGAATAGAGTAATTTTTAACTTTTGGAGAAAAAGCAGGAAGTTAATGGGAGGGGTCGGAAATCATTAATGTAGGTGAAGAGATACAAGAGTGAACTGTTCCATACTAACGTCCATCAGGAACCACTTCCTGCATCCCGGAAACCACCTTCATTTTCTGTTTTCCATACAGATCTATATGCGTGTTTTTAATTCCATTACATTTAAGAGCGTCAAGTCACGCCAGGAAGAAAGAACAGCTTAGACACGTCACTGACTCTTAAAATATTTATGTTTTTCCCATAACATAAGAAATCCATACTCAGTGTCACAAATTGATATTGTTAACAAGTGTTACCTTAAAATTATTCATTTTTATTATGACAAAAACTTTTCATATCTTGTCATGTTTAATGAATTATGAATTTCTTGATCTTATATTTAACTTTTGACTTCAAAATGGTTGTATTAATTACTTATTATACACTCACAGTCAACCAATACGCATGCAATGTATTCAAAATGTCCATCCATGGTTGGATATTTTAAATACATACACATGATACACATGTTTCATATATATATATATATATATATATATATATATATATATATATATATACAGTATATAACAAGTGCTGAAATAGTGGCGACACAAAAATCGTCCTCCTGTAGAGAACCTCGAAAGAAGCAAAGGATGTGCAATGAATATAGTAGGGGAGAGTAGGATAAAACCGGGACTCTAAGGCTTGAAAGCTTCCAGAAATCACCGTTTTTACCGCAAAGGAACAGAATTTTGCACTAGTGGGGTAAAACCGGGTAGACGTACGGTGTATTATTGTTATGAGAAAATAAAAATGTTAAAAGTTTCCACAAAATTCAAGTTCTTTTTTATTAACATAAGATAACTATTGTTGTAAAATATAGGGGAGTAAGTTTAAAAGGGTACAACTTGATGAGTTGTTAATAAATTTTGTCTTTGTCTTTACTTTTTTGCCTATTGATACAAGTCGAAAGTAAAATAGTCACCTCCCTCTTCGGCCACAGAACACCTTTCATGGGCCCAACAACGACATCGAATGCATCAGATCCATCCCTCACCACTTTTGGAGTCCGAGTAAAGCTTACTGCAGTAAATGCAGGCAGTATCGTCGTCCTCTTCACTGGAGTAATCCCACATTTGCTCCTTCAGTTTCTTTTGTTTTCGTCTCTTATTTTCTGTCTGTTCTTTTCTTGGCATCTTTAAAAAAAAAGTCTTTTCTTTGATTCGTTTATTTATCTTATGTCCATCTTTCTTCTTATTTCCTTCATTTTTCACTTTCTTTTCTTAGAATGCTGTCTGAAGTTGATGCTTGTATGGGGAGCCCGTCAAAATGACTGTTTTTCCTTTTCTCTTGTTCTCCTTCGGCTGCGTCTTTCTCTCAGTGTACGCGGGAGTCATCAATTCAGAGGGTGAAACATTGAATGATGTTTCGGAAACACGTTTAAAGTTAGGTGTTAAGGACTTAGAACAGCAGAATAAATTGAGTGTTTTGGGTTCAGAAGGTGTTGATTCGATGATGTTGACACATTAGGAACGCTTGCTGCAGGATCTTTAAGGACTAACTATTAAACCTTTCTTGTTTGTAGAGTCTTGATGCTGGCTTTGAGGATTTCGTGGAACTTCCACTGCAGTTTCTTCCGTTCTTGCTTCAAATGCTGCTGAGGGCTTCACACCTCGGATACAAACCCGAGTAGTCGCTGAGTTGTCACTTTAAGCAGTAGACTCCGACTCATATAGCCACATTCCTGATACAGAACGTAAAAGTGGAACCAACCAACCAACCAATTCACGGGAGCGGAAAAAATGCAAGGTTATAATTGTAAAATCTTATTATTGTATTATATTAAACATTAATATAATACAATATGAATATTTTACAATAATAATTAGGTCTATGTACAATAACAACGTTTTATTGTTTAATATATCTTGTTTCGTAACCTCTTACAATGTAAACTAATATGGTCAAATAAAAGTATTGGGGTTATATAATAATAGACTTTCTATGTTTTAGAAAAACAAAAGCCGAAACCGGGTAGTACCCGGTTTTGCCCCGCAAGTACATCTTTCACCACACCTGGCGTCATTTGACTATAGAAAACGATACAGACAATTACTTAGAATTGATAATGAAGGTAATTAAATATTGTACAAAGACAGATACATACCTTTACTCTTGCAGAAACAGGAACGCAGCATAACCCGTCTAGTTTTTTTTTTTTTCAAAAATCGTAAAAAAAAAACACTCAAACTGAATTTTCTTCACAGCAACAAAAGCAGCTAGTCTATTGCGTTCTGGTGGTGGCCACTGCTCCTTCGTAAAGGTGGAACGTAGTTCGTCCGAGTTCTGCGCGATCGCAGCGCATACAAAGACTAGAACGGGGTACCCGGTTTGCACCCAATTTCCCGGTTTTACTCCACTCTCTCCTACACATCTAGAGAATAGTGCATTTTGTTTTAAAGTTAAAGGCTGCTGAAAACGACGGAAATTGAACTTAAAATTTCCAAAGCTCCAAAACTATGGGATCTATTGCAGTCCCATCAAGAAATTACTTACAAATTAGATGTGATACTCGTATAATTCAAATATTCATGTTCGAGATTCTGGTACTTGCGCAAAACTTTTATGAAGAGACTTGGGATACGGGAAAATAATTTAAAATATTAATTAATAAATATATCTACTTAAAAAAGAAGGTGATCATTAAAAATCACTTCATTCGTCAGTTTGTGATCCTAAATGAGCAATCACTTTTTCCCTTTATGTAGCATTAAATATTATACTTTTTTCTTTCATGTAGCGCCAAATGTTGTTTCCGAAAATTATAAGCACACGCAATGTTGTTTCTACCCAAATAAAAGTTTCCAGTAATAATTAGAATCATGTTTTCTTCTTTCACTTCTTCTTATCATTATTATTATTGTACTTGCCTTGAGATGACGTTTGCCAACTTATTCTCTGTACAAGTAAAAATTTACAAATATATTACATTAAAAAGCTTGATTATAATTTGTGTTTGAAAATATGAATGATTGCACTTGTAAACTACAAGAGAGTGATTGCAATCTAATGGTTAGAAAGTCTTCATGTAGATAAAATAAACCTCAACCTGGTCGTTAAAATTCCTCGTGACCATATAGTTAGCGTAATCGTCCTTGGCGCTGGAGATTAGGTACGATTCATGAGCTCATGTAATATCGATCCCAGTTAAGCTGTAGGTCCACGTTTTGTACCGCTTCGGTGTTGAGAGTGATTCAAAAAATTAGGATTAATAGAAATAATAAGTATTTCATATATCCATACAGGATTAAACAAAATATCCGGGTAGTGCAGATTCAGAGAGAAACAATGAATGCAATAAAACAGAATTGAAAAATTCACATCGTTACCACGGCAATGGTAGAACAACTTCTGTCTAATGGGACATCCAAGTTAAGTTGACTTTCTTACCAGATTAACGATCAGGTTTTGTTGGTTGAATTGGAGTTTAGTAACCCTTTCAGCACCAAAGCTACGATGAGACGTGAACCTATTCCTTAACTGAATCCCAATCATATGAGCTCCCACTGGGAATTGAAGCCAGGTCTCCTGCGTCAAACACGATTACGCGAATCATATAGTCGCAAGAACGTTTGACGACAGGTTTATTTTAACTATATGCACATTTTCTAACCACAGCAGTGCAATCATTTTCGTAACCAACATGTGCAATCAATCGAATTTTCTGTTTACGTTATTTCTGTTTCGATTCCTGTTGGAGCTCATGTGGTCCGGTTCCACGTTAAGCTGTAGATACAAGTCTCATATAGAGTCGCTACTGAAACACACACTAACTCCAACCAAATTCAACTTTTGAATAAATGCAAAATTACATAAAATCGTTTGAATATTCGCATCATCCAACAAAAACTAAAATGGAACTAGATTATTTTCTGTTATACAACTGTAATGTATGTTAAAAAGGTGATTCTATTAAATAACTGAAATCTTAATAATAACCTACCGCTTCAGTATGGATCGGATGTGCAGCAAATAATGCTCCTGCCATGCCAGCAAATTTTGGTTTTAAACCTGCTACGGCTAGGCACACTCTTGTAAATAGTAGTGACGCTACTGCATGTAGAATCACATTACATGCGTGATACCAAAATGGCTGTAGTCCAAAAAGGAAATAATTTGTCCTGAAAATAAGAAAATAAATAATTAACAAGTAATACTGTATATACTACATCTTTTGATTAATAATTCAATAGAGATAAATCATAAATACAACATTATATTTGTTGTTATTTATTTCATCTAATTGTATATGCTGTCATTATAACTAGATTGAAACAAAGCATACGCGTGCAGTACATTAGAAACAGTTTTGGTTGCTCCAATGAATGGTTGTGATTACTATTTTTGGTACAGGTTCATATTTACTATGTCATACTTACCGGCACTTTACATGAAGATGACAAATTGCCTTAAAGTTACCTTAAGATGAAGTTCTCACTGAACTGATGTATACTGTATAGTCCTATAAGTTACGCTTCGTCACCTTACGCTTAGTTTAAGCCAACTAAACACGACCGTTTATTTCTACTGTAATTTAAAGAGAATATTTCTTAATAAAATATCAATTTCCATTGGTAAGCATATGCATACACATAGTAGTAAGTACCTTGCATTTTTCAACACTAGAGAAGTAACAGGTGAATCTTTTCTTTCAGACTGCTAGTCCATTTAACGAAGAAAATATAGAAAAAATAACTCATGTGGTTCTAAATATTGCACTGTTATACATACTAGGGTGACAGAAGTTTTATGTCCCCGGTAGTGCGAGGTGAGCGGGAGGTAGAGAAGGGTTTAAAGATAGATTTTTTAAAAAGCTTTTCTTAAGTATCTCCAAAACTATGCAGTCAACACAAAGATTTCAAGTACAAAATTAAACTATAAATACATTAAATTTCCTATGAAAATAGTCCTCTATATTTTTATAATTGGATTAATGGTTTAGAGACAGAGGTGGACAAATATCTATCTATCTATCTATCTATCTATCTATATATATATATATATATATATATATATATATATATATATATATATATATATATATATATATATATATATATATGTGTGTGTGTGTGTGTGTGTGTATGTGTGTGTGTGTGTGTACAAAAAATCCTATTGTAATTAAAAGTGTCAAGTAACTTCAAGGAAAAGCTCATGCATATGCAATATATAAAGGCAATACACAACTGCATGGATAATCACACTTACGTGGATAAGGTGCCGCAGAGTTGCTGTAGTATTAAAGAGTGCAAGAATATTCCAAACTATTTAGTAATCCACTTATTAATGTAAAAAGCTGTTGTTGTCTATTATTTTCTCGACTTGAGGATAAGTCGGAATGTTCTGGCCTGGTCAATATATAATATTAGAAGTGAAAAAAGAGCTTTTAAACATTTAAAAGAAGAAATAGTTAAATGGAAAATAACTGAGTTTATTTATGAGTTACACGATTTCTATTCATTCTACAATATTTGTGATTCCTTGTATTTCGTTCATTCTATGGTTAAATATAAGCCTGCCAGACGTCCCGTAAGAAACGGGACAGTCCCACTTTTGGACCCGAGTGTACTGTGTCCCCTTAAATTTAGTCGTATAGACAAATGTCCCCTATTTTAATACTGTCTCGTTTCTGCTCTCAATATTAGCGTATCGAAAAGTGAAAAATTAAAAATTTTGACAATAGCTGGGACCCTGTATTAGTAAATGAACAATAAGCTGTGACATGTTACAGCTTGGATCAAATTATCACACGACCCTCTCGGATTTCATAGCGAGCAAGCTAATAAACTCGCAGCGCAGAGTTGCAGTTGTCCGTCAGCAGTAAATTGAATCTGAAATCTTTGATAAAGTGCACCAGCTGAGCTATTGTTGATAATAGCCTACATTACAGGTGAAGTGTTCGAATTTTGTATGAACGAGAATGCCTAAACCGAAATGCACGTTTTCTTCCAACTTGAAGGAGAAGTTCCCTTTTCGGAAAGCAAGGAAATTGAACTATCATGTTGACTGACAAATTTTCCATGCTACTTTTTCCATTGCACACAATGCAAGATAACAGATATTATAAATAAAGGCTAGGGGCGCAGAATTGTGCTTTGGTTTGGGACTCAGAAATGTGAAAATGCGGTCCTTACAATACAAGGAGATAAACGATGTAAGTTTTCATCAGATTATACTAACAAACGTACTTTTAGCAAACACAGCCAAGTAAATAATTAAATAAATTCGTATTAATAAACGCACGAAGAATATAGAAGGTAGATTGTAACAATGATTTAAATAAAACGAGATGATTTACATACTGTTTTCCCGTAAAGCATTTTTATGAGACGTCACCTTGAGTTTTTAAGCCGATCCTTTCTAGTTGCATTGTAAATATCTTCAATCCGTATAATTAATTGCAGAGAATGAAGACAAAAAAGTAGCTGCAGCTGGGGAACTTTCACTTTTTATGCTGTTGTTCATAACCAGAGCTACAGCTCATAGGATTATGTTGGAAATTTGGGGGGGGGGGAAGATGTCCCATATTCTCATGAAAAAATATGGCAGGTTTATTAAATATCACTTTGAGGTGTGCATGAAGAGCCTCTACATTGATTAGGTGTACATGTTTGCACACTGTGAATCCTGAGTCCGAACTTTCTTGCAAACACGAGCTACCTCGTTTGTTTTCCCATTTTATGGATAACCGAGCGGAAGGTGGGGATGAATTTCTATGTATTATTGTTTCTGAGAATTCGGATAAAAACAGATCAGTTGAAAATGACTATAAATACGCCAAAGGTATGATAGATGATGTCGAAGAAGTGATTAGAGCTGTGGCTGATCCGACGCAAATTAATTAGTACTACATATTTTAGTAGATGTGCTCATATTTTTAATTAAAAGTTTTGACAACATCCCTTTCGATTCATAATACAGAATATTTCGTCACATTATACAGTAGGACGTCGACAATCCGAACACGATTCCTAGCAGCTTTTTACATTTTGTCTTCGCGCTAGCGATAAACAAACAATAGGATTGTCCGTCGGCATTGTCTCAAGTCAGTGTTTTCACAAAAGCTCATTTATATGTAATTGTTTGTCATCATACATATATTTATTTTCATTTTCCCTTAGGCCTATACAAGTTAAGTTTTAAGTGTGAGCAGTGGCGGATCTAAGTCAGGGCCGGGGGACCTAGGCCACCCAGTTTTTTGAGTGACAGAGATAATTTAAACTATTATTTATATATTTTGAAAGTTTATATAAACTCAAGATATACATATCATAGTCAGGAGTCAGACTCGCGCCCCAGTTTTTACCTTCTAGATCGGCCACTGAGTGTGAGTTACAAGAACTGTGTAATTTAGTGTACGAGCAGGTACTTCAGAAACATTAAATGTAAGTAGCCTTACGTAGGTATTGTCATTACTGTATATACTGTACAACCACTATATCGACAAAAGAGCATACCGACAGTATATTTGTCTAAATTGCATTTTCTTGGTCATTTTCGAAAATCAGAACAATTTGAAAATCTAAAGTACCTGTGGTCTCAATTAGTTCGGATTTTCGACTTCCTGCTGTATTTTTAACAGCATTTTTCCACGATACAGAGATGATGATTTCAACTTAGCACCAAGAAGTAGTAGGTACAGTCACCAGTAAGAGATCTCCCCCCATAAGTGCTCAAATTCAATTACTTGAGGTCCAGATAATGTGCAATTGTGCAAATGCCTGGACAGATGCAACCCAACTTACACGTAACTTCTCTCGGCACTGACAGCAGTTGGTAGCACTGAATCAAATCTTTATGCAAGGAAAATTGTAAAGTAGGTGACTAGCGAAACAGTTCACCATTCTGAGATGAATATCTATGGTTCCAAACATGTTGACCAATGAACATCACATATTATTCTCAATATTGCTCTGTATGTAATGTATTATTTGGTTAATATATATATTTTGTTCAGAGAAATAAAAATACTAATCACGCATGCATCACAAAATGATGGAAAGTAGATGAAAATATCAAATCTGAAACAACTCCTGGAGTTTGTAAATAATTGTCTACATTGAGAGACCTCCAATTCTCCTCATTCCAACATTTCTTTCTTTCTGGAGGGAAGAAGATCTTGCTTGTCACACTGAATATATATTGAAATTGATATTGAAACATTTGAAAAAGCTTCAACCTGGCCGGGATTTGAACCCGGGTCCGCCCATTAAAAGTTCAATGCGCTAACCACTTGCCTACCGTGTAACTTCGTTCTCCACCTAAACTATTAGCTATTTAAAATCGTTGCATGTAAGACTATACACATGATACTAATGCTCGTATAAGAAGACATTCCTGATGTGAGTGTCACAATGAGTTACTCGAGAATTCCTTCTTTAACACAAAAACAAGTTATATAGATCATCGTTACTGAGCAAAATAATAGGAAACGTTCTTCAAGCTGAGGGTATCTCATCGTTTTTAACGATGGGCCCGATTTACGCTACTACTATTCTTCCTCACCTTATCTTTTAATTTCCAAAGAAGAAAAGATGGCAGACAATACTTTCGTATTCTTTGAATTGTATCAAAACGCGTAGATATAGAAAGTTCTATTTTAATCTTCCGTAACTACTAGTTTATTTTCTTATCTTTGTATGAGGAATTGTTAGCAGTGAGGTAAAGCATAAAACTCGTCTGGGAGAGACGCGAGATCGAATCCCGTCGTGGCAATTATTTTTTTCTTTAAGTGAAGGTATTGTTTACGTAATTGGTATTGTAATTATGTTATTCCTTTATATTATTATTATTATTATTATTATTATTATTATTATTATTATTATTATTGAAAAGTCGAGACTTGGCTATATATTTTACATTTTATGAAATTTTTGACTGAATTTCAAATCTTTTTATTGATATGGAACAGATCTGAAGTGGTGAATTGCTTTAAGCATTAATATTTCTAGCAGTAGTAGCAGTAGAAGTAGTACTCGTAGTAGAAACTTATAAAGAATTACTGGGAAATGTTTGTGATTAATCATTCGTATGTTTGACCCATACTAACAATATGTCTTACGTGTTCATCAATTGTTCGCTAAACACGTTACATTCCCAAATAGTACGAATCAAGGTTGAAACGGCTGACATCATCTTTCGTAGTTCACTTTTCTATTGCCAGTGTATTGAAGAAAGTTGTTTCAATCCTAAGACTGAGAGAAATTGAATATTTTCCATATTATCTTACATTGGAAGTATCAATATCACAAATGATAAAAATTTCCTTTAATTACCTAACGGGAATCGAACCCGCGACCACCGGGATGTGAACCCAACGCTTATACTACTACTCTAAGATATCGCTGTTAATTCAGGGGCGAAAAACTTGTGTGAAATATCTTCAGAAAATTGCACACTTTACGCTTCCAATATTGTAAAACTCTTGTTTTGTTCATAATAAAATAGCAAGTATTATGTAGAAATAATAGACAGGAACATTCAATTCTAAATTGTCTATGTAAATAGTAGAAAATGAATGATAGAAGCAGCATTACTGGATGTTGTTGAAGCATTTAGATATGAGGAAGTTTAACGCCCTATTTAAGTATCGAGGATAAATTATTATGTGAAACTATAGCTTAAATATATCTCTTTGAGTATTCATTTGTAATTATATTCTTTCACAAGCCATTAATGTTCATTGCAGATTGTCGAATTCAACATTTTATCCAGTCTACTCGATATTAGGGAAATTAAACTCTCTAACCGTTGGCCCGCAAAGACGCGATGTCTGGCCTGCGCACTCAAATGTGCTTTTCAGAGTACCAAGCATACTCATACTCAGAGTAACAAGCATGATCTTCTCCTCTTCGGAAAGGAAAAGATTTTGGAATGAGAAGAATTGGAGGTCTCTCAATGGAGGCAATCATTTACAAACTCCAGGTTGTTCTAGATTTCATATTTTTATCTACATTCATGCATTTTCAGATTCATGCGTGGTCAGTATTTTTATTTCTCTGAACATAAAATATACAACGAAATAATACTTTACATATACAACAATATTGAGAATAATATGTCTTCATTGGACACAAGCAGGTAGCCAAGGGGGGTCCGGTGATCCGGACCCTCTCTTCCAGACCAGAAATGAAAAATTATGGAAGGATGAAAGAAAATGAAATGAGAAAAAGAAGAGTCAGCGTTAAATATTTTTTTTTAAAAAAACTAGATTTTGGTTACTCTTTCTTATGAGGAGATTTGCATTACTTGCAATACTTGAAGGCAAGGTAAGCGGGATATCCTGGAAGTGTCAAGGAATTTTAAATTTCTAGAAAAGTTACAGAATTTGTGTTACTAATCAGAGATATTTCAAGCTTCCGAAAGCATAACAGCGTGGGCATTTTTATCATAATTTTTCATCATCGCATCCTTGCAGTATCAAACATGTTATTTCAAAAACAATTTTCTACTGTTCTTTTAACCTGTCATTTGGAACATACAGTAGTTGACGGAATAATAAAAACAAAAATTTATGTAGAAAGGAAGTTCTGTTAACATTTGATTGAACAGAGAAAGGAACGCAGATATTGTAAAATACTTTACAAGACATTATTGGATATGTACTTTTTATAATAGTTGAGGTCATAATGAAAGGAATTTTGTTTTTATATTTGAATGAACAAAGGAAGGAACGTAAATATTGTTAAATCTTTTTCAATACGTTCTTTATTCTTTTACTCGAAATTTCTTCAGTTTGTTATCGGAATACTTACCAATATATCTTCATTTTATTGTCCTAACAAACCAATGTATTTTGATAGTAAAGTACTTTAGATTGATCAAGCTCCTGGGCTTTCAGTATTTCATATCAGCCTCTCCCCCCAGTTACGAAATCCTGGCTAAACGAACCAATATATGTTCCAGTAAAATAATTTAGAATGATCGAGCCCCTCGTGCGATGACCACAGTATTTCTTGCCACGGACTTCCCCCTTCACGAAATCCTGGTTACGTGCCTGTTGGACACAAGTTTCGAGCCATATAGATTTATCTCAGAACGGTGAACTGTTTCGATAGTCAGCTACATTACAATATTCCTTGCATAAAGACTTTACTCAGTGCTATTTACTGCTGTCAGTACCTAGAGAAGTTACGTGTAAGTTGGCTTGCATCTGTGAAGACGTTCGCACAACTGCACATTATCTGGACCCCAAGTAATCGAGTTAGAGGTCTTAGGGGGAGATACTTTTGCTGGTGGCTGTACGTGTGTCCTATTACCTACATGAATATTGATTTAATTGTTGTATAAACTTTCGTTTAAAAAGAAGTGTCAATCTTTTATCATTTTTAAGATAATTAGATTACTTAATATTTATTTTGTCACATGAACATATTTTTCAAAAAAATGTCTTGCTAAGCAGGCATTTCTTTTTCAGTTTTAATATGCATTCGACGCGTTAGAAGATCAGTATCATTAACTACGAAATAAACGATGACTATGATTGTTTTCCATACAGCTGTTTCAAATTAGCTTGCGAAACTTAATAATTAAAAGTCTGGGTTGGACTACTGAGTATGCCAATTCTTGAGTTTCCATATTTTTTTTTCATATATTTAGTTTCGAGTATTTTGCATTTTTGCACAACTGTGTGCCGGTGTTATATTGGGAATAAAACTATGAGAGCATATTTTTACCGGGAGGTAAAAATACGATAACACACTTTTATTCCCCTGTAAAAATGTTCTTACTTCCACGGTAAAATTACACCAACGCATTCTTATCTCCCGATAAAAATGTGATACTCCAGTTGCACGTTACAAAGACATAGCGAAAAAGTAAAATAGGATTGGATTCTTAAAACTCACGTTGCTGACAATCTCAAAAGGAGTGAAGTAAAATGCAAACCCACATTTGTATAACGTGAGCCAGGATTTACATAGTTAATTGTCATAATATTAATACATGAATAAAGCTCAAAACTATGATAATCAATCTCAGAAAGAGTAGAGTAAAATGAACTGCCACGTTATCACAATTCCCAGTACTCCAATTTGGGTCTTATTTATAAATTCAATAGAAGTAACTGCAAAAACTTACGGCAGATGATAAGCTACTGTGCAATAGGAAAGATGTTTTTATGTTCTAATATTCAATAGCTTTTGGTGTTCATCTAAAGCTTAGTACCGAAGAAAGGTGTAGTGGAGTGAGAATATAAAAACCTCTGGAATATCTTTATTCCTCTAGCTATTGGAAATAGAGGAACATTTGCTGTCAAAAAGGTATTATTTTACCATGTATTAATATTTTTGATGCTCCTTCTCACGTTCACTATAGGAGAAAAGAGTAAAAGATAAGAATATTATATTATTGAAATTGGGAATACTGTTAACCCGGTGTCTAGTAAAGTTAGGAAGAGGTGTAGTACAAAAGAACACTTTTAGTTATGTATCAATATTTAGTAGTTTTCGCTGCTCATCTTATGTTTAACACAGCAGATACTGTTGGGGCTTAGAATATCATAGGAAATTCAAAGACATATGTATCTCACTATCTATTGGAAAGAGATTCACACTTTCGTGGGAAGCAAGGAACCATGGGATTTGTATTTTTCATGTGTCTATATTTAGTAGTTCGTTTTGTTAGTTAACGCTTGCTATGAAAGAAGTGGATCGGGATAAAAATATTATAGAAATTTCAGACAAGTTTTCAACTCTCTATCTGGGAAATGTTTTGTCCTGTGTTAATATTAACTCGTCTTTCATGTTAATCTGACGTTTAGTACAAGAGAGAAAAGTAAGAATATTATAAGAAATACTTAAATGTGATGAGCTCGCTATCTATTGGAAACAGATGACCATATCTTGTTAAAAAATATTGTTTTATCGTGTACTAATATTCAGTAGCTTTTGATGTTCGTCTGTCTTTTAGTAAGAGAAAGGATCGGAGACAAGAACATCATAGGAATTTCACAAATATCTTTAACTCACTATCTCCAAGAAAGAGATGGCCAGTTACTGCATTAAAGATAATATTTTGTTATATATTAATATTTAGTAGTTTTTGGCATTCACCTGACATTTAGTATGGGGGAAACAGTTGGGAGTAATAATATTATGTGAAATTCAGAAACATATTTAATCCACTATCTATTGTAATGATATGACCACTTGATATGCAAAATGTAAAGGCCTGTGATGTATTATTACTTTTTAGGTTTTAGTGTTCCTTCAATGTATAAAATATGAGAAAGGGGTTTAGAATATTAGAGCAGTTTGTGATATATATCGTCCCGCTAGATACAAAGGGGCGTATCCCATTTTTCAACTTTTCTAGGATAAAAGTTTAAAGATGTTATCATAAGTTTATTTTATCGTGTTCTGTCAAAATTTAATTTTATCTCGTAAGATACATACCTGACACGAAGGGTATCAAACTAAATTTGAAAAGAAGACGGTAGAATAAATAATGACAAAAGGTTTAAACTTGTCTTCTGGGAAAGTTAAGAAAATGAGATACGCCCCTTTGTCTCGAGAGGGACGATATATACGTATATCATTCTTTTACCTGGAGGTTTAAATGTAATGTATTCTTAACCCACACGGGGGGGGGGGGGGGCCCACAAGTTGTCCCTAAAATCTGATTACCACATAGCACATCTGATAGAGCATCAGGAGAAATGAAAATAAGCAAAATTTAAGGTACTATGGACTAGAAGGATAGGAGCTACAGCGATTCAAAATTTGAATATGCAAAGAATTATATCATGGAATTATGTAGTTTAAATAAATATCTTGAAAATCGTTAAAGCAATCAAAATAAAAGTTGCACAATATAATGAGAATAAAATGCCTTATAGAAAACTATAAACAGTGTTGCCACAGGTGAAGCAGTGTTGCCAACTCACCATAAAAATATTTTATTGTATATAGTACCATATACAATGTATTCTTATCACTCTCAATACAGGACAGGATAACAAGGGAAATAGGTTTACAAAAAGTATTTGAATCTCTTTTCCCTTATGATATGCATTTCAATGAAGGTGTAAATATATAAATCCGAAATTGCACCCTTTCCCATCTCCATGAGTCAAATCGGAATACTGGGAGGGTGACAACTTGGCAGTTTATTTTGCTGTGCCAGTTCAGTTTGAGACAAAATTCTGAGTTTTATACACATTTCAATATTATGGCACTTAACTATGTAAGTAGTATTTTGGTCTCATGTACTCTATAGTGGATAAAAATGTGGTTTTGCATTTTACTTCACCTCTCTTGAGATTGAGACTTCTAGTTTGTAATAATATATATGTAACGTGGGTCTCAACGATCCAATACTATTTTAGTTTTACCTTTCTCTTTGTAACGTGAAATGGGAGTATCATATTTTTACCGGAAGGTAACAATGTGCTGGCATAATTTTACCATTGGACTAGGAATATGCTGTCGTATTTCTACTGAGAAGTAAAAATATGCTGTTATATTTTTACTCCACATATAAACATGAAGGAGTAAGAATATAATACCGACGCTGCTAGACCGTAGCCGCAAGCCGTCTTTTTATAAGACGCTTGAGAGTTCTACTCCACATCTTGCTTTCTTCCAGAGGCGCCCAAAATTTTGTAGGGGGCATCTCCATGGTTCCTATTTTACGTCTGGTATTTTATATACGTTGCTTGCTATATTATGTATACATTTTCGTGAGCCAGGGGGAGGCCCGGCCGCCTTGATCCCCTTCGGGCGTATATGCATATTTCTCCTATCGTTATGAGCTGTGGAGACGTAGACTTGTGTGTTTATTGTTCGTGCGTTATACTACCACTAGTAGCTACACTGTTTGCAACAATGTCTGAAAAGTACTTATTATATAATGAAGATGTTCTGTGTAATAATTGTTATACCTAATATAGGTAAAAAGAGATAAAGGAGCTAATGAAGGCAAGTATTACAGGTAAGGAAAGGACGAAATATTTAGATGGAAAATATATTTGTTCTTCATGTGTTTTGCAGACTCAATCGCCGACAAGACCTCAATCAATCGCAAGTTACTTCCAAGTAGATGGTTTAGAGCAACAATTTTCAACATTGTGTTCTTCTCCTGCACTTTTCAGTCATAGTCGTACACTGACTAACTCCTAATAATATCAATATAATGTACGGATACTAGACACGCAGCCTACGTATGTACACACTAGGAGCATAAGGAGAAATAAGCAAAATGTGAAATGTGACTTGGAATTGACTCGTACGAAAGGCCATGCACCGGCATCTCTTGGTGCGTTTAGACACAAGTTGTGTATTGATTTTTGTACATTATTTTGCAAGTATCAGGTATTTTTCGAAGGTTACCTGAACAGTTTTGTTTGATTTTACCATTACAATACGAAATTTTTGGAAATGTACTTTCTACACCGCTCTATCTTCTAAGCTATTGATCCTATAAAATATTATAGTACTGTTTTTGTACGAAACGTTATGTAGTTTAATTTTTTTTACTCTAAATATTTTGTGATATATCTGATAGTTTCTGAAATATTTAAGAGAAACTCCTCCACTGCCTGCCGGCGCCCCATCCACAGAGACTTTTAGTATATCGTTTAGGACTTCCCTTAAAATTGCACCAAATTCCAGACTACACAATTTATTTTTTCCAACCAGTGTTTGCTGGTCTTCGTTGACTGGATTATTCTATACTAACAACGGCTTGCAGTTATAATTGTTTGTAACTACGTGCACAGCAAATTTTACTTTAGTACAAATACTAAGTATATTAGAAATAGAGGTATACAGGACTAAAATATATCTACGAAAATAGAACATTCTTATGAATAATTTACCATGGTGAAAAAAAGAGATTCTTCTTAATTCATAATTCTACCGCACTTGTGAAAAACTCATTTTAGTGTAGAAAATATTTTTCAGCTTCCGCATTCACATAGCAGAAATTAGTTTAGGAATAAAATGTGATTTTGTATTAATGATGCTATGTACTGAAGAAACGCGTAATCCTCTTTCTCTCTCTCATTAATTTGAAGTTCAAATTATGTGACTACGTCTCTAATATAGAAAAGACATACTTTGTTTCATAAAATCAAAGTATTTTAATGTACTTTTTATGGAACACATTTCTTGCAAAATAAAGGAAATCTCTTCTTTGTTGTTGATGAATTTGAACTACAAGCACTAGATACAATAGGAAATTCTCATGATATTGTAAAAGAGAGAGATATTCAAACATACACACATATACATAATGTTACATAATACACAACACATAATATACAAAGTGTTCTTTTTTTGTAATATCCGTTAAGCCATCGAAGATGAACCAGAATCTGTTTATTGGAGACCGTGCAACATCCATACCAAAAAACAGACTCTGGCGTTTAATAATAGTGTACTAGTGAGCGTGAAACCTTATCGAAAGCAATCGAAGCACCCAACAAGGACGAACTGGCCCTATATGATGTAGTTCCTTTTCCCACGGGGGTGCTGATTTATCTGAAATTCAAACATCAGACAATTCATAAACCATATTTAAACCCTTTAACCACATAGTTCAAGCATTCATCAAGGTCAATAGTGATCGACGTAGTTATCACCTAACCGGCACTTTGGGTATGATCTACCCTCAAGGCGTGCTCGTCTCGTCTCATTCAAGTATATGACTATGGTAGGTAGGTGGTCTATATCTTTAATTTTGGATAATCTCGTTATGTAAGTCATTGTTATAGAACATTTCAGAACGCATAAGATGACTATATAATCCTTGGACAGGTAAGAGAGCACGAAGTAGGTTTATTTTACAGAAGAATCCCACATTAGCCGACTTTCTTGAATTAATGATTAAAATAATGTTTGCCTTTATGTAATGAATTACTAGAATTAGCACTTCTTCCCTAAGTCCCTCCTAAACTTCTCATGCTCAGAATTTAGGACTTATTAAAGTATAATAACATAAGGAATTGTTGAAACTATTATATTGGATATTATATTTTTTTGTTTAGAAATAACTATTTAATGCTATATTTAGGTACGAAGAGTTTGGAGATGGAAAAGATTTGTATTACAATACTATATACAATATGGAATTGAACTTAAAACTAGGAACTAATGTCGTAGCATAAACGGAGTATATTTGTTTCTGTGGAAAAGCGGTTGAAGAAATGCATACTCTCTGACAAGTAAACCTTACGTTTGGGTGAATCGAGTTGCTGACTGAGACACATATGAGAAAGTAGTACTAAATGTGGTCAGTATTTCAGTGAAGTTGTAGGTGCGAAGCTCCAGAGGTTTAGGAGATACAGCTACCAGAACATCACATGGAAGTACAGAATAGTCTTCCTACAGTTGGAGGTAAAAGCCCTGTAAGACCTCTTGTAACGACAAAAGGTGAATACCAAATATATGGGTACATATTAGGACTAGGGGGGAGTCATATAGTAAGGGTATACCTGACGGCGGCCATCTTGAAACCCGCCATTTTGAATTAAGATTAAGTTTTTAAAATAGGAATAGGGTCATGTGATACATGATTATTTAAGGCGCAAATTTAATCAGAAGAACAATGGTGACATTAATTTTGATTTACGCGCAATTGGTAAAAAGTTACAGGAAAACTAAATATTGTTGCAGCATATGTATTAGTCCTTATTTGCTATTAATAAGGTGTCAATGTTATGCGTTTTGTTTAAAACTTTTGTCTGATTCAAAATGGCGGATTTGAACATGGCCGCCATCAAGGCAACTCTTACCATAGACCTAATATTTATCCACCTGCTTTTTATTTAATTATTATCATTAACACAAAATTTACAAGGTGGGGTAAAGGACTAATACATATGCTGCAACAATATTTAATTTTCCTGCAACTTTTTACCAATTGCGCGTAAATCAAAATTAACGTCACCATTGTTCTTCTGATTAAATTTGCGCCTTAAATCATGTATCACAGGACCCTATTTCTATTTTAAAAACTTAACCTTAATTCAAAATGGCGGATTTCAAGATGGCCGCCATCAGGTATACCCTTACTATATGACTCCCCCCTAGTCCTAATATGTACCCATATATTTGTTATTCACCTTTTGTCGTTACAAGAGGTCTTACAAGGCTTTTACCTCCAACTGTATGAAGACTATTCTGTACTTTCATGTGATGTTCTGGTAGCTGTATCTCCTAAACCCCTGGAGCTTCGCACCTACAACTTCACTGAAATACTGACCACATTTAGTACTACTTTCTCATATGTGTCTTAGTTAGCAACTCGATTCACCCAAACGTACGGTTTACTTGTGAGTGCTCTAACACAACTGACTGACTGATTAAAACTCGCTGGAAACTATCCCGTTAGAGGCAGTGTCCTAACGTTAATTTTGGATGACGGGGTCACGTAACATTTTTATAGTTTCTATTACGGACGTTGATAATATTTTTTTAAAAACACTTTGTTGTTAAAGTTTCTAGATATATCAGTTTTAAAAACTAAAACAAACTATATAATGGATATTTTTTATAAACATAGATCATTGAATGGATTGAAGTAGCATAAACTATACTATGATGATTATTTGAAAATACATTAGTGTAAAAATTTGCATAATGGATTTTAACGGATTTTGTGCTAGAAATAAATATTCAGCTACCGTGTTACAAAATACTGGAATATGGCGTGATGCTTCAATATTTTTATAATCTTTCCGCAAGAGTTATTGACTGATGAATAGTAAATAGCACTGTTTACGTTATGAAAGAAAGATTGACTTTATTGAATAAATGACGATAAACTTACAACTTTAAAAATTATTTGTCCCCCACTTTCAGAATACGTAGGCTATATCCTACGAAAACATGGCCTTCATTTCATAATGTACTTCATGAAGTTGATGAAATAAAATTGAATACTGTTTAGAAAAGCCCCACATGTTCTTGTTACTTACTATTAAGACTTCCACTACTATTAAATCTTTTACATTCACTGTTCAAAGTGTGGAGGTATTCGCAAAAGACAATGTTGTCTTCAAGTTGTTTTGAAGATCATTTTTGAACATAAGTAACATAAGATTATAACAATTTCTAACATAGCTGACGTATTTGACAAGACGGATTTTGAAAATGATATTTGATTGAAACTACAGCGTTGAGGAAATAGTATATCTTTTAAGAAAGGAAACATTATGTTAATAATGAATATTTACTCGGAATAATATAATGAAAAACATTCAATTGTTCGTACTCGAACGTTATTGTAAATAATTTTTGGAATTGACTCATAAAACGGACTTCTGTTAAAAATGAAAACTATGAGACGTGGCGCGTGATATTCGCTTTGCATACAATATTGAAAAATGTATTGGTCTCTTGTTGAGAAGCACTAGCGCTTCCTTCGTACATTCAAATTATTATCATATAACACTTTTTAATTTTTTTTTTTTTGTAATAATCACTGGTGGCTCTACTGGTAATATTAATAACCATTATAGGATACAATAATTTGTAAATGGACAATTTACTCTTGATGTACTCTATCCTTGGTGATAAATTATTCAAATAATTTAGTCTTTTAAAAAGCTTCTGTGCGTGTACGTATAACTATAATAAACACTATGGACTATCCAACTGTCTGTGTTCATAAAATATTCGTAATGTGTTTATTTATTTATTTTTTTTTTTTACTAAGTTGTAAGACGCACATGAAAAACTGTATAAACTAAAGTAATCGAGTTGTACACTTAAGTGGAAACTTCAAGGCTCATTCATAGTATATAAAGGAGTGTAATATAAAGGTAACCGGGTAGAACGTTCTGTCCCTTTTTCACTCATCACCTTCGAACATCGATGTGTCAGTTAAGAGATACCTGACAGATCGAAAAGAGCCTCCATCAGTATCGACGACTTTCTGCCAACGTTCTGGGAGGCCATCGTGGTAGAACTTGGTGGGCCATGAAGCGAAGAAACTATAAAATGCATTTTGCACTTCTACTAGGGATCTGAACTAGCGTCCTCTAAGGTCATTATCCAAGGAATGAAAAAGGTGATTTTCGGTGGGTGCATGGTGGGGAGTATCGCGGGTGCAATAGTGTTTCCCATCCAAAGCGTAGAATGGTGTCCCGTGTCATCCTAACCACGTGGGTCTTAGCGTTGTCTTGTAACAGGAGGACCCCTTTGCGATTCAGAAGTGCTGACTCCAGAGTTTTGAGTTTTTCTTGAACACGGTTCAACTGTTGATAGCACACAGTTGCATTGATGCTCTGATTAGCTGGTAGTAGTTCCCGATGCATGATGTCAAGAGCAGTCCACTAAACACACATGAGGACATTCGTCTGGTGCAGTGCTGGTTTTGGCTGTTTTGGAACCGGTTCATGGGGTGCTGACCAATTATAACGGCGCCGTGGAGCTTCCTATAGGATCCACTTCTCATCACATATCACCACCTATCCAGAAATGGCTTCTTCGTCAAACGAAACAGCAAAGAAACATAGGTGTCTGCTCGCGTTGCCTTCTGGCTCGGAATCAAATCATGTGGGACCCATCGACACAACTTGTAGTGCTTCCCAAATTGATGGAGGTGCTGCGAATGGTTTCTCTACTCCCATTGAATTGTAGTCCCAGTTTCTCGCATGTCTGGCTACTGTTCGCCTCAATTGCTACCTGAAGATCTTCTGGTGGTGGTCTTCCAGCACGTGGTGCGTTTTCGAGTGTTACATCACCTTCCTTAAACATGTTAAACCACCGCTGCACTGTCCGCGTAATCACGTCACCTTCACCAAAGGACTGATATATTTTCTGCCTCTCTGCGGCGGTGTTTGACTCCAGTTTGAACTCGTACAGCATACAATAACTTATGCCGCTATGACGCTATACTGTGTTATGGTAGATATTACTCAAGATATAGCAGTGATGGATCGAGTATCTATATGTGTTTCTTATGCTCTCCAGGGAAAAGATCTTGAAAAGGCTTCTTGATTTAACTATAGCAGAAGATACTTCCTGCGAAGCTTTGTTTAAATAATTAAAATCATTACTTTAAAAGTTCAATATATTTCTTTCAAGTATGTTTGAATGTTCTTTTGAAGGTGCCAATAATATGAAAGAACGCTACTATGGTCTCCAAGCATGTCTGAAGAAGGAAAATCCAGTGGTCATACACACTGAATGCATGGGACATTCTAAATCTACTTTTAGCGGATTCTACCTGTAAAATAACGACAAGTAGAATTGTAGTCGAACTTTCGGAAGAATCCACCTGCTTTTCAGCAAATTTATATAAGAGAATGACTGTGTGGGAGAAACATACAAAGAAGCATCATTTTGGGTAGCCAAAGCTACATCTATTAGAAGAAATAGGTGCTACTAGGTGGTAGACCAAACACAAAGCTCTATCATCAATAACGGATGTGAATTATGATCGAGTTGAATTGCAAATTTGTTGCATTCTTATCAGTATTGTTATATATGACAATAGGCAATTTTGATTGCAAAACAAAATTTACGGCTCGGTATCTTCTTGGACAGTAGTGCAAATTCAAAAATTTTTTTTTGCTCTAGTCATGCTGGATACGTTTTCAGTTACTTCTGTGTTCATTTTTCTGAAAAGCAAGTCTTTCGACTATGCAAAGGTTGGAATTCGGTATATGCATCATTTGATTAAATTAGAAGAAAAAGAAGTGCCAGAAAGTTTAGAAGATTGTGTGACAAGTGTAAATATTTAGTTAAACGTATCTTATCAGAACTTAGCTTATCAATATAGAAGATAGAAAAATCAATATAGCATAAGGCTTTTCAGAAAAAATAATTCCCATGACGACGAAAATGTCCTATGAAGAAACTTCTGACGAGAGTAGAAATCTATTGCAAAATAAGAGATACAGAACAATCTGCTATAACATTCTCTGCAAAGGACGCTTTATATTCACGAAAAGCTTACTCCTTGATTGTCCTGATTGAACCTGAATAATTACCAAGATATTGTCGCAATGGAGACGGAAAATTTTCCTGTTGATTGCAAACTATTTGTTACTTATCAAAAGTGAATAAAAGCGAGTTGTTATTAGAACTGAACAGTTTGGAAGCCAATATTGCAATTTCAATACAGATTTTAGTAAAAAAGCATGAAGATCCACAAGAAAAAGAGGTGCAAAATTGTGAGAAGTACAATAATGATGATAATGATTCAAATGAAAGTGTGACAACTGATGAGAAGTCTGAAGATAAAGAGAAAAATGGTGATACCCACTATCGAATAAAAATAAATATTTCAAACGTCTGTCCTGTGCATTTTCTATTCCGTATGAACTCTCACTCCATCTGGATTAATTAGTAATTTATATACTGTTTTCCAATTCATGACGACTATTCCACCCACTCAGGTGACCTGTGAGCATACTTGTTTCGAAACTGAAAATAATAAAGGAACAACATAGATCTTCTTTAAGTAACAACTCACTACCTCTTCTAGTGTTAACGAATGTCGAGAGAAACTTACTTATGAATTTGGTTAAAAGTAACGTGAATCTGTTGTTAGTTAATTTGAAAAGTTAATCTGTTGATACGTTCCTGATACTTTGTGTCTGCGTCATCTTCAATTTTACATGAGTTTTATGATATTGTAATCATTTATTAATAGTAATCAGTAATTCATTTGTGTGTATTATTATAAATAAAAATAGGTTTTACTTTGCTAGTTATACCAATATTTTCGTCTTGTTACAGTTATGTGGTCAGATAATTTTGGTAAACACACTGTAAATGTTAGTCATTAGTTTTCATAATGTCAAAGATATTACATACAGGTTTCGCTTAATTGTACCACTGTACTGTATAACGACGTCATAAAGTTATGCAACACACAATTCTCTTTATTTCACTCATACCTTCATCACATCGTATTGAACAGTGCTGAACTGACTTACCCTGAAACTTATATTATGATTTATATCTACATTATGTTACTTAAATATTTCTTATCTTTCTATTTTTGTTATATAAACAGATTTAAAATACTTCATAAACATTATATCTTCATTTATTTATTGTAACAACAACACAACAGGCGTCCTGCCCATTTACAGTGTTTGTTTACATATATGGTAAAATATCATTATTTTTACAGAAGAAAAACATACAGAAATTTTTATTGTTTCATTAATTAACTCAGCTCATCATACTACAAATTGTGTTCCTAAACATTTTTTCAGACATATTGAATATGTCTATCATTTCACACTTTTCTTCAATATTATTGTAGTGAGAGCTCATTCTCCATAAAGGGGATTTATACATGATGTCAGTGCGTGCTTTCTTACAGTACATGGTACTACTATTGCTTAACCTCGTTCTAGACGTCGGAACATGCAGAAATATATTAGAACTTAGTTCTATGCAATCAATTTTATTATTTATTATTTTATGTAGAAAAACTAAATCATTAACATACCTACGTTGCTCTAATGTCGGTATATTGAAATTGTTTGTTAGTTCTGGGTATGATATGTATGCTGGGTACATTCCAGTTTTTTTATACATTAGTAATCTCAAAAACTTACACTGCACTCTTTCAATCATCTGGATATATTTTCCATTATGAGTAGTCCAAATAACAGAAGCGTATTCCAGTTGGGATCTTATATACGAATAATATAGTTTTAAAATTGTCATGTGGCTACGGAAGTCTCTACTTACACGACAAACAAATCCAAGACTCTTATAAGCATTGTTTGCAATAGTTTCAATGTGATTTGCGAAAGTCAGTTTTGGGTCGAAGGTAACACCAAGGTCTTTAACAGTTTCCGGCCTACAAAGATTTATACCGTCAATAGTATAATCATAATTTATGTATTTTCCTTTTCTAGTAAATGTAATAGCTTTACATTTAGTTATGTTTAGGCTAAATTTATTCACGTGGCACCAGTGTTTTACATTTTTCAAGTCTTCCTGGAGGTTTTTACAGTCTTCAAGTGATTTAATTTGAGCATATAATTTTAAGTCATCTGCAAAGAGTAAAGTATGCGATTTCTTGATGTGCTTAGTTATGTCATTGATAGTGATGAGGAATAATAAAGGTCCAAGGTTTGATCCTTGCGGTACTCCCGATGTAGCATTAAAATTGTTGGAGATATGACCTTTGTAAGCTACAGATTGTTTGCGATCACGTAAGTATGATGTGAACAGTACTAATGCTTGCTTAGAAAGATTCATAAGAGCTAGTTTTTCAAGAAAAATGTCGTGGTTAACTAAATCGAACGCTTTCTGAAAGTCTGTATAGATTACATCCACCTGCCCACCTTTGTCTAGTTCTGAAGCTATAAAGTTTGTTATAATTGTCAAGTTAGTTGAAGTGGATCTATTCTTGAGAAATCCGTGTTGGTATACAGAGATACTGGATCTAACATGATTAAGTAAACGATTGTGTATTATATATTCATAAATTTTTGCAAATGGGGATAGAATTGCAATTGGTCTAAAGCTTTCTATATTTTTAGCATTGCTAGTTTTTGGAATAGGACATATCAAGCTTTCTTTCCATCGGTCTGGAAAAACATTATATTTTACGGACATGTTTAATAGTATATGTATAGGATGTTTTATGATATCAATAGTTCCCTTTATTATGTAAGGTGGGATACCATCAGGGCCACACGCTGTTCTAGATTTCAACCTTTTAATGGCATGTTCTATTTCTGATATTGTTATTTCAGTGATTTGGAAAATATCGAGTAATATACTTCTAGGTTCGTGTGACATTAGAGCATCAGTGTTATAACTCACAGGTTCATGATTGTAAACAGACTTAAAATAATGTGCAAAAGCCTCCGCAATATCCCTGTTACACTGTAGACTTTCACCATTATACATAAGGGGGCCATTAGTCAAATGCCTTGTTTTATTTTTGATAAAATTCCAAAAGTTTGTTGGATCATCTGCTATGCAATTCTCGGAGTTAGCTACGAATTCTTTGTATGCTTTCGCAATTTTTGTCTTTACCTCCGTCCTTAAACTACAGAATTTATCACGGTAATATGTATTATTGTCTATTGTGTTCTTCCACTTTTTGTGATAGTACGATTTTTGTTTGATTTTTCGAATTATTTCTGAGTCAAACCAGACAGGAAAGATTTTATTACTGGGATTCTTTTTAGTTGGAATGCATTGTTTAAATACGTCATCAATTAATTGATAAAAAGTTTCTACAGCTTTATTTACGTCATTTGAATATGAAAGGCAATTCCAATTAACTTTTGAAAGTTCTAAATACAATTTATGATAATCGGCTTTTCTGAAATTAAAACCAGATGATCTATTGTTTACTTTTTGTTTCGGAAAACGTTTAACTGAAAGCGCTATAATTAAGGGGGGATGGTGATTGTCTATAGGTACCAATGGTGAATGTTCACGGTTTACTTCAATTTCGCATGCATTCGAGAGTACTAGGTCCAATGTACGGTTATTGGTATTTTGTATATTATTATACATAGTTAAATTATAGAGTGACAGGAAATTGAGGAGGCTTTTACATTTAGTTGAGGAATGAGTGAAGTCAAACATAGAATTGCTAATTTCCGGGAGGTTGAAGTCCCCAATACAGAGAATAGAGCTACCCACTGGGCAATTACTTTCAATGAATTAATAGAAGTTTTCGTAAGTGCTTATTTTCGATTCTGGCCCTATATACAAAGCACAAATATACACAACTAATGATTTATTTATAAGTTTGATTAGAATACATTCAAGTCCTGCATCATATGAATTAACAAACTGAACCTTGAAATCTGAATGTATTGCTATTATTACACCCCCTCCCTTTGATGTCCCAAATAGTTTCAAGTTCCTGTTTTGACGAAATACCTTGTATCTGTCATCAAAATATTCAGAATTATAGTAACCCTCACACAACCAACTTTCAACAGCTATAATAATATCATAGTTAGAAGATAAAACATTAGTGTAAAATATTTCACTTTTACATCGTAAGCTACGACAATTCTGGAAATATATTTGCAAGTTAGTTCTACCTATTTGTGTTAACGTGTCACTGACCTTCTTTTTTAAACATTCTGGTGCATGCATATTTTTATCTATTATCTTACTTACAGATGGAGAGTCCTTGATACACATTTTTCATTTGACTGGGTTTGTCACAATAAGTTGGTTCTTGGACGAAGAGGGGGAAGATAAACTCTTCTTCCTGCTCCCTGTGGCGCCTTCAGAACTCAGCTGTTGGATTTCTTTAGCCCCGGGCTGTTCAGGTGGCACACTATCACTTTGGAATGCAGTCATTGTTGTTTGCTGCTGGTCTCTTTCTTTCAAGTCCCAAAGGGTGAATCTCTTCCCATCTATGAATAAAAACCGAAATTGCATATACGCGTAGCTTCCTTTCCTTCTAGCCTCATCTAGGTAAAATTGAAGTTGCTTCCGTTCGTCACGCACCTTATTTGAATAATCTTGGTCGACGTATATTTTAGTGCCTCGAAGTTTGCTCCTATTTTTTAACACAAGTTCCTTCTTTTTATCACTAATAAACTTGCACACAATAGGTCGGTTTCTTCCTGGCGCTTTCCTTCCCACTCTGTGCGTTCGCTGAAGGTCTTCGTCTTGTAGTTCAATATGGAGTATATCCTGAATCACTGTTCTCACTTTGGTTTCGGTTTCTTCCCAAGTTTCTTTTGCACTTTCTTCTATGCCATATATCACTAAATTTTGTCTTCTTGAATGGTTTTCAAGATAGTCGATTTTGTCTTCTAAATATTTCGCATATTTTCGTAAATCACTCACTTCACTCGACATGTTTTTTAACTGTAATTCAACGTTGTTGAACCTACTTGTTAGTTCACATACACTCGTTTTTAATTGTTTTATTTCTACGACAATTTGCTCGTTGGAACTGCGAACATTGTTAAGGATTTCCTTGATATCTGCCAATTCAGATTTGTGAGGGGGCCCTGGATTGCTTTCCACAACCAATTATGAGCATCGTAACTAGAACCAAACCGTATACAAAATATGCATTTTGGCGTTTGGTACCCCTTGTCGTAAGTACCGAAGATGCGCTTTGAATAATTTCTCCATCGGAGAACTCGTGATGGTGCCAGAACGGCACTGACCTCAATCATGTTTGGATCTTAGGTTGGACATTTGATAACAAAGAAACATACTTGAACTGCCTTCTCTCCCCCTACCCCATACTCAAACAAACTAACTTTCTTCAACAGGATTCCCTCCTATCAACATTATAATGGTTTCGGCTATAACGGTTCCGGTTGATAAATAAAAATCACATTAGAAAATGATTTGTCATTTTTCATTAATATTTGAGTGATTTGTTAAGAACGAAAATGGATGTACCTTGGGTCACTTGTTGCTTTGTACTTTCGCCCTATTCTAGCAAAGCAGGTATGAGAGAAAATAAATATTTTTTTTATTGAGAAACGAAAATTACTGGTATGTATCGCAAAATCAGTATTTTTCCCCCTAAGAGTGTCCATAAATTTTGTTTTCTCTTGTAATAAAGTGAAAGATATGTTTCCTTAACATGAACGTGATTCGAAGCTTAATTTCTCCAATGATTATCCACTCCGTCTTTGTATTATTCTTTTTTCCTATTTCCTCTACTTCCCCTCCATTTATTCTCCTTTAACAATTTCCTTAATTCTAGCCAACTGAAGTATATCTGTCTTTTTTTCTTGCATAAATGGCATTTTTTCTATCTAATAAATAAAAGAGAAATTATTCTTAAACAAGGAAAAAAAGAAGAAATATTTTCTACATTTATTGTGAAAGACCATATTCACAATAGTATTCAAGGGCTTCCCTATAGACAGTGCAGTAACAAAGCAGGTTGTTTTAGAGGAGACGAGCTGTAGAAAGGGTACAGAGTATAAGTTTAAAGTATGTTATCATATGGAAATTTTTAACAAAAGGATTTTATGTTCTTTTTTCCTTGTTTACTGTATTTTCATTGAAATCATTAATTGTATCGATTCTTCCGCTTTACTAAAATTATACAGAAGTCAATAGGTTGAATTACAATACATACAGAACATTATAGCGAGAACCGAAAAAGACCTGCAGGAGATGATTGACAAAATAGTTGACACTGGAAAACAATATGGAATAGAAATCAACATCGAAGTTTTACGAGAACATCGCGCCCTTGCGGCTCAGAGTAGAACAAAGAGAATTTGGAGAGGTGAATAATTTCAAGTATCTGGAAAGTATTTTGACGAGAGACCCTTACTTCACCAAAGAGATTAGGTCAAAAATTGCCATAGCGAAACAAGCATTAACTAGCAGGCTTAATATTGGTCTAAGAAAGAAGTTGGTTTGCTTTTGGTTTGATTTACTTTAACGTCCCACGCTTATGCCTGTTAGGTTAAAATAGACCTGGACTACTAATTATAGTGGAATCCGAACCATTTTGGTCGTTCAACTGTACGTCCACCAGGAAAGAAGAAGTTGGTCAAATTCCTAAGTTTCGAATATTGGACTGTATGGTTCAGAAACTTGAACATTTTGGAAGTTAGAGAAGAAATATTTAGAAAGCATCGAAATGTGTGTTGGAAGAAGATGAAGATAAAATGGACAAAGAGTGTGAAAACCGAAGATCGTTTAAAACGGATACGAGAGTAGAGGTCACTTTTAGCCAATCTTCCTCGTGGAAATTGTCTTCTTCATACCGCCATAGAAGGGAAGATGGAAGGAAAGCAAGGGGTAGGAAGAAGAACACAAATGATCCATGATTTGAAAATAGAGGAAAATATTGTAAAGATACACGATTTTGTTATGAATTTGCATACACTATGAGTTATTTTATTTCGAACATCGGTAATTTTATTTTAAATTGAACTGAATGAAAACATTATCGTTTGATTAATGTTGAAATCGCATTACAATTCTTTTCGTCGAAAGTTCATTTACTTTACAAACAAGGAAGGTTTCTTCCTGTCTATCGTCTTATTTTTACATATGTAATTGCTTAATAAATAAAACAACAGATTGTTTCCCTGTGCGCATTCCTATCATCACCTCATCTATAGTTTACCTATGTAATCTGCACTTTTCAACGTCATGGAAGAAATCGTCGATGAACCAGGAAATAATCTGGAAGGAACGTTAGACAAATATATATATTGGAAGAGTTAGTCCAAGTTGGATTTCGAGCCAAGCAACATATAACAGCGCGAGCTACAATTTTGAGTATTCATAATGTTGTTCCTTGCTCTAGCTTTCAACGCCTTTACTATCATTAATGTTGTTAAGTTGCTGATGACAATGTCTCGTCGTTTACAGAGAAATAATAATTTCGGTTGAGATAATCACCATAAATTCATTAACTTCTCTGTTTGAGTCGTGCTGTATCTTAATTTCCATCCGCTTTATCGCTTACTTGAAAGGGGAGATCAAGGAGACTTGCGAATTGACGAACGTCGACATATCAAAGGAACGATGAGTGATGGAAGACTGAAACCTGCGAAAAAGTACAAGTAAATTAACATGTCCTAATAGCTATTTCCCTTCTTACCAATTTCTACCATTTCAACATTACAATCTATCTTATTTTGTAAGTGTTCAGTTTTATTATATGCAACCCAGGTCTGATCCTGTATTTTACGCTCTACCGTTTACAAGTTTTACAAAATCTTGGGCGCAACTTGTCAGTTCTGAAATCTCCCAGTTTTACGTTTTATTCGCATCAGGATTTTGAGCTAACAAGGGACGGATTGCACACTATTAGGGATTAAAATAGGAAGCTGAATATCGAGAAAGTGGAAGAAACATTTCAGGCCCAAACCTAAAATAAAATAAAATTGAAAAAATCATTCCCAGGACCAGTCAAAAGACCTGGAGCTGCTCCAGTTTGCCTCATATGAACAAAACTGTCACTCTTGTTACAAGTGCCAATTTAAAGCAATACTACGTAATAACTCATTAACATTTTCTTAAAAATTCTCCTCTGGGTAGTGAAGCTCGTCAAAGAAAACTCCAGGTTAGCTTCTTACAGAAACAAGCACATCTTCACTAAATCGCTCTATGAGCGAGTAACGAAAATCTGCAGTAGCTGCGTTGCGTGTGTGTTTGACGCTTAATTAACACCAGAAGCCATTTCTAGACTTTGGGGTAGTCACAAACGTATGTTGGAATTGCACCTGGCATTTTTTGTAGAGAAAAAATGTCTTTGCTGCAATTTAAGGTCGTCAAGAAGCATACAAGAAGAATCGAAATTTTGGCTGCCGACAAAAAACAAACTAGTTTGCTTGAACTTCTGCAGAAGTTGCCTTGCTACACCATAGCACTTGATGAATCATGTGACTTTTTGATGAAGAACAAATGACTACTTTCGTATGATTTTTGGATATTGAAATTAAAGCATTTAGTAAAAAATTGCTAGCAATATTGCTGTTGAAAGGCAAGACTCCGGAGAAGATTTACTCAAGACTTTTGATGACTTCATGACAAAATCAAACATTAGTTATGATACAAAGGTGTCTTTTTCAACTGAGTGGGCCCAGAGATAATAGGCAGAGAAATGGGACTAGTAAAGAGAATCAAGGACAAAAATGTTGGGCTACTATTTTTATCAGTGCATACTTAACCAGACAGTCCTTTGTGGACAACTTTGTGCCACTCTGAAAGAAGTAATGGACAGCTGGATCAAGTTGATTAGTTTTATGAGGTCCCGTTCTGCTCTTCAGCACAGATAGCTAAAAGAGTTTCTATTTGAGTGTGATTCGGTGCATTCTTACTGCAAAACAAACAATGTTCGTTAGCTAAGTAAAAGTCATTTGATTGACAGTTTTTGGAAAATAAAAGAAGTAACCTACTTCTTAGACAACTTGGATCGCAAGAAGCAAGGAAGCATCTAGAATTCCTAGCAAATAAATGTAGTATGCTAGCTGTGATTTTCTTGAAAGATATTCTGAAACATTTAAATGTGCTCAATACTGAGCTATAAGGAAATGGGAAATTAATATATGATGTAATACAAAGTGTATCTTAGCAAGCCGGGTATCTTTGAAAAAGAACTGCAAGTAAAGAATTTATTCACTTTCCAACAATACTTCAACATAAAAATAATTCTGAAGTAGACATTCAGTATTTTCAAATGTTGTCAAATCTTAGGAATTTGGAGAAAGATTCCAAGACTTCACATAGATAGAGAAGTCATAATTCTTAAAATTGCCTTTTGAAGTTTCTTCAGTGGCAGAATGGACTGATGTTGCTGCAATTTTGTTCCGCGTTTCAAAGTCTTTACTCTAAATGGAGACAATAGACTTGCAGGAAGACATTTTCTTGCAAAAGTATAAAACTACATTCACCAAAAGTATTTGGAGTAAACATATCCCAGAAAAATATAGAAATTGCAAAAAAAAAAAAAAAAAAAAAAAAAAAGCAATTTACCTGGCCACTATGTTTGGCTCCACGTATGCTTGTGAAGCCTCATTTTCAAAAATGAATTTTTTGAAGAGCCAACATCGCTCAAGATTAACGGCCGCTCACCTTGAAGACACTCTTCGCGTAATATGCTTTCCGTGTAAAACTAAGTTTAAAAAGATGGCTCAAGACCGGAAATGTAATATCTCAGATTGATTTCTGAGTATAATTATGGCTATCTATTGTATTTATTATTTTGTCAGTAAAAATTAAAATAAAAATAGTAAGGAATATGAGTTGTGTTTTTCGACCTCAATAAAAATTTTCAAAAGTATCCGGATCCCACCTAAAAAATTACTTACCGATTCCTGGTAAAGACATAGAAACTAAAAACGAGTAGTCCACCGCTGTTGTGTATATGTGCCATCTAGCAGTATATAAGTTGAAATTATAGAACTGAAGTGAATTGGATGTCCTTCACCCAATATTAGTTTTTTTTTTTTTTTTTTTTTTTAAGTGCAGAAGTGGCCCGCTACCCAACGTTGGAAGACTCCTTTCTCTGTACGTTTGATGTTTATATTTGACTTTATGATGTAAGCTAAAAAACAAAAATTGAACCAGTATCTACTGCCATCTTTTTAGACAACGTCACCTCACGTATGGATACTTGCCCAGCCTTGCATCCCTTCAGTGAAATTTTGAAAATTCAGAATATTTGCATAAGAACATTCTTCATGTAGGTAAAATTGTACTATAGTTGGATTCGAATCAGAGTCTTTAAGTATTATTCCTGAATAAACCCGTTTTTATCTAGAATTGGATTTAAAATTAATCAGAACAAAGCTGTGTACTGTAATAATCAAGTTGTACATGAAGAACTAAATACTTTTCAATTTAATTATCTCAGTTGTAAATAGACACAATGCGATTATATTATCTAGAATTGAATCGGAAACCATTCACAATACAGCTGTCTGTGGGTATTTTAAAAGTTTACAAGTTGGAATTATCTATGAATGCCTAAAATGAATGTGGTACAGTTTAACATCATAGAAGAAGGTCAATTTGAAGTTACTTGTTCGAGAGAGTGACATTATGCATCCAAATTTGATATGAAATTATTATCTTACAGCGTTTTGCCCACTTTACAAAACTACTTTTGCTAAGATTACATAGATCTCAGCACTTGGAGGTGGCTGCAATGAAAGCTCCACCTACGATCCATCCCAACCAGCGTTGCCAGACTCACAGCTCGGAATTATTCCAAAACCGATCTAAATTATGCTAGATCCTCATAATTACTAATTCAGGAGTTTTAAAAGAAAAAAAAAACGAATTTGAGATACGATAACGTAACTTAAAATACGCAGAGCGCTAGAATGCGTGGATAGAACTCAATACTTCACGCACCAAAGCTTTAACTCAACTAAACTAGTGCAGTCGTTGCCCGACTCAATGGCGTATATATCGTACAAATGAATGCAAAATGTGTGTTTACATATTTTGAAAGAAAATTATCTCGCAGCATAAGTGGAGTTGGGAATTGTCTGCTGCGGGGCAGATTTTTGGTCGGTCTCGGACCTTTCATTTCAGGAATAAAGATAGTCATGAAGTCAGAAATAAAGATGGTGAAGTTGTCAAAGAGTAGGGGGGAGAATGGCCCCCATAGCTCCGCCCATGCCTCGCAGTTAGAGGATTAGAAAACCCTGGGTGAAAAAGAAAAAAGACTAAAGCCGTTTCTAACTTACTTCGGAAAATGAGACTCTCTGTATGGTTTACTGACTGTATGAATCAATGGCAGAGGATACATTTCTGCCGTTCTTTTTCTTCCCACGACCAACTTCTTTCTCATCTCCAGGTTTTGCGGCTTTTTGATAAACTTGCTGGAATTATGATAGATGCTAAAGACATGCAAATTATGCTAGATTTGGCAACGCTGATTCCAATATTCAAAGCGTATTAAATTATGTAGCTTTATAAATCGAAGAGGTCAAGTTGAAGTTGGATTTCCGGTCTAATGTAGGCATCAGAGATTCCAATGCTGCTCTATTATAGCTATATCTGTTATCTAATCCAGACACTTTTCCGGTGAACTCTAAGAAGTTTAACTCTTTCTTGCACTGTTTTGAATGGGACAGAAGAAGTTTATAAATTCAAAACTCAGTGAGAGTTTTCTTTGGCATAAACGATCAAGTATTTTGTTTAGCTTTCAATCATTGGAGAGGATAACAGCTTAGATAATGTCTAATGAATAAGCTCAGTATAGTCCTTGGCATCAAAATGTATTGAGAGAAGCGTGAACGTTTCTTTTTGTCTGCTGATTCCCAGCTTTCAGTACTTCTTGTTACCTGTGTGTGTGTGTTGTCTCTCAGCTTCTATCATTGGCAACAATACGTTTTCAAGATGACAGAAGAACGCGTTTCTCTTATTGCTGGATCTGGTTTCTAATATTGAAAGCCTATTTCCTTTACAGAAAAATTAAGAACCACTGTCAATGTAAGTTCATACATTATTTATATAGAAAACTTCTATACCAATGTTATTGAACAAGAAATAAATAAAGCATGTGCTATAAGGCATGAATGATGGCGTTACGGAAAAAGAAGAAGAAGAAAAAGAAAATTTCATATATGCATGCAGTTAAACAAAATTATTTGATTAAATAAAATATGTGTTATTTTAAATAGAAGCTCACTCTTCTTTCTTTTCGAGTTGCAATTTTTTTCTGTTACCTTCTGATTGGAATTTGAAATGATGCTCACCAAGACTCTCTGAATAGAAAGCATCACCACCGCAAATATCCCTCGCTTTATTTTCTTTGGGGTAGAGAAACTTCTCTCCTCCGACAATCGGCATTTTGCTTGTATTTATTATATTGATAGTAAATTAAGATCCAAAAACGCAGAAGCGATCAAATATTGGTAATAGATATTGATTACACCAAATGTCAACGCTTAAACTCAATAGTTTAAACTGTTTTGTATTCGAGCTCTCGAAGTAAAGTTCTATTGCTCTCTTTACTGAAATAGAAAGATTGGGAAGAAGTAAGACTGATCAACCTTTCCGGACGAGAAACACCTCAATTCTGATGATAAGAGGATGCAGCGATCGCCAAAGATCATATGCTGAAGTAAAGACAATATTTAATTACATAATCCCATTTCGAGATCTACTGTCGAGCGCACCGTAAGGCGCTTCGAGGAAACAGGAACTATAAAGGATCGTGACATCTTGGTCAACCAAAATTGGCGACAACTTAAGGCAAACAGCTTGATATTGCCCAGTCGTTTGTTGAAAACTCTCGTCCTAGCATACATCTAGCTAATGACTAGCTACCCAACATCACACTAGTCACAAGCCGGTGACAAGAACGTTCAGAAAATGAAGTTCCAATCGAACAAAATTCTCTGATTAACAAACTGAATGAAGATGATTTTGATCGCCGTGTAGAATTTTGTGAAGATATGAAACGAATCGATGATGATCCTATTTTTCTTTCCAGCATTATGTTCTCTGATGAAGCCACGTTCCACCAAACGGGTCACACTAACAGACATAATTGCAGATTTTTGTCTGACAATATTCCTGTTTGATCTTTTGAACATACATTCAACATCCTAAAAAGTTGAATATCTGGGTGGCATGCTAAACAATAAGATAATTAAGTACTTTTTATCTATGGCAATTTGACTTCTGAACTGGATGAGAAAATGCTTCGAAATCGAGTAGCTATAGCAATCAGTGACTCTGTAGAAGACAATTTGTTCTACGTGGTTCTAGCAAGATGGTGCATGACCGCACTATGGTTCATTTTTTTAAATATGGATTTTCCTCAACGATGGATTAGCAGAAGAGCTGAGATTGAATGGCCCGCACGTTCTCCTTTTTTATCATCATTGTACTATTTTTTTCGTGATTATCTGAAAGCCCATGTCTACCAGACAATGCAAACACTTAGGATGATCTTTGTCAAAGGATTATATGAAATTACATTTTAACTTAACTCATGAGGAATTCTTCAGTTGGCATTTACCATCGAATTGATGCCTGTGAAATTTAGAGCAGTTTGAACACATGCTGTAATACATCAGTTACACTTTGTTCATCTGCAAGTCTTACAGACAACTAAATCGTGAGGGGCAAGGGGACTCACGTTAATCAAGTACTCAGAAAAGAACGAGAAGACAGTACGTGGTTGACAAACTTGATGTTTAGTTACAAATTCCGCGACTATTGAGAAAGTGGCAGGAAACGAAAACACGACAGCGTTTTGTGTTCTCAAATTTCATGTAAAACAGTATGTAGTAGGGATGGCCAAAAAATTTCGGATCCGGATATCCCGGATCCAGTGAGATCCGGATCCGGATCTTGCCGGATCCGGACCTAGATCCGGATCTCGGATCTGGATCCGAAATTCGGATCTTGGACCTGGATCCGGATCTCGGATCTGGATCCGAAATTCGGATCTCGGACCTGGATCCGGATCTCGGATCTGGATCCGGATCTCGGATCTCAGATCTTGATTCGTATCCAAACCTACATCTGAAATTGTGATGATAAAATTGAATATCTAAAATTCGTTACAACTTGTTTCGGATTCACTGGTATAGTAGGTTGCTGTGTTTTTAAATGTTTCCATAACACGTTTGTGCTACCTTTGTTCTTTATTTTATTTTAACCTTGCAATATTTACATGTTGCACTTTCTGTCGAAGTCTCTTTAGTGAAATGTTTCCAAGTTTGACTTCTTCCCATTCCAGAGTATAGTGAGCTGTCTGAAAACTGATGTAAATAGTAACAAATTCTTCTGTTTAGCTCCTCTTCGAAACTTAATGTTAGCTTCACATTGAAAATATATATTTTATTCTTAGAAAATAAACTTTCTTCTTTTCTCATATACAAACGATATATCTTTTATATAAGGCCCTTCTAATCGCAGGAATACTAGACAAATCAAACTCTTTATTAATAGTAGTTTCTGACTCACTAGAGTCCAATCATCAACAAATGTAATAATGAATATCTTTCACTTCGAAGGTATATACAACAAAAAATATAGACTGGTTGGCGTGGAACAACAGTAGATTTTTAAACATACACACGAGAATTTCAGGAGAGCGATATGGTTGTGTTCGTTGTATGAATTTATTACCTAACTTATTACCTAGCTTGCCCTTCTGAGGTCGGGAGTTTGTTGAAGAAGTAAATATAAAAGATATTTCTGTTATTTTTTCTTCACCCTCCAGGTTTCTTTAATCATACATTGCAGGACGTAACCAAAACAAATCCATGCATCGTATCATTGAAGCGTTTTGTGTTTTGTATATTAAAGTGTTCAAAAATATTTATATTATTCAAAAATATTCGAATTTGTTCATGTGATCTCAGGTTCTTCAATTCTCAGTGGGAACATACATGAGAAAATTGAAAGCTGAAACAATGTGAAAATAGTATTTAGAAGTCAGGAAATTGATATTAAAACTTTAGCTTTCTATTGGAACTGTAAGGCTGTAGTTAAATTAACCCACACGTTTCGTGAAGATATATTACGTCGTTATTGTTTATTTACTATAAGCTACCAGATACATCCTCAGAGGCCACTTTACACTGTAGTAATCAACAGATGAAAACATTGGAAAAGGAATGGAAGGAAGGTCTCCGGAGCCTTAGATCAAGGTACTAACCTAGCATTTAGCCAGTATAACTGAGGAACAACCCTGGAAAATCCTCAGTCAGGATGGCTGGTCTCAGAATTCGAACCCGGTATTATTCAATTGCGAAGCAAGAATCCTAGCAAGTAGCCTGAGCTCACTCCGTATTAGTATTATTATTATTCAATTAACGTAATGTTTTAAAATTAGTGCAAATTAAACCCTACTTTCTTTATTGCTGATGTTATAGTTAATAAGCCTACATGAGCCATCAGTCCCCCATCAAGAAAGAATACTAGAACCGGAATTTAGGAAGCGGGGGTGAAGAGATTAATGAGGATGAGGAAACTATGTACGATGCAAAAACTGAGTAATTATGACTTCATCACAGATATATTCACTTACGTACGTCAATTAATATTTCTTTGATACAGGGCACTCTTACTTTCTATAGTGGCAGGAAAATGGCCCGCTTTTGTAAACGAACACATCAAGCACGTCCGTATAGGCGCAATGTCCGTGCAAAGAAACATAGGTAAAACTAGAAAAAAATAGGGAAAGCGAGGGGAAAATGATAAACCGACTTCAACTTAAAAAAAAAAAAAACTAAAAATAACTAAACTTACAGCTACAAAAGACGCGAGACGAATTTTATTGAAAAGATTGTTTTTCCTTAGTGATTAGTTGTGCTAACTATGAACATGAATTAAAAAGAAAACAAGTAGCTAGCTCTGAGTTTCGCAAACTAGTTGGAAAGAAAATATTGGATAAAATTTAATAATAAAGAAGGCATTTATGATAATTAAAACAAACTAAACTCTTGGCACGACGTCCTTCTGTTCCTACCAGTGGGCTTACGTTCAAAGTGGGGATGTATAGTCAACGCATCGACACCCGAAGTCCCTAATGCCGGCTTTCTAGACTGGAGTCCGCTACGTCTTATTTAAGATAACTCCCCAATTGTCCTCACGATGCTGGGTCAACATCGAAATTGTTGAGTGCCTCTCCGGAAATTAAACCCATGACCACGGGCACCAAAGGCACGCTCTCCGTATTCTATAGACGAAAAGCTATAGTTACCCACATTATCTAATACAGAAATAAGTTCTGATTCTCTAATAGCTGCTGATGGTGATAGTCAAGGTTCACCGAAGCATGATCCCAAACCCAAACTGAGATATTGATGTCACTGGAACGCCTGAAAAGTCATTGTGGGTACGTGAATTGCCCACTTGTCAGGATGTAGGGCGATGGTGATGTGAAATGCGGGGCTGTCAGAGGTACTACTTATATTATGATAATTGGATTTATAATATTCTATGTTCCCATAAACCCTCTTCAAGAACATAACTGTAAATCTTAGCTTTGAAAATGTTACATAAGGAGTTTTATTGCTATCATTAGGTTGCAATAGGAATTATCGGATTGATTTTAACACTTAACTTTTATATCTCTTCTGATTTACGAATATTTAAATCGCGATTATCCCCTTAAGGTCAATTAGTGATATTTTAAATCATTTCGAACCAACTTTATATATGGTTAGTCTTGTTATATGGGAATAATTGAGACCAGAAGCAGTCTACAGACTAAGTCCAAAAGAATCTTGGCCGACCTCCTGATGAACGACGTCTTTCAGCAAGGTGAATTGTGACAATCCGATACCCACATGAGGAAATCTTTGGTTCAGTGTGAAAGCTTCCACAAGAACCAGCACTCTAATCAGTGAAATGTGTTTTGCTAATTTTTATTCAATGTGAAAGTACCTAACTTTATTACTAAAACAGAAAAGGCATTTATTTCAAACAAGTCGCCATTACAGTTTTCGTATTTTAACACAACACTCATGAAAAGTCATGTTAAATCGCGACTTACCCCTGAAAAAGAATATTTATCTGTTTTTAGTTTCTTGTATTCCCCAAAGCACATGCGGAATTAGTGCAAATGCCTTCTACTCGCATTACCTAGGTACAAACGGCTATGATCTTGGTACTAGCACTTGTTTCGGTTTCCGGATCTCAAATACAGTATTTATCTTTCAGCCTGGTTCTATATATGAATCCGAAATTTCAAATCTAGATAAGGAACACCAAAATTCATAGTTTATTCTCGGTGCTCATATTGTGGTTTACTAAATAATTATTAAATCTCATTGTAAGGTATACATTTGATATTTTGAGCAGACTGAGCAAGATAAATAGACGTAAAAACTAGTGAATACTTGTCTTAACTGTTTATGTTTTCTTTACTGTCAATGAAATAGGTGTATTCAGGAATTTTAAATATTCGAGTTTTGTATTCCGGTTTCAAATATAAATATATGTGTATTTCATCTCGGTCCTGCAACCGGGTGGACCTAGATTCGACATTCGAACTCTCATCCGGATCAAATCAGATTATTTTTTAGTAAGGCAAGCATTTGATCTTTAGTGTCGAATGAAGGAGACAAATAGACTTGTCAATATTCGTCTTAATTTTCTGTTTTCTTCTTCACTGTCAGGACTTCGTGAAATTACTTTCGGCGAATTTTTGATATTCAAGTTCATCACAATTTGGGTGCGATGTGGGTTTGGATAAGAATTAAGATCTGAGATCCGGATTTCGGATCCAGATCCGAATTTCGAACCCAGATCCGAGATCCGGATCCAGATCCGAGATTCGAGATCCGGATCCAGATTCGAAATCCGAGATCCGGATCCAGATCCGAAATCCGAGATCCGGATCTAGATCCAAAATCCGTGATCCGGACCCAGATCCGAGATCCGGATCCAGATCCAGATACGAGATCCGGACCCAGATCCGGATCTTCGGATCCGGCCAGATCCGGATCCGGCCATCCCTAGTATGTAGTTAGTGTTCAATGACGTTAGACGTATGTTAAAAACGAAGGGTATTAACGATCCCTACCTAACAATTTTCCTAATGTTTGAGTACGCATTCAAGAAGCAGTAGGATTTATTGACTCTAGGATATTGGAAGGATTGTGGTAAGAATTTGACTATCGGATTAATGTATGTCGAGTTACAAAAGACACTCGTACTGAGCATCTTTGGCGTAAAACATAACACGCTTGTATTTAGAAACAAAAACAGAACTATTTTAGTTTTCCTATCATATAACATAAGTTGCATGTCATTCTGACCAAAGAAACGTGAGAAATAAAGGTAACCAAGAAAGTTCTGTCGCTTTTTGTGGAGTATGTGTTCAATAGGCCCTCATATCGTGAGCTGACTGCGAATGGAGGTAAGACGAAGGTCATTTGTTGGTGTGGGTATATCCAAAATATTGCCTGACCTGGATAGCAGTGCGGTTTTGGGGGGATGGCGCTGCTGTTGTGTTTACATCAGTTCCTTGGCAAGTGCGGTGGGACAGGGAGTGGAGAGTTTCACCCTTTAGTAAATCCAACGGTTTTTAAAAGTTGCAGTTTAGATAAACATAGCCTAATCTGTTTATGCTTAATAAAGAAAGCCGTAAGCTTGTAGTTGTAGTGAACCTTTCCTGCAGTAATGCAGATGTATTGTGAATAGTGAGTCATACATGGATGGAATTTACCAATTTAAGAACAATATAGCACAATTGACAATTCAGTGAGCTTCCACAGTGTATTAAGCAGATTATATAAAAAAAACTGATTACGTTTTATTCGATTTCATTATAAAAAATAAGAGCAGCCTGTAAAACGCCGAATACCAATGTCAATGACTAAAATTTTAATTTAAGTTGATAGCTTAGAGATTTGCGAAATACCTTGTAACTGTAAGTTTAAATCAATGGTTAAGATTCACGATGCTTGTGTTTGTTTTAAGTGTATGTTTATCAGTTGACAAATATCTTATTTTTTCGAGTTTTAGCCAGGGAGAAATTCCTATACGTTTCCTCCCGAGAACTGTTAAAGTCCTCTCCGTTGGGCTATTGGGTAGTGCATGTGCCTTTACTGTACGTGGTTCTGGATTTGATTCCCAATGAGAGACCAAAATTTAATTTTACCGTCCTTCACTTTCATTAATCACTTGTGTCCTCTAGCATAAACAACATAGTCATGGCACGTTAAAATAAAGAAAGTTCTTTTTTTCTTTCTTTCTTTTTTCTTTTCTTTTCTTTCTTTTTTTTCTTTTTTAGAGAGAAAGAAATGTGAATCATTGGGGGAAAAGGAGGTGAAGAAATTTTTCCTTCATTTTTTAAAGATTTATGGAATTGAATAGCTTGCGTTTCGGGATTGATTTGTAAAATTTGATTCAGTGCATCTTCTTTTAGGATCATTATAGAAATCCAACCCTTTGGTAGAGTTCGAATAAAAGTGTTAATAAAACACCAGCGTATGGATAGTGTAAGCGTAAGTAACATTGCTTCAGTACATAATAAATTCACAACATTTATTTATGAGGAAAGGAATTTCCCCTGGACTCCCTCTGAATTTCTCTCAGGTTCCAGCTTTCACGTGACAAAGAATTACTAACTGCTTTCACACACAATAAAATTTTGAAACTTGGGAGCCTAGTCAGTGTTATCTTTGTGTCTGTAGTATAATAATGGTGATACGCTATTCTCTTGAACATTTTAATGGCATTTGTCGATTGACTTCAGAGGACTGAGTTTAGCTTGTAAGCACAAGTTGCCTATAGTTAAAACATATCAGATGTACGGTCTTGTTTAATAAAACCTGCCCCTCCCCCTCCTATATCTGAAAAGCCCTATATTGTTATTCACATAAGAAATTCAAAGACAAAGGCCATCGTCTTTACCCAGTTGTATTTTTATTTCAGGTGTAAGTATTAAAATGTGCTACGCATGGTTGCAAGAGGTTGGGTGGCTTTTTTTCTATTAATACTGAACTTAGGTACCTAACATTGAGACTCATCTTCATGAATTGATGTAAGAAGCGGTCACGTGATTTCCCGCCAATTATTTCATCATCGGTATCTATGAGCAATGAGATAATAACACTGGAAGACGAACTTCGTTCTTCTCAAACTTGATATTTTGAAAAACTTCCGAAAGTGGTTTTGTTATTCAAATAAATATTCACTCTAATCAGTTTCATAAGTAGCATTAATCTTATAATAGCGTAATGACTGTAAGGGTTACCCTGAAACTGTCTTTCGTATTTTTCTTTATTTAATACGTAATTCAGTTTTTATTTCTGAATTTCACTGGTTATAAGGAACCTTCAATTGTCAGGTACACCATTTTAAACTTTAATTGCTCCTCTTCCACCCCTAATAGAACATTTGTTATATTTGCAGCTTAGGGCAGCTTAAAGGAACTATAATCGTGCTTCTTTGATTTCTAACTTGCTTGCTCATAACGTTGCCTCGAGACGAGATGAGAATTCAGGTTTTCACGTCTCGTGAAGTAAATGTTTGTGAAAGTCCCGTCTCGAATCAAATTTTTCCCGTCTCCTTTGGTAAATTTATGTACAAAATGTGCCCTGATTTCCGTCTTAGTCTCATGTAGAATTTATCCCAATTCTTCCAGGTTACGATGAGTCCACGAAAGATTGATATAAAAACATTTAAATCATATTTATTGTGTAATGACTTGCGTATCTTTAAACGTTGATAAATGATCTTCATTGTGTTCATACAATCACCTTATCAAATTTTATATATATATATCTCTATCTATCTATCTATCTATCTATCTATCTATCTATCTATCTATCTATCTATCTATCTATATATATATATATATATATATATATATATATATATATATATATATATATATATTAATTATTAATCATATAACACTTAACAGTGTTCGAAATTGAGATGTAACATTTGGGTGAACTAGTCATGCCTACATGACTCGACAATTTTCTCGTCTCTTCCCGATTCACATCTCACTTATATTTAAGAAGGAAGAAGCGTATACATGGATAAGCATATTTTTGAAAACGGGAAATCGTATATCTACCAAAATTCTAGTGTTTCTTGTGAGTACTCTACAATTTGTTTCCTACGATTTTTTTTCATTTTTTGCTGAGCTTTCCTTGAATTTTGCCTCTATGCATATTTTATAGACTTACGTATTTTTTCATATGTAGGAGGGTATATGTATTTTTCCTTTTTTATTTACTTGTTACTTAAAATGTTCTGCAAATAAATTCAATAACTTTTCAAACTTTTTGTCTTCACTTGGGCATATGTCTGAATTGGTTTATTACGAACAGAACAAAAATAACTGTGATAGATTAATTACAAGTAATCCAGTTAGAAACACTGCTGCTTGTATTTTAGTTCCAAAACCGGTCGCCCGCACTCGTTCGCTGGTCAGGTAATACTACCTGGTTTTGGCAGTTCAGTTACACCGTAAATTTGCGTAAGGACAGAGTGAGCACGGGACCTCCACAGAGCATTAAAAGGGTGGTGAAAGAGGCGAAAGCTTGAAGTGAGATCAGCATGCCAACCAGTGTCAAACGCTCATTTGATGTCAAATGAGATTAGAACAGATGAAGTAACTTCTTAAAGTGATTTATCAGTAGAGATGATAGTTGCAGTAGTTGATCATTAGTACAAAATGCAGTACGGAAGCAAGCTTGTATATGAGATAATACGGTGTTTGGTGCAAAGTATGAACGTAGTCGCTTCACCAGAATTCGTTCGAACGTTTTACTGAAAGCATTGCTGAGACTGAAAGGACGCCATCGCCAATGGATTTTTCTTTGGTTTTAAGAATATTTTGGCAAGTTCCCACTGTGTGGGAAAGTATCCAGTTTATAAGATTGTAAAGTAGTTCCAGTAATGCTAGAGTATGGAGAAGTTGAAGGTGAGAAATATTATCGGCATCTAGAGCTGTATTCCGACCATGTTTGAGAACATCCAAGATGTCTTTCTGTGCAATGGTAACTATAGGTTGAAATCATTGGTGTGAAGGATCACTAATAGCATATATGTGATGATGGGATGGATAAGTGAAGATTAGAGACGAATGAGGAGTGAATACCTCCTCAAAGTACTTGGCAAAGGTATTGGCCTTGTCCTAGTCTGTAATTGGTGCAGCGCCTTCAACGAGAATTGGGTATTGCGATCCACGTTTTTGAAAGGTAACACGCTTAAAAAGGTAACAGAATCGAGTTGGATTTCTCTCCTCTCGCACTTGATTGCAGGAGAGTAAATAAATGAAGGAAATAGCGCTGATTAGTTCGGTGATGTCCAATGCATGAGAAGGTAAATTGGGAAGTCTCCTAGGCTGATAATATTTAGGAACACTATGATCAGTACTGGTGGTGATTGCATTGACTAATGTGGTGCATATCTGATAGATGTTGTCTTTAGAGATCAATGTGGAAGTGAGGTTCTCAATACTGCTCGTATTTAGGAAAATTGTATTAAGGAATAGTTGATGAAGTTGAGTTACAGTTGGACTGTGAAAGAGGTAATAGAATAGGTAAATGATCACTACTTACAGAATTAGGATTTCTACTGAAGGTTTTGGTAGTAGACACAAGAGCTACTTTAAACGTTACCGTCTGGCTTAGTGTATTGAACAGAGGAATGCATGTACCGTGTTTTGTCACTTGGAAATTCTGGACGCGCTGACGTAGAGCAGCAGTGTGAGAATGATAATCAATATCAACAAGAAGAATATAATTTAAAAAATTTATCGAAATACGTGATGAAGCGATATGATATTGACTGTGTAGAACACACATAGAGAGTGGCTACCGTGAGAGTGTGAGAGACGAAAAATAAACAGTCAAAATGACATACTCAGAATACTGTTGATATTGTGGTGGTTGAAGTGAATATTTAAGTGCTATAGCAGTACCTCGTCGAGCAATATGGACGTAGGCCTGTTCGGATGAGGTGGTAACATGGGAAATAATAGCACTCAGTAGAGTTCAAAAAAGTTTCACTAACAATCGTAACCATGATGCAATCGATATTATGAACATTGGCCATTGCTTCTAGAAATACTTGATTAGTAGATAGCGAGAGGATATTAGAAAATAGAAGCTTGATTTCCTTCTCCTGTGCTGGCAGGTATTCATTTTGGAATATCGGGATGAAAGTCGTAATATGTTGATAGACTTGAGTACGTAGCAAACGCGGCTCCTCAGGGTAGGCAGGATAGGCTCAGCCTACCTTAATTTACTTGAATAATTTATGAATTAAATCTTTAAAATATTTGTAGAGTATTGTATCTAAACTTTCCTGTAACATAGTCTTCCAAATGTTAAAATTTGCAATTAATGACGCAAAGGTCTGGACGAACGTGTGCTCAACTTTTGCATCGTAGTTCATGAAGAACCCGCTAGTAGCTCTGAAATAGGTAAGACCAGGAAACTAATCTGCCTGCTCTGCCAGATATTTTCAGTGTGTATTACAAGTTTCAGCCCATGAATAAGCATAATATCCAACACTTGTTCCGAAGCATACACAGCGCATACGTATAAAGCTTTGGCCAGCTCTTGCAGACTCTAGCTACCCCAACAGATACAATGCCGCCAGCCAAGCGCTGCTTCCTTTTCCTGAGGTCGCTAATATCGCTTGATTACATATCTTTTTACAGAGTTAGGAACGGCTTAAAGCGTTAGGAAACTAAACGTGGTAGACGGTTTTAGAGACAAAACTAGAAAGTAATTTAAAGGAAGAAGCAGTATCGATAACAGATGATACATGTTATTAGAGCTCGGTATGCAATTAAACGATCGGCATAAGAATAACAGAAAGAATTATTATTTCAGAAATAATAGCAACTTGTGCTTTCTTCTAATATTAAACAGGACGGCATGACCATTTAAAAATAATTTATTATTATTATTATTATTATTATTATTATTATTATTATTATTATTATTATTATTATTTTATTAATGCATTTGTTGTGCCAGTGGTATTGCAAGCGGTGGCTGATAAAGACCCGCAACAATTCATAGTGTAAATACAAACAATTATGAATTCGGATTTCTTTACATAAAATACCTATTACATTATGGTGGCTTGAAACAAGCTTAGCATTTGTTCTTGTAACAGTCCTGTGTCGAAGGGGGGGGGGGAACTAACGGGCAACGGCCTCGGGCACCGAAGTAAAGGGCGCAAAATTCGGGGGTCGAAAGAAAAGAAGGGAAAAAAAGAGAGAGGAGAAATTACTTGGAATATTACCAGTATGTACTTAAATTCTCTTCGTGCTTTAGGATGTGGTCCTATAATGTTACTCATGTTAGGAAAATGCATGTGAACAGAAATAAAATGGAAGGAAAAAGTAATAGAAAGTGTTCAAAACCAAGGAAAAGCAGGGTATATATTTAAAAATTTGTGTTCGGTTGTGGTCTGTCGATCTCAGTCATATGTGGGGGGGCAGTCATATAGTCTTACCCCGGGTGCTGATTTTCCACGGCACGGCACTGTCTTGTAATATTAGGCCACTAACATAGGCTGGTATACAATAAATTTAGTTTTATTGTGTACCTGATTATACACTTTATTATAAGTTGGAAGATATATGTAGCCTTGGTAACGTGAGTGAAGGTAGTTCCCGTTGATAAGAGAACGTATTCTGAAGGACAGGAGTAACCAACTGTAGCATATTCTCGACTGTTTGTGGTAGTCAAGTTGAAGTTAGTGAAGTTTTGTAATAGTTGATACATAAGAATACGCAAGATCAATGCGCATGAGGATAAATACGCAGAGGTATACCTGTTTTTTCAGGCTTAGCAAACAATGGTTCGGGACTTTGTGTGCATTTACAGAAACCAAAAGTACAGTAACGCTAACAAGGAAAACAACATTTTGAACGTTGGATCACAAGACATCTTGATCAGTTGTTGTTCTTTGGCAGAAGAAAGCCCGTGTTCTGAAGACTACGTAAAACTATAAGATTAAAATTGTGTGATACTGGGAAAAGAAATAAACAGCCTTAGTCGCATCCCTTTACATTATTGGACGTGCAGCTGGAAGCAACACTATCGCATAACTTCAATTTCTTTTCTGCACAATACTATATATATGAAATAATTTTCTTGTTACATCACAATACCATTAATGTAATCAAAATCTAAAGTTTCAGTTAATATGATTTCAGGTTTGAACATTCTCTGTCAGAAGATTCTATAAAAGCGACATTGTGTTTGCTTTTTTTAAAACAACTTCATAAATTTTATAGTTAACTTTAGTTCCTGGCTGCTAACTTTCCTTTCACTTTTTTCTCGAAGGTAAAGAAGGAAAATCCAATTGCGTCGCGAATGTAAATCAGTTCCTTATTGAACAAATTTCGTCTTTATTCATTAGCGTAGTCTCGTTTGAGTATGTGGCAAAAAAAAAAAAAAAAAAAAAGGAATTTAAAACTTACAAAGCAAAAAAACTTTCGGTCTTTTTAATAGTTGTGCTTCTTAACTAAAATGACACAGAAAGAAATAAAACATTTTTCTAGAAAAGAATAAAACATTTCAGTAATTCAAAGAATAAGATACAAAATGTATATCTCGGATTCTATTTATGGTACGAAAGTCGAACTGTGTAGATTTGAAACATGTATTGATTTCATAGATAATCTACTTTCGCTGCAGATTTTTAGGAATATTTAATGAAAGGATTATGAAAAAGGAACTCGATGATATGTTCCTCTTTCTTGGAATTAGCTTGGAATGATCTTGGAATTAGTGCCAATTGGTGACATAAAATCAGCGGTTGTAATATCAAAGGCTATCGAATGTTACTCTAATATTTAGAAAATACAGGCGGAAATATTTTCTTCTCTATTTTGACATTTATTAAGTGTCAAGTTTCCTTCCGCTATTATTAAAGTACTATTCTTACACTTTCAAATATAAAGTACAATTAGTGCTCAATGTAAGTTTAAAAGCTATTCCTATAACGAACTTTTACATCGATTTTATTACACTAATTAAATAGAATATACAGGTTGTTTTAGTGAGACATCTTACTTTTTAAAATATTTTAGGTGTAACTTTGCGTCCATAGTTGACATATAATATATATGTATATTGTACACTCATGTCCAAAATTATTGTCACATGTTTATAAATAAGTTGTAGTAGGAATTTAATTTCATAACGAATTCGCCGGGTATTTCTTATAATGTAAGTATGTGTATAATCGGCAAAGACATGTATATGGCAAATTTCATATCAAAATTGCGGTAAATAAGAACAACAAAACGAAAATAAAACTTTTTTGTTTATTTGGCAACATTTTATTTTACTCATTTTAATTTTTGTATATATAATTCTTTTCCTATGAAATTTACCACAAATATACATTTCCTAATTACACACATAGTATCAGTATTAAAAGTACCCTGCAAAATCATTATCAAATTATATTCTTACAAGAAAACAGTTATAGATATGCGACAATCATTTTGGACATGAGAGTACATTAAAATGAAGTATGAAATAAGGAGATGAGATTTTGATTCATATCAATCTTGGGCTCTCGTGTGGATCGATCATTGTTCTTTCTTCACTGTATACCCCAGAACAATTTAATTACTGTACACAATCCAACAGCTTGTGTTCATTGGTAAGATTTATTTGCTTCAAATTTTGTTAACATAAACTAGAGCTCTTGGTCAAGCAGGAGCTACTTGGATATGTAGCAGAAATCTTCACCAGAGACTAAACGACAATGCGTAACTGCATCCACAAGTTAACGTGATTCTCCTACCGACATTCAAAATCATCTGCCAGTCGTAATGATACCGAACTGTAGTGCAAGTCTAGACAATTTGTAAAACTAGAAAAGCCAAAACAACATCAACTTGTGTACTTAATGTGTAAACTGGAGGGATTGTAGGAACACAACTGATTGTATTACGAATGAAACATGCGACCACTGAATTTGCAGTCCCCCTAATGATGCAAGTAGAGATCCATGTTACGTTTACTCCAGCAATGATCGTTCAAAAAACTAGGACTATTACAATTGTGATAACAGTGCAAAAAATATAGATTTTGTACAACAGCAGCATATACGGGACTCTATCTAACTTTGTGTTTCTGGATCAATGGTGCATAGGGCATGGTTCCTGGTCCAGGGTCAATGACCTAGAGGTACATAGTGCCCGCGATCTAAACTGGAAAAGAGTACGTTGGCCCACCCTAAAATTCGAGGACTACCCTCCTTAAATTCTGGAAATTGATGAAACTAAAATTCTGGTACGGCAGAATTTTATCGGTGTATGTACTATACGTCTATAACTTCGGGTGGTCCACCTCGTTCCCTTTTATGGGTAAAATATTACCAAATATGTAAATTTCGGAGGTTTTTTTAAAATTTCTTTTCTCTTCCTTGATGAGGGTGTTTAATTATCTTTACTGATTACATGTCTGACTATAGAGGGAGTAGTACTGGTCCTAGCATATACAGCCGAGTCAGCAAATGTTTCTCGATTCTGATTGGCTGATAGATGTCACGAGACTTTAGGCCCCGCCCACGCGGGAAATTCAAATTTAGTCACGCCCCCGGTCACGTGGTATGACGTCATGAGTCACCCTGCGGGGAAATCCCTCATTTTCTTTTATGACAGGGATTTTGAAATTTGTTCCCTTTTACGGGTAAGATGAGTGCTTTGGTATTTCCATGCTAATTGGCTGATAGTCACATGATCTTAGGCTCCGGGAATTCTTAAAATTCGTACCCTTTTACGGTTATCCTCTTTGACGAGTACTTTGGTACATCGATTCTGATTGGCTGATATAAATCAGTGGAAATTAAAATTTTCAGGTCACATAGTATGACGTCATGAGGCCAGATGATTCACCCTTAACCGTGATTTTTGAATTTCGTTCCCTTTATGGCTACCCTTTTTGGTACTATGATGATGTACTGAAGTTCACCTTAAGGGTTATTGTTTCCTTTTATGGGTAAGATGGTTAACCTCTTTCTTACCTTGATGGAGAAGGAGCCCCAACTTATATGTTCACGTGTGGACATTGAGTACAGAATCTTGTCCTTGAATTAGTATGTCTCTGAAAGAATACATTTATTCTCTAACAATGGTGATAGAGGACGGGGTATCCTTGTTGCTTGTAGATTACCCAAAGAGATTATGCTTTGCTTATGAAACAAAAATTTCCAAATTTTTTTCGAACGAAATTTTCAAACCAAAATTTTTCGAACCAAAAAATTTAAAACAAAAAATCATTTTTTTCGAACTAATCGAATTAAAAAATTTGAAACTAAAAACTTCAAAACAAAATTTTTCGAACAAAAAATTAAACAAAACTTCAAAATTATTTTTTTTCGAATTAAAACTTTCAAAACTAAACTTGAAACTTAAAAATTTCACACATAACTTTTCGAAATACGATTTTCGAACTAAAAATTTTAAACCAAGTTTTTGGAAAACTAAAAGAAAAATCCTAACAAACTTTTTCTCAAATCATAAATTTTTGTACTAAAACTTAACAATCAAATTTTGGAAACCTAAAGTTCTTCAATCAAACTTTCCTCGAACTTACAATTTAAAAAACTCAAGATTTTCACATTAAAAATTCAAAACCAAATTTTGAAAATTGAAGAGAAATTTTGGAATATTAAAAAGAAAAATGCTAACATTTTTTTCTCCAGGAATCGAACTCGGGTCTCTCAAACCAAAGACACGTACGCTAACCGCTTAGCTATGAATGAGTTCGGTTTTAATCGTGCTTGGTGGGTTTTGAACTATGGTCCCTGAAAGGATATACTTATACTTTAAGATGTGTAAAAGAAAATAAATCTAACAAGTGTAACATTTACGTTGATGACTTAAAATAAAATGCTGAAAGACTTCTTTGTGTGTTGATATAAAATTTACAAATTATTGAAATGCAAACGTTAACGGATGCTGTATCGTATTAATTTTGTTTTACTACGAATGTATCAGCATGATTCGTGAAAAGCAAAGCAAGCCCTTATTGATTATGTGGTAATTAAAATAATGCATTGTTTTGACATCACAATTTACGAAAGGTAATGACATGAAGCGGGCAGAAAGCATTCGAGCTGATGTCATGATCAGAATTGCGATACTAGATGTTGTAATAAGGATTTCATAACTATTGAGAAACGTGAAAGACGTCACGACCGATTGTTACACATCGTTTAGGTTTGTGATTCATGACGATCTCAATATTGAAAGCAGCGTTTTGATTGGTTCGTTGTGGTGTCATTTATGAATTTCCTCGTTCCTGATTGGTTGATGGTGACGTCGTTTTCATAGCAACCTAAATAAAAATTAAATTTCATTTTTCAAATTCTACACCACCCTCAGCTGCCAAGTGAAGAAGATGTGATTTTTATAACTGTGTCTTTATTTCAAACTTTACTTCGGCAAGTTTTCGTTCATTGAATTTGAGGTAAGTTCATTGAGATTTTATCCTCAAACAAGCTTCGAAAAATGTGTTATTCAATATCAATGGAGTGATGAGAATCGTAAACTACGCATGAGGATAACATTGTTATCACTAACACACTGTCATCAATTTTACTTTTCTAGCATAAAATATCGTTCCCTTTTGACTATGGGAGCGCAAATAAATGATCGTGGATTAATTAGGGAGTGGGAGGAAACAGGGGCACGATGTTGTTCATCATAAACCGCAGGACAGAATTAGAGACCTCACTAGGGTGATCCTTATTTTACAATATTGAAATTTTTTCGGGACACCCCTTCATTTGGTTCCACTTGTCGAAATACTATCCTGTGTAAAATTTCACTCCAATCGAATGAGGATAAATAGTGCCGCAAAGAGACTAAAATTTTTGTTCATTTATTGGGAGCTTTCGAATTACCCAATAGATGGAAGCAGTTATAAAGATATAATAACAAGCATTTACGAGCGACGTTTTCAAACTCTTTCCTGAGATTTTCAAGAAAAAAAATAGTAAGTTAAAATGTGCTACGAAAATAAATTATTTTTGTTGGATAAATGTCATATTTAATATGTTTTCTGGCATTAAGTTTATTTAACCACATACGCTTATTTCTGCCTAGTTTCCCCAGTTGTTTTTAGTTGAAGGCCAGTGAAGTAAAAGCGAATATCTTAGATCAATGGAAACTAGATGCACCGATAAGATTTATCTTTTAGAGCACGACAATTGCCAAATTGTTGGTTGGAAGTTACCATCAAATGCACAAGCGCTCAGGGGGTTATTTTACAACCTTAGAAAAGTAAAGTTTACGTCATAGTGCATCTTTAGTGATAAAAGAGGTTGAGTTTTTTTTGGGGGGGGGAGGCTTATATCCCAACTAAAATATTCCAACACAGTGTAGAGGAATTGGAAAAACCTTACAACGAATGGAGGTCTTTGCAGAAATCTCCTGTTCGCGCTGTGTTTGTGTTTTTGTTTGTAGCAAACGAGATTCACAGCATTTGAGTGTAGTTCTTTCAAACTCTTTTTTAAGAACAGAACAGCTGGAGTTGCTGCATGGCGCCTGAAGGCCATAACTGGAGTCAACGCCAGACCCGTTATTCTCAACCCATTCTCCCAGAGGAGGAAGACTTTCTGCAAAAACTGGATGATCTTTTCGACATACTCATTTTCTGCTTTGGATCTCATTTACAATGAGGAAGATAAAATGTTTCTTCTTAGTCAAAGGAAAGAAGGACGACTTGGATGCATGATTGGAGCTGACATTGTCCTAGTGGAACAAGAGAGATCGAAACTTGTTGCAGTTTTGGATAAATGCAACGTTAGTGACAGAGATGTGGTTCATATTTTAACTGCTGTTGCCGAAGCATTGAATCAAGATGTAGATGCCTTGGTTATAAATAGATTATTTATTTGCTTTTGTCGTCAACATTTGTGTCAGTTAGAAGTTGCAACTTGCAAGAAGTTTTTTTGGGGAGGAGGGGCTGAAATTGAAAAAAAAGTAAATACTGTTTCCGTGCATTGAGTTGAAAAGATGCTTCCTGCATTAACAAAGACAGAGTTCGTTGACAGACTACAGGTTATTGTTACTTTCAATGAGAGTGAACGATTACTAGCACTTCCGAAATTACCATCAGCCACAGGAGAACATCAAGTGATTGCTGTGCGTAATAGTTTGGAGAAATGTGGTCTTGTTGGTAAAGTCCAAGCTCTTTGCTGTGACACAACCTCCGCAAATACTGAACAAATGAAACGTGTCTGCATCTAGTTGGAACAATATTTCGGAAATATATTTTATATTTGTTATGCAGGCATCACATTTATGAACTCTTTTAAAACCTGTTTTCGAGTCAAATATAAATTATCGTTGCGGACCAAACATCTCTATTTTGAATGGTTTTCAACAAGCTTAGAATAAACTTTAAGTGTTACGTTCAACAAGCTTAGAGTGATATTGACAACACTAAATTCAAGCCCGGTATACAAGATGAACACATTCAAGAAAAACAACATGACACTGCGAATGACGTTCTTCAGATTGCTATACAGAATATCTAGAATAACTTACGCAGAGAAAACTGCCTTGAACTTATTGAACTTGTTATTTTCCTCGGAGAAGTTCCACCCAGCAGATTATCATTACGTTTCCCAGGATTATTATTAATTATTAATCAAGAGAACGATAATTAAACAATAATAATAACAAAAGGTAATAGCTCCATAAAATGAACATGTGAGGTGATAGGTGCACGAAAAAGAGTATATAAGTGAAAAGTAGAACAATATTATATATAGGCATGAAGGCTCATAAGGGAAAGGCTAGTAACTAAGTAGAAAACAAAACATAGCAACTGAAAGGACAATATGATGAAATGACAATGAATGAATTGCACTAGACGCCACATCACGAGGTTTGGTTAGTAGACAGATGCAGTTTTCTTCTGTTCCTGGGGCCACTCAGGAACTGATGTAGATAGGGGATACCCATATTAGTTGGAAATCACTGTGCGTATGATGAATAAAAATGAGATGATAGATGACGTGGGTGATATATGGCAAAGATCTCGGGGTCTCTAGTAACTGGATCCAATTGGAGGTGATACAGAGTCATATAATGTTGCAGCGGAGAGTCGATGTATCGTGGTGGTGCATCGTTGTCTCTATCGTAGCGTATTGTGTCCAGTAGCATAGCATGGTGTAACTCAAACCGAGTAGTAATGTACCGGATTCGAAGGACGGATAATCGATAAGATTATACAGGAGCCTAGTTGGACTTGGTAACCTGATTCTATACGGTAGTCGTAAGACATGTCTCTCCACGATACACAACTTTTTTAATATTTGTCACAAGCAGAGACCCAAGCCGTATGACCATAAGTTAAGGTACTTTGCATGAAGACTTTGTAGGAATGTAGTACCGTAGAGGGGTGTAAGCCCCACCTTATGCCAACTAGCCGTTTCAGCAAATTAAGTCTATTTTGAGCCTGGGTGACAATCTTCTTAAGATGTGGTATCCAAGATAGTTTACTGTCAAGGACGATACCAAGGTAAGTCAGAGTCGTATGAACCGGAACTGGAGTATGCTCTACATGGAGTCGTAGCTAAGTGGGGCTACGATACACTCTGGAGCGTCGTCCTGGTGGTAAAAATACAAGTGATTGTGTCTTCACAGAGTTAATACTCAGTCTCCATATGTTACACCAGTCGACAAATTTATCAATAGCAGGTTGCATAAGCCGATTAATTTGCTGAATAGTACGGGCAGTTGAGAGAATAACTGTGTCGTCCGCAAATTGATAAATTTGAATGTTTGCTGGTAATCTGAGATCAGCTACGTATAAGAAATAGAGGAGAGGCGACAAAGACGAACTTTAAGGAACTCCAGAGTGTAAGAAGATTGGACGGGAAAAAGTACTGTTTATGGATATGCATGCCAGACGTCCTGTTAAGAGGGAATTGATCAAGCGTATATAGGAAAGAGGTAATATATATTGATGTAGTTTATATAAGCCCAGGATGCCAAACTTTAACAAATGCTTTTTCGAGATCTCGAATGCTTTTTCGAGATAAACAAGAAGGAAAACCATGGTTATATTGGTTATAAACGGCCGTAGTAGGACGTACCATCTGATCTATAGTACTGAAATGAGGCCGGAAACCAGCTTGATGCATAGGCAGAAGGTTGTAACTTCGGATATAGTCATGGAGTCGGCGAACAAGAATCCGTTCCAAGATTTTACAGAGGCAGCTAGTTAAATGAATTGATCGATACGACTGAATATACGATTGGGGTTTTTTGGGCTTAGGAAATAAAAGGACCTTTGAATATTTCCAATCAAGTGGAAAGAAACCAGTATGAAGGATGAAAGTATAAAGTTGGCTGAGAAATAGGAGAAAAGAAGGAGGCGCATGCTTGATGAGTACATATAAAATGCAATCAAAGCCAGGTGAAGTATTACGTTTCTTTTGTAGACTTGTAGTGATATCGTCTGGTGTTATAGGCTGCGTAAGCGGATTATTTCGTTCAAGAAGATGATTATCCGACGGCTGTAAGTGAGCTGAGGTCGGATCAGTTTGGCGGTTGATGATTGATTGAAGTCATTGTGGCGTGTGCCACTCAGGGAACGGAGTAAAGATATCCTGAAAAAATGGTGCGAAGATATTTCTGTGTCAGTAGTGAGAGCTTGATTGTTTTGAATGAGCGGATATGGCGTGGATGAAGTTGTGCCAGTAAGTTGATGAAATTTACGCCAGTATTTGCTTGGATGAGTTTTGGCAACCAGAGTATTACATGTACGGATCCACTGTCGTTTCTTGTACACAACTATGTAGTTATGTGTTATACGTAGGTACTGTCGATGTAGTCGAAGTGCTTCTAAGTTGCCGCTCACTCGGTATTCTCGGTAAGCTCTACGTGACGCAGTTATTAATGAAAGATATCGCGGCGGTAATGTGGGTTTATTAATATGTGCAGTAGTAGTAGGAATGGAGCGGTCAGCCACATTTTGAACTGCTTCAGTTACTGCTGTGACTACTGGATCGAGGTTATGTTGTGAATTAGACACAGTGAGCGAAATCATGGCATCGTCAAGTGCTGAGCGGTATTGTTCCCAATCAGCCTGATTGTAACGGTAGCTTTTCTTAGCTGGCAATGGATGTGAAGATTGTGCTGTGCAGAGTAGCTCCAACTTAATAAGAACATGATCACTTCCTATGGAGTCCAGTATCGAGATGGTGGTAAACTGAGCCAGAGAAGATGAGGTAATATCAGAAGTACTGTTACTAGCTGGTCGTGTAGGCTTAGGTAGAGTATGAAATTCCACAGTAGTAGTATTTTGAATAAAATCGAGAAAGTGCTGTTTGTCTCTCTGGGTAGGAATATGAAAATTTAGATCTGCCATAACAATGTAATGCTTAGAGTGGGAGTCAATGAATCGAAAGAAATCATAGCTGAGTTGTGTTCCGGGGCGAAAATAGATCGTAGCAATATGACAGTACGGCTTCAAAAGTAAATAGTAGTTATGTTCAGGAAGAATAATATTATGAGGTGTAGTTAGGGATCGATATGTCAGGCGATTGCAAATACCGATAGCTGTGCCACCATAAAGAAGTGGTCCTGCAGGGGCATCGTAACGGATTATGGTATATTTCGGTATGTAGCAATTCAGGTAAGGAGCCAGATATGTTTCGTTCAATGCAAAAGCTTATATTCGTTCTCCTTGTAGTAATTGCGTGAAAAGTACTTTATGGGTCAGTAATGAGCGGATGTTCATAAGGAGTAAGGTGTAAGCCATAATAAATACACAGAAAAATTTAGAGATGAATTTCGCCATATTAGACATAAACTTCAAGGGGTTGGATTCAAAAGTGTACTGTGGGCCTAGAGTAGGTACCATGAAGCTGAATATTAAATAGTATTTTAGCTGCGTGAATGATTTGAGTAAGTATGTGAGTCCGAAGAAACGGATGGATATTTTGTAAGGCAATGGTGAGAAAGAGTAACAGTCTTCAACAGTAACTGGATGAAGTAACGAGTTGGCAGGTGGAGTCGGAGGATCAACGGAACGAATCTCGAAGTTTGTTGATCTCGAAGTGAGCTGTCCCCTGTATCAATGTTGTCCTCTTTTGGGCATTACTGCTTAACTTAGTGCCAGTAACAATACGGGGATGTGTTTTTTGACGTCCGTTTGGTCCGATATTAATAGGAATTTGCTGATCGAGATGATGCAGTGGTCCGGAAGCGTTGCCAAAGTCCGTCATGATGAGAATGGAGCTTAGGGCCGAAGCCCAAATGAAGATAGAAGCGAAATGAAAGATGATTAAATGATGTTCAAAAATCAAGCTTGCCCTCCGAAAGTGAGAACTTTCGTGAATCCTCTAACTGCGTAAGTTGCTATGCTCACAAGTACGTTTTGCAATACTTGGTCCTACCTTGCACAATAACTAACACAACAGGGGCTAGGCTTCTTGGTTGAGTATGCGTTTCCCAGGAACTTATCATCACGCCAGATGAATGGAAAAAGCCATATATTCCTGGAAAAGTTTACTCTTCCGTGATTCATTTTCACTGAAGTAAAAGCCTGATTCACTTTCACTTACGATTTACTTTTAATTACTATTTTTTTTTAAATCACAAGAAAGAGTTTGAAAATGTCGCTTGTAAATGATTGTTATTATATCTTTTTAGGTGCTGCAATATATTGGATAATTCAAAAACTCCCAATAAATGAACAAAATTTTAGGCTCTATGCGGCACCATTTACCCTCATTCGATTGTAATGAAATTTTACACAGTCTTTCGACAAGTGGCACCAAATGAAGGGAAGTACCGAAAAAATTTCAATATTGTAAAATAAGGACCACCCTAGACTTTACGCACCAGCGGATCATGCCCTTTAAAGTTATTGTTTCCATATCAGCGGTGTGTACGCTAACCACTTTGCTTAATTTTGAAAAGAATGAATGAGAAATTGAGGGGAAAATGTACACCAATTTTGAAAACTACGTCTGAGAATAATATTGTCCGATTCCATTTGAAACCTTCGTTTTATTTGATTTTACTTTAACATCCCTTCAGCTTATCGTGATATTCGAGCAACCACCCGGGATTGAACCAGGGCCAGAGGTGTGTACACTAATCACTTAGCATAGTTTTGAGAAGAAAGCATGATAAATTGGGGGATGTACAAAGTTCCGAAAACTACGCATGAGAATAATATTATTAAATTTCAGAAAAAGCTTGACAGCGATCCCTTTTAACAACGAGACGTGAAACTACAGCTTAACGTGGAAAGCAAACCTACCTAGGATTGAACCATGGTCTTCCACTTTAGAAGAACGTACGCTAACCACTTAATTATGAGGGAAAAGAGTGCATGAATATTTGGTTTAAAAGTTTTACACTACACGGATTTTGCTCTTTACAATTACATATGTGTAACGTTAATGTTTGATGGTTCTCTTAAACTTGCAAACGCATCATTTTAAAGTTGAAGAAAAAATGCTTACGCATACTCTTTCGCATCTAACAGCAGTTGAAAGATTCATTCATTTCATGCATTCTTTTTATCACTACAGAATCGTAGGTCAGTTACATTCTCATGGCATGTATATTACTTGGTTTCGAGTTTGATTTTTAGTATGGCACAAATTAAACACTCATTCCAGTAACATAACTATGTAATACATGGTATCCGAAAAAACTTTGATTTCTAGTGCGTGTGCTTTAATAATGGGACACTGAGCACCTACTAGGAATCAAACTCAGGACCTCCAAATGAATTGCTTAGTTAAGAATTTAATGTAAACGTTAAGATTTTCTGTTCATAAGTTGATTAAGATTTTTTCTCCTTTCTTGTGTAGAAACAAGATTCAATTAACGCTACTCAATTCCTTTTTACCCTTAAATATTTTTACCTCAATTGTACCTGTTTGTTTGTTTCTCCCGTTCTACCATGGCCGAATCGGGTTTTATCGTTCTCAATGAAGTCACTCGTCATTATAAACGATTTAATATTGAGAGCAGAATGATGGAAATCCAATTTAACGCACCGCCCGCAGGAACCGATATTATCCAATATGTACACAACAGTTTTCAAGCAATGCTGGATTACCTATTAGCTAATGTCTACGATGATACGATGGTACGTTCATCGGTAATATCACCACGAAACACCAATAAGTCATTTTGGGTAAGCTTTCGCCAGGCACGAAACCTGACACTGGAGACGATGTGGTCCTTCTTAGAAAGACTTTTGCAAAGCAACAATTTTTTCTCCTTCCAGAACCATTCACCGTTTATTTTCATCGTGTGGATATTCCACGTATTTGGAATGTTTATCAGATGAGATAGATTCTTACGGACAACGAGCCTATTGCCGTAAAGTAATCTATTGCTTCTTTTTCTTTACAGGATACATCTACAAGATTCGAGGATGACACGTCCAAGTATTCATTGAACTTATTGTGTTAATAAAATTGTACGACAAAAGCACATGCCTTTCGTTAAAATATAACAAGTTGAAAAAATATATTGTATTATTTCTTGAAACTCTATTTTCCCGAACACTTGTTTTCAAATAATGTTAATATTGCAAATTTGGTTTGAGAATTTAAGGTGGAAAATGTAAGTTTAGAAGTTATATTTTTCCAAGATTTGGTTTCAATGATTAGTTTGAAAATATTTCGTTCGAAAAAATTAATTGAAGAATTTCAATTTAAAATTTTTAGTTTCCAAAATATAGATTCTAACTTTTAGTTCGAAAATTATAAAATTTTAGTTCGAGAAAAGTTTGATTTGAAAATATTTAGATTTGATTTAAATCTTTCTTCGAAACTTGCTTTCTAAAAATTGGTTTAGTTGGAAAAATTTTGCTTACAAAATTTAGTTTGAAAATATTTCTGAAATTTTTAGTTTCTATTTTTTTGGTTCGAAACATTTTTGTTTGAAAATTTAGTTTCAAAAAATTTGTTTTTATAATTTTGTTTACCTCTTTTGTTTCAAAAACTTTCTTTTGAAAAATTTAGTTTCAATTTTTTTTCTTCGAAAAATTTTTAGTTTTGAAAATTCTTGCATTCTGTAGAACCGTTTCGAAAAGAATCGGAGCAGTTTAAATTTTTAAAATCTGGCAACAGTGTTTCCATCAACGAAGCTCTTACTGAACAACAAAACGCTGAGCGTTTAAGAAATCGCTCAAACTCACAACAATGTTTTGTAAGAGTTCTAACAATGAACCAATCAGATTTAAGCAAAGTATAATCTCTTTGGGTAATCTACAAGCGACAACGATGCCCCCTCCTCTTTCACTATTGTAAGAGAATAAATGTATTCTTTCAGAGACATACTAATTCAAGGACAAGATTCTGTACTCAATGTCCACACGTGAACATATAAGTTGGGGCTCCTCCATCAAAGTAAGAAAGAGGTTAACCATCTTACTCATAAAAGGAAACAGTAATCTTTGAGATGAACTTCAGTACATCATCGTAGTACCAAAAAGGGTAACCATAAAATGGAACGAAATTCTAAAATCACGGTTAAGGGTGAATCATCTGGCCTCATGACGTATACCATGTGACCTGAAAATCTGAATTTTCAGTGACTTTTATCAGCCAATCAGAATCGATGTACCAAAGTACTCGTCAAAGAGGATAACCGTAAAAGGGTACGAATTTTAATAATTCCCAGGGCCTAGGACCATGTGACCTCTATCAGCCAATCAGGATCAAGATACCAAAGCACTCATTTATCCGTAAAAGGGAACAAATTTCTTTCGACAGTTGTTAGTATATAGGTATGAGTACTAATGCCGGAGATATGCTTTAAGTGAATCCAATGTTAATCGCTTTGATTTTCCCTTTGTGAGTACTATTTTGCAGCTTTTCGTTGGGGGAGGAGTATAATAAGAAAAAGGACTAAAGTAGTAGGTGAACTGATTAGTGTTCTGAGGTGTTTCGCTTAATATAGAACAACATTTGTAATATCACTTCATTAGCTTGTGTTTTGTTTGGGGGGTTATCTGATCCTGGGACACGATTACCCTCTCCATTATTTCCTATGTCAATCATTCAATTTGCTCTTTCGACAATATTGTTAGTTTATAGGTATGAGTACTAACGCCGGAGATATGCTTTAAGTGAATCCAATGTTAATCGCCTTGATTTTCCCTTTGTCAGTACTATTTTGCAGCTTTTGGTTGACGGAGGGATATAATAGGGTAAATGGACAGAGCGTCGTGTGAACTGATTATTATTTAAAGATCTTATCTTAATGTAGCGCTGTGATCTTGTAACAGCGCTTTATTTGCCTGTATTTTGTTTGGGTGGTAATCTGATCCCGGGGGAAACTGGTCCCGTATTATGGCCGGGATATCTTTACCCCCTAGTACAGTTTTACCGGGGGTAAACCTGCTCCGGGGGTAAAATGATACCGTTACACCGTCACTACAATAATGTGGTTTAAAATTTTTCAAACTAAAATATTTTACACAAAACTTTTCCAATGATTTGAAAGTGATCAGCAAATCAAATTGTATCAAAAATAACATTTTCTAATAACCTTAGATTATTACTCATAACTGTAATACCAGGATTTAAAAGTTTTGAAATTAAAATTTAAAAAATCAATCATTAAAAAAATCAAACTAAAATTTTCCTACAACTTTTGGAAAAATTAAGCAATGGTTTGAAAATAACAAGCCGATCAGATTATATCAAGAATAACTTTCCATCAATGGCCGTAGACTATGAGATGCAACAAAAGTTCAAAGTGAAATTATTATTGCTTTATATCGGACGGTTTTAATAATTACCCATCAGGTTCCAAGTTCTAAATTTTTACACCAAGGACCTTAGACTATGAGTTGTTATTGTTTGAAAATGTGGAGATAATGTATAAAGTCAACATCCTCAAATTTCAATTTTTGCAAATTCTTTACCCATAAAAGGATACAAGTTAGACCATCCAAATTTACCCCAGTCCCAGAGAACAGTTAGGAATTTGTATTACTTTTGACAATTCTCAAATTTAAGGTGGAGAAAATGTATTGCTCCTGATATTTAAGAAGCCTGTATGAAGTTTTTTATGTTCAATGAAAGATAATGTAACCTTGATTCATCTGTATCATTATATGTTACAATCTATCTTAATGAATATTAAGCACAAATGAAAATTCATGAATATTAAAATTTGCGACTCATGCTAATCAATTCTCCAGCCAAAATTTAAAATTCTCGTTAAATATTGTGTTACATTTGAAATTATATTTTTCATATTTTCGTACTCTTAAAAAGGGTGTGTATAGGACCAACCAAGTTTATTTATATTTTTAAAATTCTTAAAGTTAAGAGGTGGATCAATGTATCTCTGCCAAAATTTGAAAGAAACCAAAATGTATGTATGTCCGATGAAAGAGAATAAAGCTTCATCAAAGAGAGTACACATAATAGAACATAAACCTACAAATTTTGAATTTTTAACAATTGTTTACCCACAAAAGGGGGCAAACATAGACAACAAAATTTACAGAAAAGTATATTAAAGTCCTAGAAAACATTTACTAACATTTTATTTCTTGACAATTCCCAAATTTAAACGTTTACCCATGTACCTATTCCAATTTTAATTCAATCGGATGTTCGGATGTGCATATCAATGTACGGATGTTCTTTGAAAAAGAATTCACCTCTGTACTCATTCGCATAAGTAATACGACTATAAAGCGTTATCAAAAGGATATAATAGTTAAGAAATCTCCCAATTCTGAATATTTGACACTTTTTAATCATAATAGAGAATAAACTGGGTGAGTCAAATTTACAAAAATATATATTCGAGCCCCAGAGAACAATTACTGAATTTACGCTTGCTTGTGTCAGTACGTTACTATTCACATCTACAATATACATATTTAAAATGTTAGACATTCCACTGAATCACTCTATAACATTTGTTATAAGGCACAAAATGTAGTTTACTAGTTAAATATATTTCATTTCATTTACGGAATTAAAATAAAAGGAAACAACTATAATATTCTCCGGGCTCATTTGTAATTAAATAAAACCGAAATTAGCGGTTATAAATATGTTTATATTAGAATTATAAACAGACTCAGCGTATGCTAAATAACACTCCTATCTTCGCTAAAGTAACTTGAATTCAATTCTATGGATCATCACCTCCTGTGTAACCAATGTTTTATATATATATATATTCCTTCACTTTCTACCCACAATACGTACCAGAAAATAGATCGGTTGAACAAATTTGAATGAGTGTGAAATAGAGATAGGAACTCTAAAAAAGGTCGTGTTGAAATGAAAGGACAGAACATTACTATCTATGCAGCTATATTCATTATCAGTGTCGTCTCTAATTATCGGCTACAAAGAGAAAATTTGTCAACTTTTCAAGGACTGTTTTACTTGTAAATCGTTCCTGATACGAACAAACTAATTCGTGAATTACACTGCTCATAAAATTGCATTGTTGTTTGATGCTCAACATGACTTACTTTCCATTTGAAAAAGTTCACGTCGATCTAATACAGAAGATTTCAAGATGGTGGTCATGGTCCAGAAGTATTATAAAACAAGATCGTCTAATCTGATTTATAGTGCTACCGTCAGAACTATCGTACTCGCATCTGGTTTGGAGAAAATGGGTATGAAAACTATTGCATCGCACTGTATAACGCTTTCCCACATTCAAAATTCCGTTTGATTATTCCATACTTTTAGTGCTTATTAGCAGTAAAATTCGTGTTAATATATTATATTTATACATACTGTATATTCGACGTAATTTCGTTTTGATAACGCAACAGTGAAGTAGTGAAGTCTATTTGTATGAAAGAATAATTGATATTCATTTTAAGAATTAACACTATAAATTTTCAGATTCCTATTTGTGGAGTTTCACGCTTCCTTGTTCGGTGATGAAAGACGAATCCAATACACTTTCCACTTCATCTTGATGACATTCTCGCTTTCTCTCTTCTTCTTCTTCTCACTCGCATCCCCTCCTGAAGGATGCAAGGGCAAACCGCGGACCCTCGGGATAAGTATTAATTACTGGGTCGCTAAAGCTGGCAGCTTGGATATAGGCAACCTCATCGTTGTCAGAGCACTGCGTATTAAATGGCCGCTTACTCCCTCAAGCAAGAATAAGCTCAACTGCAACTTCTTGTAAAAGAAAAAAAAAAAACAACTTATTCTTTTCAAAAATAAGTAAGTTGATTCATAATTTGCAGAAAGAAATCAATTCACACACTCTGTGAAAACTATTAGGGAACATGACCTTTCCTATAATTTTCTGGTGATTTAAAATTTTATTTAAAATATATTTAGTATATGTGTGCAAAACTTGCTAGCAAAGATATCTCAATAAGATTAAATTGTACAATATTATTAGGGGGGCACGGTGGTTCAGTAGCAGAGCATTCACCTCTTGTGCACGGTGTCCTGGGTTCAATCCCAGCAAGCGACAAGTGAACTTAGTGGTGGACAAACGCCGTATGCGTGGGTTTGCTCGGAGTTCTTCCGTTTCCTCCCACTTTCTTCATTCCACCATTTCATTCATCTCTCATCATCACCGCCCCCTTCAGTCTAACTGACATAACGTGGGATGTAAAACTCAAAGATTTCATTTCTTTCTTTTCTTTCTTTTTTTTTACAGTATTATTAGCAATTAACGGATCAAATTCTAGCCAAATATGATACACATACCGACCTATAAACCTCATTTACCAAACAAAAATTATATATATGTCAGCGTAAACTACGCAGCTTACGAGAATACGTATCGAAAAAAGATATATTATCTTGTAAACCTAAAAGTTTTTACTGTACCATAACTACACCGCACAATACGATGAAAGTGATACTGAAGTATATGCTGATAAAGCTTTTAATTGTGACACGAGCAAAACGACAGTGTACAACGAACCAGAAAACAAACTACCCCCACCCTTAAATGCTCTAATTCCATTACTTGGGGTCCAGATAATGTGGAGTTATGAGAACGCTTGGACAGATGCAACCCAACTTACACGTAATTCTCTCGGCACTGACAGCAGTCGTAGCCCTGACTAAGGTCTTTATGTAAGTAAAATTGTGAGTAGATGACGCACGAAACATTTCTCCATTCTGAAATGAATCTCTATGTTTCACAGCATGATGTCCAATGAACACCATATATTAATCTCAATATTGCTGTGTAGGTATTTTTTTTTATGATGATCTCTACAATTGCATTTTAATGCTACATTTTATATTAATATTTTATAACAATAACAACAATGAAATTTAAACAGCGTTTCTAAGGAGCAAACGCAATTTACTAATATACGTTATTGTGATAAGCTTTGCAATAGCATTTTCAAACTTTCGCCGAGATTACAGACAAAAGATCTCCTCCAGTTCCTTACCAGAGGGTAGTGTTCCCAAAACTGATGCAACGTTCCCTCTTTGTACTGCCATACTGATGCGTTGTAGTAGAAAAGAGGTTGCTCTAGCGTCTCCTGACGATAAATAAATGCGATGACCAACTTCTTTTATAAAGTTAAGGCCTTCGGAACCCCATGAACCACCCGATTCGATAGCTATATCGACAAAATGATATTTGTCGAGTAAATTGCTATACTTCCTACGCTTTTCTGTTTCCCGGCGAGCATCCACGTTGCCAGCTTGTCCTGAGGAAGAATGTAGATTTGAAGGGGCGAAGGTGTCGGAAGAAGTAAAATCCCATAGAAGTGCTTTTCCTTTTTTCCACGGTTTTAGGGTCATACCATCTGGCCTCTTGCCGTCTGCACGACTGCATTCTAACGGTTCACATATAGAAGGAACGCCTGCTGAAATTAGTGCCCTCATGATAATGTCGTTGACGCTGGAGTGGCGTGAATGTCTGCCCGCACTATTGGCACAGGAGAGTCCATGAAGGCCCTTCTTGTCTACGACACTTCTACAGGCAGGACATCTGTGTTGCTCGGAAACATCTGCTCCTAAACGCAGTGCACTGGCAATTCGAAAATTGTCATTGGGAAGATGTAATCCTAAAGAAGGTGACGGGATAGCATGGAGCCAAGCACCAGCTTCTTGAGATGATGTAGCTAGGAGTCTGGCCTTATCTTCTGGGTTATCGGATGACTGAAGCAGAGCTGAAAAGTGATGATTTATAAGAGGATCGTCCCAAGAGGATTCTCTTATAAAGAAAAGAGGTTCTCTCTTATCAAGATCAGGGGGATCTGATCCCACTATAGATGACCACTTAGCAATGCTATCGTTGACATCCGAATCCGATACTAGGCTAAGATTTTGTTGGAGAATGGTCTTGATCAATGGCTTAGTGTCATAGAATGAAGACAGAAAGGATGAAATAGCCAAATCCATGGCGCGGCCATTGCCGAGACCTCCGTGGTTAACAGGAAGAGACGCCTGTAACCAAGAGTTATTGTTGAGTCAACAATTCAGGATAGATTCTAGACCAGTTTTCAAGGTTTTGTCATAGCATTCCAGTAGATCAGCATCCCGCCAAGATGGAGCACAGCGAAGAAAGTATAGCAGCCTTGGCATGGACAATGAGGCATGTAGTAGGTAAAAGGCAGAGTGAGCTGAAATCAAGGCAACGCGTGTAAAGAAGAATTCTAATTTAGAAATTTTGTCTTTTAATATTGCTCGTCTTGCCTCATTAGATAATGCTGCTCCTAATAAGCTGGCGTCATCTGTCGAAATTCTTTGAATCCCAGGCGCAGCTTCGCCAAACAGCTTGAAGAGTGTAGGTAATATATTATTTCATTATATAGTGTATATCCCAAAGAAATAAAAACACTGATCACGCAAAAATCAGAAAACGCTTGAAAGTAGACGAAAATATCAAATCTAGAATAACTGCTGGAAACAAGTTTGTAAATGACTGTCTTCATTGACAGACCTTCTCCAATTCTCCTTATTCCAACATCTTTTTCTTTCTAAGCCAAAGAGGACCTTGCTTGTCACACTGAGTATGCATTGAAATAGAATTTGAAACATTTGGAAAAATTTCACCCTGGCCTGGATTTGAACCCGGGTCTACCGAATAGAACTTTAATGAACTAACCACTCACCTACTGCGCCACTTCATCTTCCACCCAAGCTAATACCTAGTTAAAATCGCTCCATGGAAGAATATACACAAGATCTAATGCTTATGTGAGTATCACAATGACTTACTCGAGATTTCCTTGTTTAACTCAGAAGCAAGTTATATAGACGTTCCTCAGTGAGGAAAATTTCAGGAATCGTTCTTCAAGTTGAAGCTACGTCATTGGTTTCAGGGATGACCCGATTTCCATTACACTTCGTCTTTACCATAACTTCTAATTAACAAAGAAGAAAAGACGAAAGAAATTATTTTCACAGTCTTTGAATTATATCAACACGTGTAGAAATAGACAGTTCTATGTTTATACTAGCAGTTCTAAGTTCCATAATTATTAGTTTATTTTCTTATATTCATATGAGGAATTTGTGGCAAATTGAGCCCGTGGAACTAGCCGAGTGGTCTCTGGCGTTCTGCTTCTGATCATGAGGCGCTATCTGTTAGAGGTTCGAATTCCTCTAAAGAGCAAGGTCGGAATTTTAACTGTCCTCTATATTTCTGTGTTCGTGTCCCTGCGGTGTTTGGAATATGTCGAAAGGACATGGGGTGCCAGTGGGGAACAATATCCCGATTGGGGAGATTTGTTTTTAAAAATTTGTGATAGCAGGGACCTTCCATTGCAGCCACATGGGTTCAAATCCCTTCGTGCCAATTATTAATTTTTCTGTATGGGAAGGTAATGTTCATGTAATTGGTATTTCTAAGTAATTCAATTATTCCTTTATTATTATTATTATTATTATTATTATTATTATTATTATTATTATTATTATTATTATTATTACAACAGAACAAAAGAAAAGGTAACATAGTCGAAGGTAACATAGGAACAGAAAAGACATAAAGTATGTCAGATGTTTCTTAGGTTTATACATGAACGCAATAATGTTATTACTTATATGGATTTATAGACAGAATTATTTTATGACAACAAAAAATGGAATATAAATATTCTTTAGCTGATAACAGTAATACATTTTGTTTCGCCCTTCTTCTAGGTAGAAAGGTGAGATGACATCTTAAACGGGATCATTCTCGTGACTAGAGTTGTAGGTCCAAATACTATTTGCAATTTGTGCACAGCTAGGTAACAATTCCTAGGAACACATTTTTGGCCAATACTACAGCAGTAAGGACGTGTTTAGCCCTTATGTATTCATCAATTCTTGTCCAAACACGTTACGTTCCCAGACAGTACAAATCAAGGTTGATACGGATGACGGAATTTTGTGTTGTTGGAATTTCACCTGTAAAGGAAGTCGTCTCAACTCTGAGACCCAGAGAAATTGAATATTCTTCATGTTAGTATACATCAGAAGTATCAATATTGCAAATTATAAAAAAATCCTTAATTGCCTCAGCCGGAATCGAACCCGCAACCCCAACATTATGAAATTAACGATTAAGCCAGTAGTCTAAGACATCACTGTTTTGGGAGAAGAAACAAATTGGATGTGCAGTGAATTCAGTAATTACACACTTATACGATTCCAGTGTAACAATGGTGAAACTTTCTGATTTCAGTAATGGTATAATAGCAGTTTAATGCAGAAAAAATAGCCCTGAGAATTGAACTTTAAATTGATAACTAAAAAGACATAGAAACACGCAAGGCCATGCATGATAAATTGACAGTGCCGTGAGGGGAGCGAGCGGGACTACGGCCTCGGGCGCCCATGTAAGGGAGCGCAAAATTCGGGAGGAAAAAGAAAACAAAAGAAGAAAAAGTATTAAAAGTGCTTAAGATCAATGAGAAGCAAGGTGTGTTTTTGAAAATTTTCTTACGACAATCATGGTAGCGTTTCGCGTCTTTTCTAGCGACACTCATATGTACGGAGGCGCTGACGTATGCTCTCGTCTCGGGCCGTGATTTTTCACGGCACGGCACTGCACAGATACTCATATTGATTGCCCTGGTGGATTATTTTTTAAAAGTTAACTAATTTAATGAACCTTCCTCAGTAACTTATGTTTCCTATTTTTACGCGTTTCACTCACTTTCACAGTTTTTACAGTAACTCTTTAAGAACAGGGGAAAACACAGCAACATTCAGAACAGTAAAAATCACAAACAGTATTCGCGCGTTCTTCCCTTGCCTGAAGTAAAACAATAAAATATGGTGAACATTCAATTTCTGGTCTTCCATCTTCTGTGTTCTCAAATCTAACAAACCAAACCAAACAAAGAACAACATTAATACACAAGACGCTGGACATCTCAGCTATTCATGACACAACTATTGCATGATCCGAATAACTCTAGAATTTAGGATTTAGGATTTAGATGGCTGGGCTTTCGCCATCTAGGGCCATTTAGCCCATCACGTTTAAGCGATGACGTTTCTCGGCGAGCAGACTATCCGCGGAATGGGAAGAAAGAAATTATTGAGGAAGGAAGGAAGCGGCCTGGGACCTAATAGTTTGGTACCATTACGGCATTTTCCTGGTGTAAATGAGGAAAATCTAGGAAAACCTCATAGAGGGTGGCTGGCCTGAGAAAGTTTTACATTTCTCGACCGAGTGCCCCCACCGGGAATCCACCCCGGGATAGCTTGCACCGAAGGCGAGAGCGTTAGTAACTATGCTACGCGGAGGTACCTCTGAATAACTATAGTATATCCACAAATAATCATTTGTCATATTTTACCGAAATACGTGATGACTTTTCCGACAACCTGATACTTTAAATGTTGTTAATACGCAAAGTTCATTGACCTCATCACTTATTTACTTACTTTCTTAAAATAATCAAAACCTTTAGGATACTTCGCGTAGATGTAAAAAGGTGAAATGTAGTATCCAAGGTTCGTGTAGCGTGCAAATAAAGAAATAAAAGGCAACAAGATTATATTTCTCTCCCCAAACAAGGGCGCGGATCTCGGGGGCCTAGGTCCCCCAAAGTTCATGTGGGTCTCCTTACTGTATATGAAAATTTACAACATTTGGCCTAATTTGAATGCAATTCGCTTTAAAATTCTCATATATGCTTTCCGCATCTGAATGGACCCACCTAAATTTACAGAGAAATCGGTGCCCCTCCCACCAACCCTCCTACAAGAGAGTGTGTTAATTATTCAACAAAAAGACTTGAAATCCAATCAGAAAATCCCTAATATATAAAATGTGTAGCCAAGCCTCGAATTTGCAATTAGTAGTAGTAATAGTAATAATAGAAATAGTAGTAGTAGTTGTAGTGGTAGTAGTAGAAGTAATAGTAGTAGTAATAGTAGGAACGGGTTAGACGCTTCGCAGGAGTTGGTTAGGTACTGTTCTCTTTCCCAAATTTGTCTCTTCTATTCGGCTGATCCAGATTCAAATACTGGCCACGTCGAAACTTTATAAAATGTTTCAATTTCAATGCATACTGAATGTGACAAGCAAGATCTCTCCTCCGGAAAGAAAAAAGATGTTGGAATGAGGAGAATTGAAGAAGGTCTCTCAATGGAGACAATTATTTACAAACTTATTTCCAGCAGTTGTTCTAGATTTGATATTTTCGTCTACTTTCAAGCATTTCCTGATTCATGCGTGGTCAGAATTTTTATTTTTCTAAACATACAGTATATAAAGAAATAATACATTACATACACAGCAATATTGAGATTAATACCGGTATATGGTGTTCTATAGAAAACAAGATTTTATTTATTTATTTATTTATATGAAAGTACACAGGCATACACCCACAACATACCTTCTTGATTTACATAATTGATGGTTACATGACTTAACAAAGAAGAAAAATAAAACATGGAAAGAGAAAATAATAAAAGAAAAAAATAAAAGAAAAAAATACTAAAAAATAAAAAGGAAAGAATATACAATCCAGCCACGAGAACAATAATACATATATATATATATAAAATATATATCAATACGTTAACAAATAATAATAGATCATACATGGTCATTATTCAGTATTTCATAGAGAAGTTTAACAAATTTAACTTTTCCATCTGAAAATAGGTCTATCCTATCATTTAATTTATTATAGACTCTCAGCATTCGTATAATAGGTGAGTGTGCATGAGTTGAACTTTTCGACATAGGTATATAAAAGATATTTTGATTTCTGGAGCGATATCTTGGTACATAGAAAGGGATATGTAGCAACAGTGTTGAACTATTAATTCTATTTGTCAATATATTTCTTAAAATAATGAGAGAATGTACAATTCTTCTATCCTTTAAGCTACTTAGGTTGAATAGCGAGCGTAAAAGTGACACTGACAAGTAAGTTGTTGAATCTGGTTTAAATGTTTTATAATTTAAATATATCAAAAATTTGTTTTGAATAACCCCAATTGCTTGGATGTCTCTCTTAAAGTGGGGACTCCAGATTACCGACGCATACTCTAATTTGCTTCTAACTAGGGTTGCATATAACTTGATAATTACTGATGGTTGTGAAAATATTTTTGAGTTTCTGATAACAAAACCTAAGGCTCTATTTGCTTAGTCTATAACACTAACCAAATGATTACCAAATGTTAATTTACAATCAAAAATTACACCAAGATCTCTAATCGATGTAACATTCTCTATTTGGATATTATTAATTTTGTATACATATTTAACTAATTTGTTTTTTCTATTAAAGGTTACACTTTTACACTTATTTACGTTCAGTTGTAGTTTATTTAAACCACACCAATCTATGATTTTATTCAAGTTTTGTTGTAAAATTTTGCTATCTTCTTCAACTGTAACTGATTTATAAATCTTTACATCGTCGGCAAATAACAAACAATTGGAATTTTCTACAACCTCAGGCAAATCATTAATTAGAATTAAAAACAACAAAGGACCAAGATTGGAACCTTGCGGAACACCAGATGAACTTACAAACTGATAAGAAATTTCTTGTTGAAACTCTACATATTGATTTCTATTATGTAAATAAGATAGAAACAACATAATTAAATTTTTGGATAATCCGAATGTTATAAGTTTCTTGATTAATATTTCGTGATCTATTTTGTCAAAAGCCTTAGCATAGTCCAAATATATTACATCCATTTGTTCTTTTTTTTTAAAACAATTGTAGATCTCCTGTGAGAATTCCAACAAGTTAGTTACTGTTGATCTGTTCGGGAAAAAGCCATGTTGATTTGGAGAAATGCAAATTTTCACATGATTAAACACCTTTTCGTATAGTATGTATTCATATACTTTACACATTGAATTCATTATTGAAATAGGTCTATAATTTATCATAACGTTCGAATTACCTGATTTCAAAACTGGAGTTATTTTTGTTTCTTTCCATTTTTGAGGAAAAATATTAGTTTTCAATGACAAATTAATAATAAATTTAATTTGTTCGCATAGAACACCTCCACATGCTTTAATAACGTAAGAAGGAATTCCCTCTGGGCCACAAGATTGTTTGGGTTTGAGATGCTTAATAGCACTTTTAACCTCATCTGAAGAAACATAGTTAAAATGCAAAATATCAAGTTTGTGATGTATGTTCGGAAAATCTCCAAGAGCATCATTAATTTTATAACTAAAGCTGGTTTGACTGTAAACTGAAGAAAAATATTTTGCAAAACCGTTTGAAATATTGCCTTGGGGAAAGTTCTCGTTATTCAAAGTGTACACGAGATTTCTTATGTTGTTGTTTGGTATTTACAAATGACCAAAAACGTTTTATATTATCATTGACATTCATTTGGAGTTGTTCTATGTAACCATCATAAGCTCTATGTATAAGCTGTTTTAATTCCGACCTTAAGTTCCTGAATCTTTCGTCATAATACCTAGAGAATTTACGCTTTTTAGCACATTTTTGCTTAATTTTAATAGTTTGAATTATTTCTCTGGTAAACCATACCGGATACCTAAACTTCCTAACTTGCTTACATATTGGTATACAATTATCAAAACATTTATATAAAGAATCATATAGAAAGATCAATGTTAAGTCGACACTATCGAAATCATATAGGCTTTTCCAGTCATAATCACGCAGTGTACAGTATAATTTGTAAAAATCAGCTTTCCTATAATTATAATATTTTCTTTGCGTTGTCTTACTTATGGGCATTTTTTTTGACTGACGGTACTGAAATTGATAAACTAGGATGATTAACATCTTCAGGTACTAAAGGAGACTCATCTTGCTCGAGTTCCACTGTAACATTCGCTAGAACCAAACCTAAGGTTCTTAGGTTATAATTTTGTATAGTATCATATGAAGTCATGTTAAAATATGAAACAAATTGTTGGAGCCTTTGACATGTTCTCGATCCTCCTAGGAGATTATGATTTGAATTATCAATTTCTTTTATATTAAAGTCTCCAACTATAAAGATGTCGGAAGCAACTAAACAGTTGTTCTGTTCTAAATGGTTAAAATAATCTTGATATACACTTATTGGCGAAGATGGTGTTATATAAACAACATTTATAAATAACTTTTGAGTTTCATCACGAATATATATTGTGAGTGATTCACAATTTTGTGCATTATATGTTACCTCATGAATAGTTTTATATAACTTCTTAACCGCCACAAGTACACCCCCACCTCCAGATTTACCTGATAACGTAAGGTCTCTATCATTTCTAAAAACATTATACCTGTTATCGAATAATTCAGCAGTCTTAACATCAGTATTCAAAAATGTTTCTGTTAAGGCTATAATATCATAGTTACTACTTAATATGTTTTTGAGAAAAAGGCGAGTTTTGGTCCTGAGACCCCAAACATTTTGATAATATAATGACAGTTTTTTTTGTACTCCATCTCCTATACGAGTATTTATAAATATTAACCAATTGATATCAGTGAGATAATAAAAACCATTATATACATGGAAAGGTACAATTGTAATGAAATTAATAAGGATTTTATGACCAAAGCACAACAAATTTAACCCTGTAGTTTGTCTAAGTCCTCCTCTAAGGAGATTACATGAATGGGGCTTTGGTCACCTTTCCTGATTTCAACTTTCCCACTATAATCTACCCACAGATATTTATAGTTTTTATCACGTTGCAGCTGCTTTGCCTTAGCAAACAATATTTTCCTGGTTGGGGCCAAGGATTGATTAATATATATTGGATTGTCACTGAAGATCGGAGGCATAGAGATTCATCTTAGAATGGAGAATTGTTTCGTTAGTCACCTACTTTACAATTTTATCTGCATAAACACCTGGATCAAGGTTACCAACTGGTGTCGAGCGCCGAGAAAAGTTACATGTAAGTTGGGTTCCATCTGTCTAGGCGTTCTTACAACTGTAAATGACCTGAATCCCAAGTAATGAAATTAGAGCGCTTAGAAGGGGAGATGCTTTTGTGGTTCGTTGTAGCATATTGTTAATGATATAAAACATAAAATTAGGTTTACTTCTTAAACTTTATTTTGTTATTAACATTAGCCAAAAAATGCTATTATCAATTGAATTCTAATATTCATATTCAATTGAATGCTAATATTCATATCAATTGAAAGACGATATTAAGCTGAACAAAGCTTCATATATGGGGAAAAATTCTCTTTCGTAGTTTTTAAGAAAAACGAATTCTATAGGTTTAACAGATAGGTGGTTCGTTGCCAATTTGATCCAGTTGATATCTTTATTCCCCTCCATGTAACGTGCCGACATCTTCGTGGAGGGGTGGAGCTGAGTGGGTGGCTTCGTTTTCATGCATTCATCACCTGTCATCCGCATGTTTTCACATGTCCTATCAGCAACGAATACCGCTACCGGACTCACAGGTAATTGCTAAGAGTCTTCGGAAGTGGATATTCCGTGGTCGTGTCTTCCATCGAGATGGACGTCCACACATCCCTGCCTGCTGTTGTAAGGGTCTATCGTAGTGTTGGCCGGTGTTCGAGCCTTTGAAAATATAAAAAATGAAAAAAAGTCAAAGCAGAAAATAAAAATAAAAACACACAAAAAACGAAAAATCAACACGTTTTGTTCTCTAGTAGGCTGGTGGGGGTCTATCTTTTTGGTTCTTTCTTTTAATTCCACATATTCTTTTTCTGGGCCACGCGTTCTGTCGACAGAAATGGTTTTCCTGCATTGCTACTTCCCTTCCCCCATGCTGATCCCACGGTAAGGGTGTGTAATGCGAGTAACGTAAGGTTTCCTCGTAAGCGGCTCGCTGTGAAGTTTTAGTGTTGACATAAAATTTATATTTATAAAAGTAAATTTAATATCAACACAGCATGAGTAATAAAACTTTAAAATCGGGTTCAAGCTCACCCTCTCTTAGAAAGCGCAACACAAGCAAGGGCGAAACAAACTCTCAAGTTGTAGATAGTGTGGAAAATAGTTAAGCGCAATTCATGCCCGTATTTGGTAAATACTATTCTGTGCTCGAGCAGAGACGGCAGAATTTAGGGGGCGGCAAAATTTTGGATCTTTTAAAACCAGCAACCTACAGAGGTCCGCGCAAGTGAAAGAAAATATGTTAATGTGTATAATTCGCTCTAATCGCAGTGGTTACTATTTAGCTAGTTTATCTGATTATTATTAAAAATCATCCTCTCTGACCTACACCCTAAGGAGTGAGGATAAAGTTGAACATTATGAAAACTGATACCGTTAAACTCAGCGATCTCGAAAACTATGAATTAAACACTAATACTGTATCTTTCGGTTTCGATTACTTTTAAAATCTCACCCACTTCTTAGAGACTGAAGTTGAATTGGATTAAAACTGTCACTAATCATCTCAAGCTGTAGGTTCCATTCTTAACATGTCATCATCATCCCATCGAAGGCAATGGCAAACTACCATCGGTTCACCTTGCCCAGGGACCTTCGGGTCAAACACCTACTTTCCTTCAGAACACCACATTATAATTATCATTGAGAGAATTGGTCCATTTAAAATTACGTTGTAATTTTTGTAAATTGTAACACTTAAACTACTATTAAACAAGAGCTGGTATGTTTGCAAAATCAAGGCTTGTTTCCTTATTTGAGACATGTGGGAGAGGCAGGAAATTATTTAAAACACAAGGGCGCATAATCCATAAATACGGGCCTGGTGCAATTACACCAAAAGAGGGCAAAACTCGGACATTCAAAAAAAACAAGCTAAAACCTTTTCCAAAATGATCGTGACACTTTATTCAGCAACTCACAGAAAGTCCCAAAAAATTCCGCGTCGGGTTTGGTTACTATGGCCGCCATATTGGGTAGCCTATTTCCAACGCCAAGAGTTTTTTTTCTTTTTGTGAAAACCATAGTATTTACTCTAACTGACTACAATACGAGTTGTAAACAGAGCAGAGATAGAAACTATAACTCGTTAAAAAGATATTTAATTAATTTTTCCTATTGTATGAATATTGAGGAAATTTACGCTTTCCCAAAAGATAAAAAAGGGAAATTCCACAAAATTTCTCAAAACAGAAGTGAAAAAGTTAGTGCTTCGTTCTCTATTGCAACATTGTACGTGGAAGAAACGTTAAATATGTACAAAATTATTACTTTTTTCAGTAAAGTAATAAAAATACGTAATTTTCTAAAACTGCAATTTTTAAATTAGATTCATGTAACGCATTAAATTCCCTCTTGGTCAAATATTGTAAAATATTTCCCTCTGCATTCACAAGTTTTGAGTGAAGTTACAATTGGGTAGGTATTTGCAGAGGCTTCAATATCCTCTACAAATCTAGATTTTGCCATTTTTGGAGAAAGAGAAAACGGGAAATTTCTGATAATTTGAAGGACTCGTATATATGCATATAGAAATAATCGGAAGAAATTTACATGTATCCCGACCTTTGGTTAATTCTTCTTTACTCAGAAAGTGAATTCAATGTAATATTTATTACATTTTTAAACAGTGCATATTCATTCACATAGTCATCATCATCCCTTAGTAGGCAGTGGCAACCCACCATGGGTTCACCTTGCCCAAGCAAATTCGGATGAAAGACCTGCCTTCGAGCAGAGCACTATATCATCATCATCAATTCAGCTAATTATCCGCTTAATTGATCATGTTTGCATCCAGTTTAGTGGAAGCTATGGAGAAGTTCACTGATGTTATCTACATCTCCTCCAATATTGACTTGCGAGAGTCTCGTCAAACTCGTGACGCCAAAGATGTTCTGTGTTTCATCAACAGATTCCAGGAACATAAGTCATTCTAGAGATCATCCCAAGTTGTATGCTAGATGATGAAAATGGAAATTGTGATCAGGCATAGAGGTTGGACTTTTTGGGACGAAGAAGATTGAAGAAAAGCAATTCAGTGAAATTCATCTTAAACACAAGTCAAGTGTAAAGTTTTGGGCAGTTTAACAAGATAAGTGACTGTAGCTATTCAACCAGTCTGTGTAAACCCAAACCAACTTCTGCGGCGCATGCTATGCACAGTTAGGTCTGAAGAACGGCTGTCTGAGGTCTTCAAATATGAACTATCTCAGTATCCTTCCTCCTTATTTGATGAAGGAGGTCTAATGAGGAAAAGTATAAAGTCATCAATAATGTCCGTTTTGTCCTCAACTTCGACCCAAAAACTAAGTAATGCCTTACAACAGAGTGTATTCTACATAGTTGATGGTAGGAATCTAATGCATTATGTTGTATGACAACATTCTGTCAATGTTCAAGGAAATATGTCAGCAATATACGGCATATGTTGTTACACATTACATAAAAGCTCCCTGTTGTTTTTGATGGATATGGCGAAAGTAAAAGCACAAAAGATAAGGAACGCCTGCGACGTGTAGGAAAGACTTGCTATATAGATATAAGAGTAAAAGATAATATTACTGTTACTGTATTACAGACTGAATTTCTCCCAAATGATAGCAACAAAATAAGATTCATGCATCTATTAAGTACGCATATCAAGAAATCAGGATGCAAGGTATTCCATCCCAAGGCAGATACTGATGAGCTGATTGTAACCACGGCTATTACAGAGGCTAAGAAAGGCCTTGAAGTAATTTTGATTGGTGAAGACACAGACTTGTTGGTTCTTCTAGTTGCTCCACCAGGCACATCTTTTTAAATGAAGATACCAGAAACGAAGACCCGCTCAGAGGGCTCGAAGATTCACCACATTGATGCTATTCAAGATGATATAAGTGATATGAAGGACCTTCTTCTAATTGTATAGGTCTTCATAGGATTTGATTCAGTTTCGTCAATTTACTGCAAATGCAAAATCTTTACTTACAAAAAGTTACTAGGAGTAATAAGGAACTGAGAAATTAAGTATTTTCATCATCCTTGAGCGTTAGCTGATGCTGTGGATAAAGCTAGTGAATCTTTTTTGTGTCACTGTATGGATCAAAAGAGATCGGAAACTTGGACATGCTACGTCACCAACTAAATGTGAAGACAACTGCCGAACAGCATATACATTTGGAGTGTAACTTAGCAGTACTTCCAATTACAACAGCAGTCCCTCCTGAGCATTCACTCCAAGTATTTCATCAGGTGCAGTAACTGCGTGCTGTTAACATGGACCCTTTGTGCCGGGATTGGAAGATTGTTATCTACGTTCTATACCAACTTTGAAGTCCGCTGCTCCTGAAGAGCTGCTGCATCTTATCTCCTGTACCTGCACCGATGACTGTGAAGCAAGTTGTAATTGTGGGAGAGGTATGTTAAAATGCTCAAGCATGTGTATGCACTGCTTACGGCATGAATGTACAAACAGGAACAGGAGATGAAGTGGAAGTGGTGGGAGATTTGTTAGCTCCTGAGAAGGAAGATGCGAATGATAACGAAGAAGATACATTGGCATAAGATGCCAAACAGCCTCGTCTGGAGTAGATCGAGATTCAACTAAATGTAAGTTACTTTTAAAAATAAAATTCTTTAAGTTTGAAATTTTACACAATAAAAAATTAGTATTTAGATCTTTTCCTAGCTCGAATATTACTAATGTTTAAACGTTAATGTAAATATCTTTTAATCAATTTTGTATACATGTGAAATTCCTCCGACTAATTTGGCATGCTAAGAGCAGAGTACTTTTCTCCAAAACAATCCTTCGGATTTTTGGTTTTTTCCTTTTTCTCTTCCGAAAACAGTCAATATCGGGGTTTGTAAGGGATATTGAAGTATTTTCAAATGCCTATTCCTTTATAACTCAAAACGTGTGGATGCAGTGGTGAAAATTTTAGAATTTCCGGCCAAGAGAGAACTTAACACATTACGTGAATCTAATGTCTGGTGTGATGTGATCTGAGGCCTACTCTTCCGGACTACCTGAAGGTTGGTTATTAATTAAGATCCGTTCCTACATTCAAATGCCAACAATTCAGAGACAGCATCAGAGACACGTCGTGTAATGCGATTGCTGCTTTTTGTGCGAATTGTGGCCAAGGTAGTCATTGCGTGAAGCCATGTACAGCGACCAAGCCCCTTTGTGTGAACTACAAAGTGAATATTGTGCTTGGTTTCGGGATTGTTCAGCCTTTCACCCTGAGTAACGTATCCAAAAGCTAATGGTTGTTGAGAAGATTTCTGGTGCCGATGCTAAGTGTCGCTTTAAAAAGCATCGCTTCTTTGTTTCTGCGCCTTTTTCTACTGTTGCAGCTACTTTTCGTAAGTTTGTGGCAACCCACACGTCCGACGTTTTCACCCAAATAAATTTTGTTCCCGACAAAAGTCCAGTCCATCTACTAGCGAACTCTCTAAAACCCTATGTGTTTCTATTAGTTCCGGTCTTCGGCGAACTCTAGATCATCGCCCTTCACCTCATATCGCCAGCATATAACACAGGCTCAATGATAGGTTCCCTCCCCGAAAATAACAATATCTACACTAGCTCGTAAGTCACCTGCGGTTTGTTTGAAATGTGACATAATGGAAAATGGCATGATAGATACTGAGTAGACGATACTTGGCCCATGTAGAAAGAAAGGCCCATCTCAAACGGAAATTGCTCCTGTTATGGCGCTTCTCTCAATGACTTCAGTAATCACCTTGAGGAATTGACACAATTTCTCTCACACTACTCACCAGTCGTTGCTGTTTGCAGGAAACTCATTTTAAGCCAAACCAGACTAAATTATACTGTCTATGTGATAAGCCTAGTGCTAATCGCGCTGGTGCCGGCTTGGCTCCATGTGACTCCGATTATCTTCATTCTCGTCAGATTCACGTAGTTTCCCGACTGCAAGCAGTTGTGGTGCAATTTTTCTTTCCTTTCACATTTATGATTGCTCCTCATACTTTCCTCAATCTGGAGCCTTCCGAATGCCAATCTGATTCAGCTCTATCATCAGTTTGAATCGCCCATCTTGCATGTTGAAGATCTTAATGTCTATCACCACCTGTAAATCTCTGTCTGCACATGGGAGTCAAGTAAAAGACTTTCTTCAGGAGAATGGGTTGCAAGGATGGAAGTTCGACTGATATCACCATTGGCTATGGTACGTATTTCTTCATCCACATCTTCATCTTTAGACTACTTCTCAATTACTCTGACTATGGGCGCTGTAGACCTTCTCACCGCGGTGAGCCGATTACTAAGCCTGTATACTCCCCTTCCTCGTGCTACAGGTTCTAGTACATCCATCCGTGTGAGGGTTTCCTCTCTGACGATTTCATGTGGCTCCCTCTCTCGTTGCTTAGGTTTTGTGCTGTACACCGATGACTGCTTTGTACACCAAGACTTGACTTGCACTTGCTTTACATATGAAACAGCCCACTAGTCATCAGGTATAACATCACGAGTTTGCAGCATTGTTAGATAGCACAGCGATTTTAATGCGTTTTACATAGACGGGTCCAAGAACGAGGTTCCTGTTGTCTCTATTTTGTCACTAACATTAGCAGCTCAGAATTCAGTTTGGGTAGTCTATTTTTAGTATACGCTGCTGGATTAACTGAAATTAAGCTTGCCTGCGACCATGCGTTTAAACTTCCGTCACGTCGCATGCTTGTTTGCCTGTCAGAGCAAAGTTCTTAGCAGGCCGATAACCAGCCCAAAAATGTAGGGGGGGGAGGGCGATCCAACCATACTATAGTTCATCATCGTATTATAGTTCATTTGCAAGCCTAACGTGAAAATTTTAGGAAGCCAACAAAAATTTAGGGGGGACCGGCCCACCCTAGTCCCGCGTGGATACGGGTCTGGTTCTGAGCCTACAGAATGTCTTCAATAACCACACATTCGTTCAAGACCTTCTTGTGAAATGCCACTAGCTCTGTTGGTCGTGGCTACTCAGCGTCGTCGTTGTCTACTGGGTGTCGGGGCACAACAGCATTCGGGGAAATGAACGTACCGACACTGATACAGCTGCCAAGCACGCTGCCTTGACCGAGATTGCATTGGAGCATATTTTTCATCGGTCTGATTTCTGTGTCTATTTCCACGGCTTGATGCGCTCTCGTTGGCGAACATTTGGGCCGAGACAAATAAAAATACACTTCACGCAATTAAGCCACTCCTTGGAGAGTGACACATATCCTTTTGTCCTTGCCTTCGATATGAATTGCTCCTGATGTGCTTGCATGTTGGACATTCTCGTCTGAGGTATAGTTATTTGCTGCTGGTTTGAATCGTCCGTATTGTGAGAAATGTATTGTTTTACTGAAAATTCGGTACATTCTTGTCGAATGTCCTGAATACTCAGATCTCAGAGAGCGTTACAATCTGTCGTTTACACTTGACAGTGCATTGGACAATGATATCGATATTCTGGAGCGTGTCCTTGCTTTTATGTAGGCTTGCAATATTGCTCACGTTCTCTGAGCTTTTAAGTCCTTTGTTCTTTTATTTATTGTTGCTATACTTTTATTTTCTATTCTTTTTATTGTTTTTCATTATTTACTGTTATTGTTATATATTTTCTCCATTATTATTGTTATTGTTAAATATTTATTATTTATTATTGCTGTTGTATATGAGTTATTCTCAAAAATACTATTTTACCTCTTCTTTTAGGTTTTTATTTTTATATTGCAGGAGATTTGTTTGTTTCTTATATGTTGATATCTTCGTTTTTAAATTTTACTTCCGGCAGTCCGTGTTGAGCATCGTGTTGATAGTGATAGGGACAAGTAGCCTCGTTGCTGACGCCCCCAATGAACTTCAATTAATGAATCAAATAGTTTTGATTTTTCATCAACAAATTAAGCTTACTAATATTTGTTTCTCATTTTCTGTTTCACGAGATTTGCAACTCTTTCCAAATATTTCATCAACGATGATTGCAAATCTGTCAGAAAAGGCTCTGGTGTGGCTCGTAGTTGATTTTCCCGTCTTAATATTTTAGTAATTTATTAATTTGCTTAATGAATTGGAGAGGTAGCTGAGAGAAGACGTGTTGGCTTAACGCTGTGGTGTTCAGTGAAGTGTGACATGAGAGTATCAATTGATGTGTGGAGGGCTAGAATTGGCTTGCTCAGAAATGCTGGGAAGAAAATAATGTGTAGTAATCCAGGTGTGGAATGTAACTCAAAGCGTACTACGTGTATAAGCTTGCCGTTCTTGCTATGCTATTGTTTCCAGGTACTGAGGAGAACCCAAGACCAGAGTTGGCGTGGGTCAATGAAAACTTTACCCAAGACCTACTAACCCACCACCCATCGTGATACACGACCCACTGACCCACCACCCACTATGACCCACTCTAACCCTCGATCCACAATGGCCCACCACCCACCGTGACCCACCGTGACCTACCACCCACTGACCCACTCTGACCCACCATGACCCACCACCCACAATGAACCACTCTCGTCGACTGTGACCTACTCTGACTCACCAAAAACCATCGTCATCAACTCTGACACATAATCTATGACCTCTTCTCTACTGACTAAAGAGTTTACATTTGTAATAAAACAAGACTGTGAAATTGCCACTAATCGGAGTTTGAATTTCTACGGTCAATCGCTCAAGCACCAGTCTGTTACAATAACGGTGGATATGACCTTGACGATATAAAATGGTAAAGTGTTTGTCAGTGAGGAAATTGAAGCACTTCGAGATGGGGGAATTAGTGTGTACATAAAATATACTTGTACTAAGAGAGTATTCTTGCAACAGTGTGAATTTCTCAACGCATTCCAAAAGAAATTTCTATTTGCAGGAAAATACCCCTGTACAAAATGGAATAGGTTATGATTGCTCAGTTCACAGTATTCTTCTAAAAAAAAGACTTAAAAATCAGTTTTTCATAGCGTACAAAGGTGCTCGGGTACCCTCTGTGAGAGCATCTCCACAAAATATGCTCATAATTGTAATTTGTGTAATCACTAAAACACAACGTTAAATTTAAGTTATAAAAATGCGTAATTGCAACTATTGTGAATATTTATTCAAAGTAGTTTACCTTTTAGTATATAAAAAGGAAAGAACAGACTTATTAAAAATTCGGTACAAAGTTGAATAACACAAATAAGCCATTCGTAATACAAGTATACATTTTCCACAACTAGTAATTTGCCACTTTAAAACAAATCTGAAATCGGGTTTATTTCCTGTTGGCCTCCAAGTAGGGGTGTTCCGTATTCCGGAATTCCGGAATACTTCGGAATGAAATTCTTAATTCCGGAATCGGAATTAAAAATTTAGTTATTCCGGAATTCCAAAATCTCGAAATTCCGTAATTTCGGAATCTCGGAATTCCGTAATCTCGGAATTTCGGAATCCAGGAAGTTCATTCCGAAATTTCGAAATCTCAAAATTCCGGAATTTCGGAATTCCGAAAGTTTACCTCGAAATATCGGAATTCAGGCATCTCGGAATTCCGGAATCTCGAAACTTCAGCTAGAAATTTATGAATTCCAGAATACGAGTCTATTATCAAAATGCAAATAGTTTGCGTGGTAAAGCCAACATTTTTTTCTGCAATGTTCTGTCGCATGATTATGACATTATTACAATAACAGAGACATGGATAAATGAAAAGCATTATGATGCGGAACTATTTGATAATAGATATACTGTGGCGCGTCAGGATCGCAATGTTGATAAACTAGGCAAATCTAGGGGGGGTGGAGTTCTTGTGGCAGCTTTGCAGAAATACAATCTCAGTATAATAGACAGCTATGATGATGAATTTGATTGTGTTATTGTCAAAATCACGACTGGGGGTAAAACAATTTTTATATGTGTAGTTTATTTTCAACCAAATTCAAGTATAGATGTGTATAATATTTTTTTTGAACGTATTGAAAGTAAGTGTCCCCAACGCTGTTCTGTTCTCCTGGTTGGTGATTTTAACATAAGAGAAATAGAAAACAATGAATTTAATCTGGAAAATAGTACCGTAAAATGTCAAAATTTACATAATTTCATGGTTTTTTATGATATGAAATCTTTTAACCACATACAAAACAATAATAATCGAACTCTAGATCTAGTTTTATCTACACTAGAATCTGTTGAAATTATCAGGGAATTTCTCCCATTAGTGCCAGAAGATCAACATCATCCCGCTATAGTAATAAATGTGCATCATGAAAGTCGTTCAAAAGTAGGTCATAATTCTAACATTTTTGGCTACAATTTTAGAAAAGCGAATTTTATGAAATTGTATACTAGTTTAATGTGTGTCGATTGGGAATGCCTAAGGGAATACAATAATGTTAATGACCTAGTGAGTAGGCTATATGATATTATCTATGAAATATTCGATACTTGCGCCCCTCGCAGGAAAAACTCTGCCTCGAAATTTCCGTGCTGGTTCACTAAAGACATAATTAATAAATTGAAGGCTAAGGCAAGTTATCGTAGGAAATTTCAACTAAAAACTAGCAATAGTGCCTCCTATTACATGGAATTTGCTCGTTTGAGAAAAGAAGTTAAAAATGACATCAAATTAGCCTATGAAACATTCTTACATAATACTGAAAATATTATTACTAAGAATTCAAGTGAATCGTGGAATTTTATTAAAAATAGGAAAAGACATCTACCGTCCAAATCATTAAAATTTCAGGGTCATAATCTGTGTAGTAACGAGGAAATAGCCAATACTTTTGCGAAGTATTTTAGATCAGTCTATGTTTCCTCTTCAGAAACGATAATTGATCCCAACATAGATCTGGGAGATAACATATATGGTAGCATAGGAGCACTAAATATTTGCCAGATAGATTTGAATGAAATAGAAATGGCTATTAAGAACCTTAAGTCCAAAACGGCAGTTGGTTCTGACGGACTTCCCTCCTACATTGTGAAGGGTTGCGCTGATATATTTAAATATCCCCTATTAATTGCATTCAATTTATCACTAAGAACAAGCACTTTTCCAGACAAATGGAAAACAGCTTTAATTTGTCCAATTCCGAAGTCCAACAATAGTCAAGATATTACCAACTTTCGACCCATAGCAATATTACCTGCTTTTGCCAAAGTATTTGAGCATATCTTGTATCGACGAATTCTTAATCACGTCAAACCGGTTATCTCAATTAAACAACATGGCTTTATTTCACAAAGATCCACAATAACAAATCTTGCAATTATTACAGATTTTGTAGCGAATTCATTAGATGTAGGCAGCCAAGTAGATGTGATTTATATTGACTTTGAAAAAGCTTTTGATAAAGTTAATCATAACATATTACTAGAAAAATTAAAGCTTTTCCACTTTTCTCCGTCCCTGATTAAATTCTTCTCATCATACCTATCTAATCGTAAACAATCCGTTCTTTTTAATGCATACAAATCTAATGAATATATTGCATCCTCAGGGGTCCCTCAGGGTTCAAATTTAGGACCATTATTATTTCTCTTGTTTATTAATGATTTACCTCACTGTATTCCTGACCATGAAAAATTACTATATGCCGATGATCTAAAAATATATGCTAAAATCAATTCTGCGGACGACAACATAAAGCTGCAGCAAGGTCTAGATCATATTGGTAACTGGTGCTCTTCGAATCAACTTGGGGTCAATGAAAGCAAGTGCAAAGTATTATCATTCACTAGAAGCAAATCACCTCGTCACTTTAATTATGAAATTAATAAATATATAGTAAATAGGCATGAATCAGTTAAAGATCTGGGTGTTACGTTTGATTCTAAGTTAACGTTTGACAATCATATTGTAAATATAACAAGCGAAGCATTCAAGCTATTAGGATTCATAATTAGAACGGGAAAAGAATTTAAGAACTGTTCAACATTACAGAAGTTGTACAATGCATATGTTCGCTCAAAGTTAGAGTATGCCTCTACTATTTGGAATCCGACTCACATAAAACATCGCAAGCAATTAGAAAGAATACAAACAAAATTTTTTAAATTTCTAACATATAAAGAAACTCACATTTATCCTACATTTGACAGCTGTAAAACCATACTTGCTAACTTTAATCTTCCTACACTAGAACAAAGGCGACATATGATGGACTTATTATTCATTCAAAAAGTAACGCAAAATATTTTGGATTGTTCTGATTTAGTTTCTTTATTGAATTTTCATGTCCCCACATTAAAAGTACGTAGAAATACCGGTCTTTATTACTGCAGAAAATCAAGAACTAATATAATGATGAAATCACCAATCTGGAGGACAACAGCTTTGTATAATAGAATGTGTACAAATAACAATGAATTTGATATATGTGATATGTCGCCTAAGAAATTTCGGAATGCCATTATCATGAGTTATCAAGAGTTGTGAACTCAAGCTATGTTATCAAGAGTTAGGAACATGTAATTGCGTAATTTACAACACTGTAATTGGGCTATAGCCTGTTGTGTTGACAATAAATAAATAAATAAATAAATAAATAAATAAATATGAGGACTTCGGTTCAGCACTTCTGAATCTTTGAAATTCGAAATTCTCAATAACGGTACGTCGAACCAGCATATCGGAATCTCGGAATGCTGAAATGTCAGCATCTGAAATCTTCAAGTAGCATGATTATGAGATAGACATCAACACTCAGACAATGTAATGATGAAACTTACTCTTTTTTACTCATTGTCAGTGGCGGCAATACTCCGTCTTTCTGCAGAAAGAAAAGAGCTGAGCGGAAGGACTCATTGAACAAAGTGTAAAGACTTCATTTACTGGTTCTTCTCTTGTTCTAATGTTCTATCCAAGGGCATGCTCTAACATGTTTATACATCGTTGCTAGCTGGGTCACTAGTGCAATACGGATAGAGTATCGACCAGTTTCTTCCCTGCGTGGCTTCAAAATGACATATAGAAAATGAAAAACTTAGAAACAGAGTGAAGCCATAGATTGCGAGTTTCGTATTCATTGCCTATATATTTACTTGCACACTTGAGCCGATATTCACCCTCGTACTCCTTAATGTTTAAAAGCCAGGTTCTGGATACGTAGCTGAAACGCTCGTTCTGTGCACTAAGAGACTTTAGATTTTAGGAAGGCATACGACTCGGTTAGGAGAGAAATATTATACAACGTTCTTACAGAACTTGGAATACCGAAAAAGCTAATTAGATTAATTATGATATGTTTAAATGAATCCCAAAATAAAGTCCGGGTAGGAAAATTTTTGTCCACGAGCTTTCACGTCGAAAATGGCCTGAAACAAGGAGATGCGTTGTCGCCATTATTATTTAACTTTCTGCTGGAATACGCTATAAGGAAAATCAAAGATAGCAACCAGGGCCTACAGTTGAACGGTATTCACCAGGTTATGGCATATGCTGATGATGTAAATTTAATAGAGGATGATACGAGAACAATAGAAAGAAATGCAGAGATCTTATTAAACGCTTACAGGGACATGGATTTAGAAGTAAATGCAGAGAAAACTAAATACATGGAGGTGTGTCGGGACCGTAATACGGAAAATTGTGGATGCGTTAAAATACTAAATAATACTTTTGATAAAGTGTATCAATATTAACCGAGGAAAATCATATTCACGAAGATATTAAATGTCGACTAAAAGCAGGGAATTCGTGTTACTATTCGGTTCAAAATCTCTTGTCCTCGCGAATTCTGTGGAGGAATTTGAAGCTTAAAATATATAAATCGATAATCATCCCTGTTGTTCTGTATGGTTGCAAAACATGGTCGCTTACACTGAGGGAAGAACATAGACTGAAAGTATTTGAGAACAAGATCGTGAGACGAATATTCGGACCCAAGAGGAATGGGAATGGGGAATGGCGGAAACTTCATAACGAGGAACTACATAATTTATACGGTCTACCCAACATTGTTAGGGTCGTCAAGTCTATGAGGCTTAGGTGGGCAGGTCATGTAGCTAGAATGGTAGAAAGTAGAAACGCTTTCAAAATCTTGACTGGAAGACCAATCGGAAAACGACCATTAGGAAGACCTAGTCGCAGATGGGAGGACAATATTAAGGTGGATCTCGCAGAGATTGGAATACAAAGTAGAAACTGGATGCAGTTAGCTAAGGATAGAAGTCAGTGGAGAGCTTTTGTGAACGCGGCATTGAACCTCCGGGTTCCATAGGCCATAGAATTAGTTAGTTAGTTTAGTCATATGTGTCCCAAGTTTGGTTGAAATTGCTTCAGGTGTTCCAGAATTATGCTGGAACAAACATACATCCATTTTTATAAGACAAAGCATCTAGCTCTTCTCCCTCATAGTTTTCTTAGTTTTTATTTTCTTGTATTAGGAAAACAACTTTTCAACGAAAACATGTGGTTCGGAGCTCACATACGTAGTCGGTCCCGTAACTAGCTGATAGCAAATAGTTTTTCATAACGTAGGTTTTGCATAATGCTATACCATAATTATGTAATTTTTGTAGATAGCATGGCACAAAAATTAATTCAATTATACCATGATACCTTTTTTAATACACAAAATGAAAACTTTCCTTAATGTCAAATGTATTTTGCGTTAATATAAAGAAGAAATAAAAATATGATAGATCTGAACTGCGGAAGATTGGAAATACAATTAATATATTTGTATTAACTGTATTTAATATTTGTAAAAGCAGTGGAAAAATATACAATCAATCTAGCTTTCAACATAAAGTAATAATGAAATGCCATATCAATAGAATGTTAATCCTCTCAAATTTCTTTAATTTAAAGGAAACCTATAATTTTAGTTTCTACCGTAATTTTTTCTATCAGAGCTTTACATAACAGCGGATTCTTACTCTTATAAGTTAGGCTACCTGTTCATAAGATCAATAAAATAAACAAACAAAAAATACCTTATTATTTTTAAAGATGTTGGTTAATGCAATATAAATTTCGTATAAATTTTCATAGATTAGAATATACAATATTACAATTAATTTACAATTTTAAAATTCTTTAACAGACATATATTCATTGTTAAGAAAAAAATATATGTATTGTAACAACAAAGCAATTTTTGCCTAATTATTTACATTAAAATTTAACAATGAAATATTGTTAAAACCGACGACCTCATTCAAATTTGTAACATTCAAAGTTAATTAAAATTAGAAATTAGACAACAATAAGATCCCACTTTGCATTAAGTCCGCTGGCAAAACTACAAAATATTACATTCCTTGAACAGTGCACAATTTACATTTTACAGATTATTAAAATATAATTATTCACTAATACACGTTATTGTGATAAGCCAAGCAACAGCATCCTCAAACCTTGGCCGAGATTACAAACAAAAGACCTCCTCCAGTTCCTTACCAGAGGGTAGCGTTCCCAAAACTGATGCAACGTTCCCTCTTTGTACTGCCATGCTGATGCGTTGCAGTAGAAACGAGGTTGCTCTAGCATCTCCTGACGATAAACGAATGCGGTGACCAACTTCCATTATAAAGTTAAGGCCTTCGGGACCCCATGAACCACCCGATTGCATTTTTGCCGATCCCAAACGTTTCAGCATTCTTGCCAATTTGATGTCGAGAACATAATCCAAACAACCCCTGCGGGGCTTCTAACCCGTTCCTACTACTACTGCTACAACTACTACTACATTAGCTGTGGATCTATATAGTACAAGGGCAAACGTACTACTACTACTACTACATTTGCTGTGGACCTATATAGTACAAGGGCAAACTTATTTTAATGAAAGAAGTTTAATGAAAATTTTAAAACAATGATTGTTACATCACTTTTTGAATATTATTTTTAATCTTATTTTAACGAAAGAAGTGTTATAAACATTTTCAAAAGTAGTAAAAAAAACTGTCCGTAGGCAGGATTCGAACCCTCGCCAAAAACATTTTCGTTATTAGCATGTTACGCTAGACCATTCGGCTACCAGAGCCGACAACAATTCTCGTTTACTTTGTGCTATATGTAGATCATGTCTTGTGATATCGCATCTGTATCGACCAATCAGATCAGAGGATATGCTGAAACATTTGGGATCCGCAAATATGCCACCCGATTCGACAGCTATAGCGACCAAATTATATTTGTCCAGTAAATTACTATATTTCCTGCGCTTTTCTGTTTCCCGGCGAGCAGCCACGTTGCCAGCTTGTGCTGAGGAAGAATGTATATTTGAAGGGGCGAAGGTGTCGGAAGAAGTAAAATCCCATAGAAGTGCTTTTGCTTTCTTCTACGGTATTAGAGTCATACCATCTGGCCTCTTGCCGTGTGCACGACTGCATCCCAAAGGTTCACATATAGAAGGAACGCCTGCTGAAATTAGTACCCTCATGATAATGTCGTTGACGCTGGAGTGGCGTGAATGTCTGCCCGCACTATTGGCACAGGAGAGTCCATGAAGGCCCTTCTTGTCTACGACACTTCTACAGGCAGGACATCTGTGTTGCTCGCAAACATCTGCTCCTAAACGCAGTGCACTGGCAATTCGAAAACTGTCATTGGGAAGATGTAATCCTAAAGAAGGTGAAGGGATAGCATGGAGCCAAGCGCCTGCTTCTGGAGATGATGTAGCTAGAAGTCTGGCCTTATCATCTGGGTTATCGGATGACTGAAGCAGAGCTGAAAAGTGATTATTTATAAGAGGATCGTCCCAAGAGAATTGTAGTCCTCTTTTATCAAGGTCAGGGGGATCTGATCCCACTATAGATGACCACTTAGCAATGCTATCGTTGACATCCGAATCCGATACTAGGCTAAGATCTTGTTGGAGAATGGTCTTGATCAATGGCTTAGCGCCATAGAATGAAGACAGAAAGGATGAAATAGCCAGATCTATGACGCGACGAATGCCGAGACCTCCTTGGTTAACAGGAAGGGACGCCTGCAGCCAAGAGTTATTGTTGAGTGAACAATTCAGGATAGATTCTAGACCGTTTTCCAAGGTGTTGTCATAGCATTCCAGTAGATCAGCATCCCGCCAAGAAGGAGCACAGCGAAGAAAGTATAGCAGCCTTGGCATGGACAATGATGCACGTAGTAGGTAAAAGGCAGAGTGAGCTGAAATCAAGGAAGACGTGTAAAGAAGAATTCTAATTTAGAAATTTGGTCTTTTAATATTGTTCGTCTTGCCTCATTAGATAATGCTGCTCCTAATAAGCTGGCGTCATCTGTCGAAATTCTTTGAATCCAAGGCGCGGCTTCGTCAAACAGCTTGAAGAGGTTATTAGACTGCTCATTGGAAACTCCGAGAAAGCTGACCTCACATTTGGAGAAATTCACTTGCAATCCGATCTCCTTAGCCCGTCTACGGATCATTTCTAATGTCTCTAGTACTGTATCCTTGTCTCCAGCTATAGTCCTGTCATCCAAATACCATATGTTCAGTTCTGTATTGATACTATTAACGATGGATTGTAAAGTTAGTGCGAACAAACCAGGGCCAAGAGGGTCGCCTTGTTGTACGCCACGCTGAGAGAGGATTATTTCATCTCCTAAGTATAAGTTGCTCGGTTGCGAGTAGCACTGATGTACGTATCGATAAATTGATGGAAAATTGTTTTTTACCTGTATAAGCATAGAATCACGATTCAGCTCGTTGAATGCATTTCTAAAGTCTATCTTCAGAAACACTTTCTCCTGATGGTGTGGAAAAGAGTAGTACATACGAGCAGCGTGGACTGCTGCTTCTGCTCCATGTGAGACGCAAACTCCCAGTTGTTGTGGGGATAGAAAAAGTGTTAGAGGTTCTCTAATTCTATGGCAAATTATTTTGGCTGACAATCTCCTCCACACATTACCTACTGCAATGGGACGAATGCCGCCACTTTTCTTCCTCAAAGCTATTAGTGATGCTCCAAAGAAAATAGGTCTAATTTCCATGGGCACATCCCCCGAAATAATCAAGTGGAGAAAATCACAGATGGCATTAGTCAGGTGTTCTTTAGCTTTGCAGTCTTGGGAGAGTAGGAGGTCCTTTAATATTGAAGGACAGAGACTGTCCATACCTCCTGATGACCCGGAAGGAAATGATTTAAGTGCCTTCGTAAACTCGTCAGCTGATACTCTAGGCACTGGGCTCATACTGGGCTCAATGAGATCGGGAGGTTCAAAAGGGTGGCTGTGAGCAGGGTGTTTCTCTTTTAATGCTTCTAATACAGATCCATTCGGAGAAGCTATAGTATCTTCTGAGATTAGAATCCGTACTGCGTTGCGGACATCACCATCTACTAATTTGTTCTCGACATTCTTAATGTTAATAGTGGAATTTACTGGTCGTCAATTTTGAAGGATTTTTTACTGTGGTTAGGAAGGGCTTCGCAACGAGAATCAGACCAACATCGCACTCTTTGTTTAACCCATGATGTTAAATTATTCACTTTGTCAACTTTTGATGGCACGCACAGTGTAACGTAAGGAAAAAGGAAAGATCCATCCAAGCTTCTGAGTCGTTCGTACGTACAATCTGTTGCAATACCTCACACAGAGAGTCTGCCACTATAGCTCTGAGGTACCCTGTGCAACATTGGAATAGAAGACTTTAATCTTGCTAGAAGCTTATTGCATTTGGAGATCAAAATTTTTCTTGGGTGATCGACATTGTCAGTGGATGGTTGCGACTTCCGTGAAAGCGAGCATGATTTGGTGTTATTGATATCATAATGGCACCTGCTATTATGAATTGCTAGGCCTTTTAAACTAACACATAATTTGTTGCAAAGTTTACAGGTAGTCTCGTTAGGCCTGTTTGAAAAATCAATCCTCATATTTAATGTGATATCATTTTGGGTTTGATTTCTTTGGTTAAATTTTGATCCTGATGCGTTGCTTACATGCGAGAAATCTGCATTAATGACCCTGCAGTCTTTATTGATATCATCACTAATACCAGTGAAAGGATTACTGGTATCATTAGAAGAGTCACGATCATCCTCCATAGTTATTATAAAATTTTAAATTTGAAGATAAGGCCAGACTTCTAGCTACAACATCTCCAGAAGCATGCGCTTGGCTCCATGCTATCCCGTCACCTTCTTTAGGATTACATCTTCCCAATGACAGTTTTCGAATTGCCAGTGCACTGCGTTTGGGAGCAGATAACAATGACTAAAAAATAAAAATAAATTAATTTACAAAAATTAAAAAAATACACATTACCTCAAATCCAATACTATCATTGTACAACATTTTAATACTTTTCTGAACACGGTACTCGCGGTTATAGAACAACCTTTATTTCGTCGGACTCTGATGTATAAAATCAGTTCTTCGATCCCGACTCGTGAGAGGATAGTTATGTTCGCGACAATTTTCAAAAGAATAAATGTTTTAAAAATTAGAAATAATATCCTATATATTTGATGGATGCCATTAAACCTGATTGTATCTGTAAATTATTTCTACTACAAAATGTTACTTTTGAAAATTCTTTTATCCTTTCATAGCGTTTTCAGTCTGGTTAGTTTTACTAGGACATATGTAAAAGGTAGAATGGAAATGTACATTAACTACAAATTAAAATAAAAAGTACTTATCATGATGAAACATAAGGAAATGTTATACAAATAACATAATAACAATATATATTATGCATATTTAATACGTAACACTAGAAAACTAAGAAAATGTTATGCGGAACAAACAACATTTTAAATACGAAATATTATGAAACTTAAGAAATATATTAATTGAAATATTATATTGAAATAATGTATTAACATTATGAAATCAAAGGGAATGTTATTTGAATAATATACAGATACATCTATGCAGTGATAATGACACTGGTAACTATGCCCTTCTCAATAGCTTAAATTTACCGTACCTTTGAAAATAAGAAAAAACAGATACAGTGAACGACAGAAGTATTGGAATAATATAATTAATACTTTATTTACATTGTATGAATTTTAAACAACATACATCATACTTGCTTAGTAGTGTTGAATTTGTAAACATATAAACGTTACCATTATGTGTCTCCGAAACTATATTTAAAATATCATAATGCATGTATTTAGCACACAATATATAGAGTCTACTATATTTCTCCTGCGGTCTCACTTATAGGATGACATAACGTCTCCAAACGAGTAGACACATGACTGGATGCATGTTTTATGCCCCCACCACACAGTCGTTAATTTCATACTGTGCCTCGCAACAGCAGCTCGCAATTGTATTGTAAAGCTAAGCATTCACAAGTGACATGGGGTGTAAAGGTAAGGAGACAATAGTCGAAGAGAGAAATGTTGTAATTAATCTGTACAAACAACACAAACCCCTCTCCGAAATTGATAGTACAGTCAACAGAAGCAAAATCATGGTGTTCTCCATCATTCAGCGCTTCAAACAGACTAATAGTGTTGTGAATAAGCCGAGATACGCCGCTCCTTCTAAACTTACTACTAGAGACAGGAGCCAAACAAGCAGAATCCGGCATCTCAGATTAGAGGAAGCCTTGAACAATATTCTGGCACTGTGATGCACACAGGAACAGTTGGACGGGTTTTACATAGTGCCGGCTACAATGCCAGTTCTCCTACGAGGAAACCATATGTCAATTGTGTGAATCAGAAAAAGAATCTAAAATTTGTTAACCTGTATAGGGGAAGCCAACAGAATTCTGAGATCACGTTCTCTGGTCGGATAAAAACAAATTCTGCTTATACAAGGGAGATGGACGTGTTACAGTGTGAAGGCTATCAAATACAGCTAAGAACATGGTAGCTACAGTGAAATATGGAGGCAACAGTGTGATGGTATGGGGATGTATGGTTTCATCAGGCGTTGGGGAACTGGTGCTCATAGATGGAATCATGGAAAAGTTTGAATATAAGAGAATTCTTGAAAACAATCTTAAGAGGAGTGCACAGAAGCTAGAATTGGGAAATGGTTATTACTTCCATCAGGACAATGATCCAAAGTATACTGTGGAACTTATGAGGCTTTGGATGGTGTATAACACTCCTCACACTTTGAAGATACCGACCAAATCACCAGATTTAAATCCTACAGAGAGCATCTGGAACGAGCTCGAAGATCGTGTTAGGGAACATCACATTAGAAGTAAGGACCATCTGAAAGAACTTCTTCAGAGTGGAGAAATATGAACTCTGCAGTCAGCACAAAAAGTACAGTCATGTTAAAAAATTATCGTAGTAATCCATAGAAAGGGGAACATAACTAATTACTAGCTGTTCTCTGTTGAATGCTGATATCCAGATGTAAACAAACTATTTTCATCCTTTCTGGTAGTGGAAATAAGTATCCGATGCTTTTCATGAATTATATATTTAGTAGAAGACTCAAATTTATTTTGTAGCAGTTGTAATTTTGTCTACTTTCTTTACATACCTATAGAAATGATAAATCTAGTAAACATGTTTATGTTAGAATAATTGTGTCGGACTCTGTACTTCGTGTTGATTTATGAATCCGCTGTTATACTAAGCCAGAGATGTGAAACAATGAGAAAATTTAGCTTATATTCAATAGTATTTTAAAATGTTTTTGGGACAATAGTTTTCTTCATGGACAGAAATATTAACTGCCCAGCATGCTCAGCGGTAAGATTATTTGTGTACACAAATATTTTCTCGCTAATTTTGTTAATCTTGAAAGATGGTGGGAATGATTATTCCACCAAAGTAGTGGCTCTTCCTCCAAATCTGCATCCCTAAGGCTTAGGTACAGGTTCAATTATTCTATGTGACTGCCTTCTTTATCCTGTCACCAAATGTCCTTCGTTTTAGGCAACTGTCTAATCTTTTAGTACCAACATTCCCTCGATTATCTTTTTTAGGATTTCCTGCTGGAATAAGTCTCAACTTATACAGTACTCTACCTTTTGTTATCTCAATATTTTTACCCAAATTATCTTCTTTAAACCTGAGATCTAAGAAAGCACAAATTTTCTACAGAATTCTGCTTCTTTCATCCTTCTCGAATCGCGATTTCAGAAGAGACAAAATTTCCATTTTCATGCTTCTTTCATCTTCTTCTGCTTCTAAGATCTGTTCACTATCTCCCTATTCAATCAAAAAGTCATAGAATGAAAGATGTGTTAAAGATGTGTTTCCTGCGTACTTGCTCCATCTTGTTATGATATATCGTCTATCAGTTGAGATTCTTCGACTTGAAAATCTTTTGAAATTTGTTCATATGATGGCCATATGTCCGACGCTGTAACAGATGTTTCTGCTGACATACTGTCACAAAGCATTTGTAAGGACGATAATAGTTAATAATTCTAATTAATAATCATAGTTAATAATTCTGTTTCTTCGTTCTGAAGGATAAGATTTTTATATATTGTTTGAGACAGAACTTTTGCTATTTCTTCTTGGCGTTTTAAAACTACCAGCATCAAAAGGAAAGTAAACAATCATCTTGTTCCGGAATTATCGACATTCCAAATTCCTTGGCTTTTGAGATGTGTGAGTTTTTAGACGAGCTAACTACTGGAAAAAATACATTTTTGAATCACTGTAATCTATAAATTATTATATAAAAAATTGAATGTAACTATCTGTGCCTTACCATCATGGTCAAATTGCAAAATCAAATGAAATTACTTTTGGTATATAGTTAGGCCTTAATCCAAACTGGGATGTTATATTGCTTTCATTATAATACTGTACATATCCTAAAGAGGTAGTGAAGACCGAATTTTTGCGAAAAAAAATTGAGTGTCTCGCAAGCCGTGAGACTTACGGAGCTGAAATTCGGTGTATCAACTATTTATTGAAAATAAACTGAATGTGTCCTAGCATTTTTTTAAATTCTCCTTTATGGAAGGGGGGGGAGCACTTTCTATATATGGAAAATTGGTAGTGAGTTGGTTTGTAAAAATGATCGAAAAAGAGATATTAGTTAAGAAAAAAATTAAGAAACAAAAAATACAGTGCTTCGCTTCATATATACATTGGTTTCTACTATAATAATTGCTGAAGGTTATGTTTATGATATGTAGCGCTTACAGCACAAGGCAATCAACTCATAAAGTTGTGAGGAAAATAGACATAAAATTGGTACTGTAAGCTTAATTACACGGAAATTTTAAGTTTGGATTCTATGCACAAGGAAAAAAGTGTAAATTTTTCCATATAATTATGCATACAATCCATAATATGTATATGGATTGTATGCATACTACTATCCATTATGGATTGTATGCATCAATTATGCATACTATCTCCTTAGGATATGTATTATAATGAAAGCAATATAACATCCCAGTTTGGATTAAGTCCTAACCATATACCAAAAGTCATTTCATTTGACTTTGCAATTTGGCCGTGATGATCAGGCACATGCAGTTACATTCAATTTTTTATATAATAATTTATATATTACAGTGATTCAAAAATGTATTTTTCCAGTAGTTAGCTCCTCTAAAAACTCACAGGTCTCGAAAGCCAAGTACTAGTATAAGTCCTATTGCTATTATTACAATTAGAAATATCAATATCCAAAAGTGCCTGAAGTTCTTTTTTCACTTAGATATAGCCTACTCACCTCAGGTTAGTAGACATAAGAAATGGAGAGGGAAGGGAAATGAAGGTCTTGAAAGTAAAACGCAGTCAAATTTTCCAGTCTTCAGAAGATACTCTCTACAATGCAATGAGCAGAGTGAGTTGGTAGGTCAGACCGAGTCGGTGGGTTGCAGTGGGTCATGGTGGGTGGTGGGCTGTAGTGGGTCACGGTGGGTGGTGGGTCACAGTGGGTCCTGGTGGGTGGTAGGTCACAGTGGGTCACATGCTGTTGACCCACGACCTACTGACCCACCCAGAAAACTTGATCCACTTGACCCACGGACCCACCGACCCACTCCATCTCTGCCCAGTACCAATTAATTCACACAAATCTTATATAACAGAGATTCAAAATATGCTCAGTGCTTTGCGTAATTCGAATGATAGTGTTGTGTCAGAAGTGAAACGATTAAACCATACTGTGACTGACTAGTGGACACACTTGAAAAATATTGAGGGCAAGTTCGAAAAAAATGTCTAAGGAAAATCGTGAATTACAAGCCTACGCGAGTTATCTTGAATGATAAATATAAGACGTAGTAAATTGGAGCAGAAAGCAGAATTTAATTTTTATGGAATAAGTGTAATTGCTAATGAAACATTGCCAGAAAGTGAACAGAAAGTTTCTGAAGTGATACGGAACAGATTGGGAGTGGAAATAAATGAACTTGATCCCCATAGAGTCCATAGATTGAGGAAAAAGACCGAAACGAGAAATTGTCCAATAATACGTTAATTTTTAAGCGACAAGAAAAAAGATAGTGTGCTAAGAAATAGGAGCAAACTGAAAGACTCAAACATTTATATGGAACAGGACTACTCGTACAAGGTAAGACAGAAACGCAGGAGAGCGGGATCTACAGTTTTATTTAAATAGTGCTAGGAGAGCGGGATCTTATGCATATCTGCAGTTCAGCTACTTAAACATAGACTAGAGGAAATTTACATTATGGGATCTGGAGAATGGAAAACATCAAAGCGACCTGGAGCGCGAAAACAATAGGACACCTGTGTCGCCAGCAGAAAAGCTGGATATCACGGTCGTTCAACCTTCAACTGCCAGTGAAGAATAATTGGTTCAAATTTGGTCAACTGGAAGTCAGACTACACCAGATGATAAGAATTCCACAAATATGTATTAAGTACAAACAGCAATATCCATCTACCTAATCTTTGTTGTAACCGTGTTGAAGATAAAAATAATAAAAGTAGTGAAAACAAAATCAAAGCTAGAAATAAACCTTGTTCATTTTATTTTCAAAATGTGAATGAACTTAGAAGCAAATAATCTAATTATTTAGAAGTGTATTATCAATTAATTATGATATACTGTAGTTGCAATTGTTGAATGTAGGCCTTGTGATAGTTTTTATAATTCGAATTTTTTTATTGTAGATACACTGTATTTAGACAAGATAGGAATCTTAAATTGCTTGGGAAGTCAAAAGTAAGGGCGCCGATTTCTCTGTAAATTGGGGGGGGGGGACATTCGAATGCGGAAGGTATATATATGAGGATTTTAAGACAAATTGCATTCAAATTATGCCAAATGTTGTATATTCATAAATACAATAGGGAACCCACATGAGCTTTGGGGGGCGGCCCCCCAGGATCGGCACCCTTGGTCAAGAGTTGGAGGAGTATTACTGACGGTACTTAAAAAAAAAAAACATATTTTAGAATATTTCATGTTAATTCGGATGACAATGGATTTGAATGTATTCTCACAAAACTTGTGACAAATAGTGTAACTATGTATATTTCTGCGTTTATGTACCACCCGACTACAATTTAATAATTTATGAAAATTTTTGTTAATTCATTGAATCCAACTGCCCAGTAGGGAGCACTATTCTTTGTATGGGAGACTTAAATCTTCCAGAGGTAAATTCAAGTTTTTCCTTTTTGAATACATCAAGCGCCTGCAGAAGTCTTTTCAACTTTATTAATTTATTTGGTCTAAATTCGATTAACAATGTACAGAATGAGAATGGTCGCACATTTCATTTAGTAATTACTAATGTTGATGACTTTTCTAACACCCTTTGGTTTTTGAAGATAGGCATCATCCTGCATTGGAAATAAAAATGAGATCTTTAAGTTTTACGTCCCACGTTTATGCCGGTTAGGCTAAAAGAGAGGGTGATGATGAGTAATGAATGAAATGGCGGAATGAAGAAAGTGGAAGGAAACGGGAGAACCCCGAGAATACCCATGCACGCGATGTTCGTCCACCACAAAGTTCACTTGGCGGGGGCTGGGATCCAACCCGGGACCCCAAGCACCAGAGGTGAAAGCTCTACCACTGAGCCACCGCGGCCCATATCCTGCATTGGAAGGTTTATTGTATCTGAATCAATTAATTATCTATAAGAGATCAACTGCAAAACAACTTCAAGGTTTTAACTTTAGAAAGGCAACTTTTAATAAAATGTACAATGAATTACTAAAGCAGGGATGCAAATAAGCAACAAGACTTTACTAGCCCAAGAAAAAAGCTACTAGCCCACACCCACAATAGAAATTATTTACTTACCTTCGATATGATATTAAATACTCGCGCGCATCGAGAACCACTCGCCCCCGGCGAGCGGGAGAGTGGCTATTTGCATCCCTGTACTAAAGGCTAACTGGGACTGTCCAAATATCTGAAGGGAGCTCATGTAGTTCGGATTTCACGTTATTCAGTGGGCCCTGCCTCACATGGCTCGCTGCTGAAAGGCTCAAAATCAAGTCAGGTCAAATATCTGAATGATGTTAATGTGACTGTCGATAAGTTCTATGAAATTATCTATAATGCGATACGCGTAAATGTTCGCGTTAAGAAATTCTTGAACAAAAAATATCCCTGTTTCTTTACGTCCAATATTATTTTTGGATCAAAAGATCCAATGTATTTCAGGCAGAAATTTTCTTGTAGGCCTCATATCTGGAGAGCTACATATAGTGTAGCAAAACCAAACCTACCACGTAACTCAGTATGATGTGCTTATTGCGAAAAAAAATATGAAATCTCGATTTAGGGTCCACTCAAAATTTTTGTAGGCTCTCATCCAAAAAATTCAACATATTTCATTCAGTCAAATATTTTCTTGTACGCCTTATATCTGGAGAACTACATATAGTGCAGCCAAACCAAAACTACCACTTAACTCAGTATGATGTGCTTATTCCGTAAAAAATACGAAAACTCGATTTAGGAGCCGTTCAAAAATTTTGTGGCTCTTAACCCAACATCTAATTACTGACCAAGATCGCAATCTTTAGATCCATTTTTTTTGGATAATTCCTAAAATTTTTGTTTAAAAAAATAAATGTAAGTCCTATCACCAGAAAAAATTCAGAAACGGTATGGGCGATGTTTGATTTCACAAATGGAAATTTTGTAAACTCCGGAAAGAATTGAAAACAGAAATAGCGTTAGTATATAAATATTTCGTTTCTAAATCGAAACACGTGGTAGAAAGGGACCTTAGTCAATTCTGGAAATTTATAAAAGTAAAAATAGGCATCTTTCTACAGGTTTTCGTACGTGTAATTGAGTAACAACGATATGGCAGAGAAATTTGCTCGCTACTTCCATTTAGCGTATATAACCGGCATATTCGTGGGACGTAAAACTCAAAGATTTCATTTCATTTATTTTCAATTCAGTGTACAGTAATAGCAGAGCGCATTATGACACAAATAGTTATGGCTGATGGGACAGCTTGCGCAACATTAGATATGTTTCTTTTAAATGAAATAGCTCTAGAGGAAGTTGAGGAAACCATATGAATGTTGAAACCCAAAAGATCTCGCGTATCGGATGGTATACTACCAAGGGGTGTATAGACATTTTTAAACATCCGCTACATACAATTATAAGTATGTCATTAAAAGCAAGTGTGTTTCCGGACAGGTGGAAAAAAAGCTATAATTTGTCCTATCCCTAAATCTAGTGACGCGAAGAACATAGAGAATTTTAGGCCTATTTCTATTTTATCAGCATTTGCCAAACTGTTTGAGTAAGTAATATTCAAGAGCATGCTGTGTGATGTAAAACCCATCATATTAGTATAACAGCATGGCTTCTTAAAAAAAATGATCAACATCCACTAACATAGCCATTAAAATTTTTTTTTTATCCATCTGTCTTCATTCATTTACGAGATAGGGTATGTGGAGGAAATTAATAACGAGACACGTGGACGGAGTAAAGATAAAGGTAGTAACTGACAAGGAACGGACATGAAAGTGTCAACCGTATTTCCGAATCAAACCTAATCAATTTGATAAACATAACAAAGATATGTTACTGCACGAAAAATTAGGTGCCATGGAAAACAGAATAAGTCCCCGGGGCCCATTAACTCTGTTAGTATAAAGAAAATCGTAGACATGCAGTGAAATAGCTATTGTATGAACACTGTTCATTGGAAAGTCATGGTTTATATTATAGTTTATTTTCTTCAGCATGAAACAAGCTTTCTTCCCAGAGGTGCCATGTATTGGGGCCCATAACGTACTTGAACAGGCAAAATTGGGAGAATGTCAGCAAAATTCCCCTCAGAAATCCCTCCCGTCTAATTTGGATCCCTCTGGAGTCGCCCCAGGTAAAAGCACACAATCCAAATGTCTCCCGGATAGAGGATAAGAAATCTGTGCACCAAGTTTTATATTAATAGACAGAATAGGTATGAGGAGAAAGCGTGTATTGGTATACAAGCTTTTCCCCCATATATCTATTCCGCCTAACAATACGAAACTTGGTACACACATTTTCTGCTGAACAAACAAGTGAAACTGTTAAACAAATCTGAGTCAGGAACGAATTATTAAAAAAAAAGTCATGTATAGAAAATGACCTATAGATTTCTTGCACATTGCATTAATGGTGAAACTGTGTGGCTGCAAAATAATATAAAATATTTAAAAAAAAGAAAGAAAGAAAGAAAAGAGCACTACATAATTAGTGATGATCTAAGAGGTGGTCCGCGGAGAACCCCACGGAGCTACGAGAAACTCTCCGTGGCAAATCTCCGGTGGAACCCCATAAGGGTTACCAGTTAGAGATGCGCACGAGACAAGATTTGTGGCTGTCTCGTCTCAAAAATGTGCTGTAACAGTGATGTCTCGACTCGAAAAATGTATATTTTTCTATTGGAAGAGCCGTGTCTCGACTCGAATTTTGTCAGGAAAATCCTGTCTCGACTCGTCTCGTGCGCACCCCTATTACCAGTATTTTGGCAGTACTACTTTAACCCCCTGCGTATTGAAATTTCCTCAGGAGACATCGTCCTAAACTATCGCTGGTACTGGTGAAACACAGAAAAAATCAATCCACTTTACTTACTTATTTCGTGGATAACGTGATATTTACTTGTCACACCAATGCTCTCAAAGGCAGGCGATAAAATAAGATTGATCTCCACAACAACAAATACCACATGTTTTAAGATAATCTGGTTTGTCGAAATTACTGCACTGAATTTAACTCACCTAAATGATACTGATCGGGATCATTCTGTGTAGCACTACGAGTATCATTGTTTCTACGAGATGCGTAGTTATTATTTATCTATTTTCACATTTCAACGTCTTGTTAGCAGGTTCACGAGTGTGAATTACAAATGTATAATCACGTCTTTTATTTAAATTTCACTTGTTGTGAATAGCTGAGGAGGTTAGTAATAATAAATTTAATGAATTTAGCTAACTGTATTAGGTAAGTTCAAAGTTTTATGTGTTTTTCTCACAAAATATCTTTTAAACAACAGTGATTTTACGTGAACAAATGTAGCGAAAGTTACTTTTCTCTTCTGTATGCTTGTATGCTTGTAACAGCTCTGAAAAGAACAAGTAGTGTTGGTAACTAGAAGATAGCCCCCATTCTCTTCCATCTGGCAACAGGATTTTCATGATACAAGACTAAAGATCTGGAAACTTAGAGAAGATGTACAGAAAGGGAACTTGAACTAATATCATGAAAACAAAGTTTTCTCCCTATTTCGTTTTTACTTTTGTTTCTCCTTCTCTTTCGACGTTAGCCTTCGTTGTACGTGTTTGTCAAGCTTGGAAACATATGATACCTTGTACGATGAAAGTGCACGTGCAACGCATTCTCCCTTCGACAAGATTGGCCTCAACACCATTACCGATATGAACAAGTCTGTAGTCAGCAGCAGATGTTGTCCGGAATGACATTAAAGATTAAAGAGTTCAAGTACTTTTTTCTTTCTTTCGCTAATTGTTACGATATAAAAAGGCCCACATGGCCAATCAAAAAGAAGAAATAGATTCTTGAACCTACGTAAGAAAATGTACTAAAACTGACTTTTAAGTGCCTAGATTCTGAGGAGTTAAGATATTATAGCAAATATTGCGTCACATCTACCTAGGTACTTATTTTCAATTGATGATTTTTAAAATATATTCATGTAATCCTCTATTTCTTACATCTCAATATAATACATATTCTAAAAGCTTACATGTAGTGCATAGCTTTGTATATCATACTACTCATTTTGTCCTGCACCACATTCAAAGACACGAGACTAAAGATGGTTCTGTAATATAGTCACGAAGTCACATGCCTTCCCAATTGATACGAAAAATAATTAACAAAAAATATGGTAATTTATTCCTAGTGACAGAACGAAACTTTTGGTAGCTTTAATATTGAGCCCGCAGCCCTGATTGATGGTCATGAGAGATTTGGTTACATAGTGTAAGTCAAGATGCTTCATGTTGCACTCTCTCGTTCTCGTTTGGCATGTTCTTGTTTTGCTCTTTCTCGCGTTAGCCTGCGTCAGAGAACAGCCCTTTAAACGATTCCCTTTACGTACAAAGTAATCACACTTTTAACTTCAGGGGAAAATGCTCGGTGTATTTCTTTGTGATCGGCAGGCGAGGAATGAAGAAGAAGTGTGCGAGAGGGTGAAGCCATTCAGCTTTCTTCTGGTTTTGCACGCTCTACATGATGAAGGTGAGCGAATTTGGAAGGACGTGCTATTTGCGGGCGAATAACTTATATCGTTTCAAGGGCGACATTGCTTCAGAATAGGTTTTGAAAATTGGCTGTGTATTCTTTATGATGCTCATATATACAGTGAAGAAAAAGTAAAATATTTATTAATGTACTTCAAAATTTTCGAATTCAATAAGATGTTATTTAACTCTTTCTTCTTTGCATCATTGAGAGAACTAATGAATATTCTTCATCTACATTTTAAATTAATTTGCTTTTGAAATACTATTGTGAAAATAGGCATGCGAAGACAGTGTGTAGGGTTCGATATAAAATAGATTAGGTTGGTTCGATCCCGTATGAACACAAGTGTTTCCACTTTGAACTGATGGTCCCAAACTTAGAACTTTAAACCCTCTCTCGGCAGAACACTCGTCATTATCCTATTATTCGCACAATACATTCGTGTATTGAGTATTATGTTGTTTCGTTGTCTAATGCAAACTTGCAAGCGGCCGTATTGCATAATCAGCTATTTTAACTTACACATTACAGAAACATTTATTTCAGGAATTATCAACCGGAGTACCACGGCACACTAGTGAGTGGATGACTCGTTAAAACCATGAATTTAAAGAAATTATTTGTCAGTAGTTTGCTGGTCTAACACGAGCACACTGTTGAGAATTCTTGTGGTGTAGTTATCTTTCCTATCATACAAATAGTTCTGAAGACTATTCAGAAATCTAGTAGATATCCCTTGATGATTGTACTTTTCCGATGTTACTGCTTTTGTGTCAACTTCTCTCTTATAAGTTGGAACAATTCCCCTCAGGATTACTTGTGAGTTGAAACAAAGGTAAAGACGTTAAGGACGCGGCAAAACAAAATCGAGTGAGAACTACTGCGCGGTTTTACACCAAATCTCGGATATTCAACGTTGGATCTGAAGAAATATTCCTGGAAAATTCTGTGCCATATATATAGTAAAGATACCATAATGGAAAAGTCAGTCAAGATGACGTCAACAAGTAATACGAATTTCGAGTAGTTAGCCATTAGACCACAGGGTCAGGATAGATATGGTTTGACGTTTAATATATATATATATGATTTATTCAAGTTTCAATATTTCAGTAACTTTTCATTTTTTAAGCAGGTCGCTGTAAATTTGTCGCACACTTGTTTCAGTGACACAGAACAATGCAATTTAAAACTGCTGAACAATTTATACCTAACCAAAATCGAAGAATTTGAATTTGATTTTTAAGTCATTTAGAAAACTTCGGTTCACGCCGAGAGAGTGATGAAAGGATTAATTGGCGGAATAAGGAGAGTGGGCTGAAAGAGAACTGTGTAAATCTTTTAGCAAGATCCCAGGTGTGTCTCGGAACTTTTCAGTTTCACTGGAAAATGAGTGCCAAATTTGTACACCAAGTTTGTTATTCATTCTGAAAGTGACTTAATATTTTTTTTAAATATTCTCTACGTATATTTTCGAGTAGTTCAGAGAATTTTTTTTTTTGTTAAAAAAACGTCATTTCTATACTACTGTTGGACATCTGCAAACGGAACTTTATAATAGGTTCTTTTCTACGTTTAAATCCAATATTTTTATCTGTGCTCCCTTTCTTTTCTTCTTCTGCCTCCTTTTCTCTCTCTGTCTCCCTTTTACACCTCTAAAACATATCTATTGGTTTCAATTTTTGATTGAGATATGTTTGTTTCTCTCTACATCAACTTATGAATCTGGTTTCGTCTCATTTTTATTCTTTCACTTTGACACTAATACATGTATATTTTGAAAGTAGAATTGTGCTCCTGTTGTTGCTGATTTTAATGTGGAAAAGAGGAAAGGAGGAAAGAAAGAGGTCTCTCTACAAGACACGATTGTGGAATAAGAAGGTATATATTGGGTGGTTAAGCTGGAAGGTGTTAGCTGTCGCTTCTTTTATACGGAGTGTATAAATTCAGTAACTCACCATGAATATAGTCAATCAGGAGTGTCTTTGTATCGAGAAAATAACAACATGAATTCTGAAATCTTTAACAAACACTCGAGAGCTGAGAGTTAACAAACTTTACACTTTCCGGTACCGATTACCTCGAAATCCCGGTATCTAGGATTGGAACGGGATAGGGTACTTTTGTATTTAAAAAATGATAATCTCAGCAAAATACAGACGCCTTTTAGTGTGAGAGAAAAAAGATTTAAATCTCTCATTTCTAGTTCTATAAATCTAGTAGTTCTGAGTCTGTGTCAAAATTACTGACAGAAAAAGGAAAAAGGAATTATGATTATTTTGTAGAACATTCCACTTTATTATCAGAAAAATTTCATATTGAGATTTGCTTAGTTGTGAAAAATTATAGAGTATATTGCTATACATTGTAAAGTATGTGTACTGTCGCTGATTTCTGATGACAATCAGATGCAGAATTAAAAGATAAAAAGTAATAGTTTCAATTAGCATGGAAGTATAACTACTTTTATTCTAACATTTTTTCTTAAAATGTTTGTTCAGGTTAATCCCCTTCCCCCTCAACATTGGGTACGAAATGCAAGAACATATTTAGATTTTGATTATTGATTCCAGTATATTTCGAGTATCATTTCTCGATCAAAGTCTGTCCGATATGTCGATATATCGATATCGTCGATATGGATATTGGCATATATCAACATTCGATATCGCAAATATGTCAAAATCGATACATCTATATCCTAAATATTCGATATCAATCTTGGGGCGAAGGAATAGGGGGCCCCTAAGACTAGCGATGGACAACAAAACAAAACTTAATTTTTACAACAATCTCTTCCAATGACAATTTCTTTATTACCACAAATAGCAATGGAAATAAATTATCTTGCAAATTTGCAATATTATATATTGTAATTTTTAGGCGCCAAAACTTTTTTCTTCCCAATAAGAAGAAAGAAAGCAGCACCTATCAAAAACAAGTGCTTCGAACTAGTGCTTCGACCTAGAATTTACCCTAAGAAAGCTTTTTATTTTGTTCCTCTGTCTGGGAGATTTCCATCCCATTTGGCTTTTGAGACCGCTCGTTTACAAAAACTGCACACATGACCCCTTTATGCAGACATGCTCTTAGACAGAATCAGAGATTTGGAAAGGAAACGCGTTTTCAATAATAATAATAATAATAATAATAATAATAATAATAATAATTATTATTATTATTATTATTATTATTATTATTATTATTATTATTATTATTATTATTATTATTATTAGAATTGGCTTTCAAACTAGGGTCCGGTCTCTTTATCTTGCATGGGCGGCCCGCAAGTTTACTACGCTAATGATGTCCCTTTGTCTGTGTTGTCTCTCTGTTTCCTGTGTATGTTTGTTGTTGTGCTGTTAGGCGTCTATATTAAACTTTAACATTTTGTAACCTATTTTCTTTTTAAGAGCTTTTTTTTAAAAAGGAAAGAAACTGCTTTCCTCTTATATCTATTTCTTACCATTGATCTTGTTTCAACTGCTTAAGTAAGATCATTTTGTAACTTTTTGTGTCATCCATTTGGCTCACAATAATAAAACCGTCATTCTTAACTATTTATTTTCTTCTCTTATTTGCAGTTTGCCACACTGTTATATTTGTAACAAAATTGAGGTTTGGTCCAATGGCTTTCGAATTCTCAACCAACCCAACGACCAAGCTTTTGGGTTGCCTAGTATTGCAGGAAAAACAGAATTGCAGGTGATAGTGCACTTTGGGAGTCGTGTATACAATAAGACATGTGTGCATATCATCCGATGTTTAGTTGTAATTTTCGGATGATATAAAAGCCAGAGAGTTCCGTTTTGAAATGTTCTATTTCAGGACAAGTGAGAAAAGAAGCGGAAACAAGCGCCACACCAGATATCTCCTTTCGCTATTTTAAATTCAATTATTATCATTAATGAAATAAACGGTCAATATTCACAGAGTTATGACGACATGTTTAACAAACTCTCTAAAAAATGGCTATAAGAACGTCCACTAAGTCTTCCAACCAGTGTTATAATTTAGAGCAGGCCAGTCGTAGAAATATTATTGTATTTTAATAAATAAGTTTTGAGAAGAGTGAAAGAAGAAAGAAGAATACTGTAGCTGATAGCATGAAGAAGGATATTGTCTAAGGATAAGTTGCCTCATAAGAGATATGTTAGAAGGATTAGAATTTGAAATGGAAAAAAGGAGAAAAGAAGGCGTCAGCTCCTGAACGATATGAAGATCAAAAATTCAGATGCCTTACCAAAAAATAAGCAAGAGAATAGAAATGAACGGAGTAAGATTTGTCTGCTGTAAGGACTTTTCAATGTGGCACAACATTGATGATGACAGTAAGGCAAGTCATCGTCATAAGTAGTAGGATTAGTTGACTTCGTCACAATATATATTAACGCTTTTTCTTTGGATGAAAGAAGTAGGATTATTTAGCGTTATATTGATATTTTAAGAATATATATATATATATATATATATCCGAATATAGTATTGTTCCGATTTACTAAGTTTGGTTGAACAGATATACGTAATGCATTAGAAATACAGAATTGCCTAAAGAATTATTATTTCTAGGAGAAGTGGTAGAATAAAAAATTAGGAAAAATTCCAAATTGCTATGAAGCAATAACGTTCGTTTTTGATCAGTCATATCCTTAACTGATACTAAGGATGTGCTTTATGTATTCATTAAATGTTTGCTAAACACGTTACGTTTCCAGACAATGGGAATCAAGGTTGATACTGGTAACGTCATTCTGTAGACATGTTGTTGGTACTCTTCTTTCTAAAGCGCGTCCACTGATGAAAATCGTTGCGACTCCAATACCGCGAGAAATTGAACAAATTTCTTGTTCCAATGCATGAAATTGAACCAATTTCATGTTCCTATACATCGGAAGTGTCAATAATACTAATTACAAAAATTTCCTTAATTAACGCAGTGGAAATTGAACTCAGAACCCTAACTTATGAAACCAACGCTTAAGTCACTACTTCAAGACATCAGTGTTAAGCAAGAGGAAAAACGTCTCGATGTAAAGTGTATTTAGCAAATTGCACACTTTAAAATTTTCAATGTTGTAATGACTACGAAACTGATATCGGCCATGTTAAAATACAAAAGTGTTAAATAGAAACAACAGTACAAAGAATTCGAATTTAAATTGAAAAAGAAAAGCGCAAGGACATGACGAAGAAACTGAACCGTGATTTGGCTCGGTTCAGCTAGAAAACAGACACAAGATTGACACTTTTCAGAATATTCTTACATATTTTGGATTAGTTACGAAAAATATGTAATGATTTCCTTTTTCGGTTAAATAATCGTGGATCTCATCTTTCACTCTTGAACAAAATTAGGATTCCTCATGCTTTCTCTTCATATTTTAGAACACCTTAATAATCAACTGTGGTTTTATAATTCCTTATAAAGTCCAGCTCTACTAGCATATATATATATATATATATATATATATATATATATATATATATATATATATATATATATATATATATATATAAACTATAAAAGGGAAAAGAACTCTACGTCAGAGATGTCTAGAGTTATTTTAAACCCATCGGGCCACTTGAGCACTTGAGCATCATGTTGCAGGCCACAGTGAAAACAATAAAAACAATCCACTTTAGAAAATGAATTTTTAAAAACTTGTAAATGTTTTCGTAAAAATTACATACCAAAGCAAAAAATTTGTGGTTGTAAATATACTCTATATGTTAAAAGTTTATAATATGGATTTAAAACTTTACTCATTTTGTATTTGTATGCAAAAGTAACAACTTTGAAAATATCCTTGTGCTTTAAGTTTTATTTTCTCCATGATGGACATGATTACTATTTCAAAACGATTTTAACTTTCGTCTGGGTGTAAAAGCCTTTGCCCGTCGCTTGAGTAGTTGACATAATTCTTCGTTTCTTACATTTCAGAAAAACATATTTAAAAATAACTTAATAAGCAGAAAACATGTATAAAACACACGTTTGAGGGCGCGGTCCACACATCACGGCGTCGTAGGTCAATGTTTAGATTTGCTTGCTCCCGAAATCTTGATCCCCACAATCAAGGAGGCTGAATAAAAAACTAAACACGACAAAGTATATTAGTGCCTTGTGAAAGAATATAATTATAAAGAAATACCTAAAAACCTATTTTTAAACTGTAATTTCACATTGCCTCGATGCTTAAGCAGGGTGTTAAAATTCCTACTATCTAAATGCAGGATACTACATTAACTAATACTACTACTACCACACATATTACAACAACTACTGCTACTATTACTATTACTACTACTACTACTACTACTACTACTACTAATAATAATAATAATAATAATAATAATAATAATATGTATGTATATAAAATGTACGTATTTGCAATTGCTTTCTCCGGACATTTTCCATTTGATATAAGTATTATTTCTATCGGAACATCTGTCTCCAATCGTTCTACTACAACATATATTCATTTATTCCGTCCTTTGCCGTGCACAAATAGTCCAATTGTGTTCCGGATTCAATCCCTGCTGGAACAAGCCTTAGAATTTTGAATATCCTCGCTGTGTCAGTTTTCGTATTCCTGTCTTCCAATGTTACTGGGTATAACTGTAGGCCTAATACGAGTATAACCAAGCAGAAAATAGTCAAATTACTGAGATAGGTTTCGTGAATCAGCTAACTTTAAAAATACAAAAAGTGGTCTGAAATACCATACTCCTGTAAAGGGGAGTGCAAATTAATGTTCGAATCCTTCAAAAGACCGTCTTCTCCTTAATGTCCTACCGTTTTTCTATGTGCTTTGTGTTTCAATTTAAATTTGAATTTTCTGGACTATTCTTCTACGTAACATTTTACTATTTTATTGTGATCGAAATTAGAATGTTTCGTCGCCATTTTTACATTGCGATCGCAAAAATATGCAATTTGCTAAACACACTTCACATCGAAAATTTGTTCCTCCTACTTAACTGAGTTGTATTAGAGTAGTGGCATAACCACCGGTTTCAGAATTTTGTGGTCGTGCGTTCGATTCCCACTGCGTTATTTAAGCTAATTTTTATCATTTGCGACATTGATATTTCTGATGTATAATAACATAAAAATATTCAATTTCTGTAGGTCTTACAGTTGAGACGACTTCCTTCACAGGTGAAATACGAACAACACAGAATGACGTCAGCCGTATGAACCTTGTTTCGTACTGTCTGGGAACGTAACCTGTTTAGCAAAACAATTGATGAATACATAAGGCACATCCTTACTATAGGCAAAAAATGTGGCTAGTGAAGAACAAATGCTACTGTTTCCTAGCAATTGTTGAATTGCTCATAATTCTCTACTTCCTCTTCTTCTACTACAACTGCTGCTGTTAGAAATAAAAATAACATTCGTTCACCATTTTCAATACATTGTATACATTCGTTGAACCAAACGTTGTAAATCGCAACATTCTTTAGTATATTCCCATGTACATTTTGTTAAAATATTAATATAATCCATAAAAATCATAAATATTTTACCCAAAGAAAGGGCGTTACTATGTATCGTGTTGAAGACAACAAATCCTACATGTTTTTAATTATGAGCATGACTATAAGCTTACTATCATAGTCAGTGTTCTGGCACATTGACAAGCCCTTACAATAAATCAATCTTTCATATCTATTCTCAGTCTTAGTTTAAGAATTGGTCATCTTCTTATCTTTCAGGAGATGAAACATTCTTTTTCTCCTCCGTCTCCTTCCAAAATAATTGTTATAATTCAATTCATCCTTAAACAATATCCTCTCAAATTTATTTTTCTTTTTTCTATCAACTTCAGTATTATTTCTTCATTTACTCCTCTCAGATCTTATTTATTTCATATTTTCTCCTCCCAGCTGATTTTTTCATCTTTCTCGACATCTCCATCTCGAGTGTTAATATAGCGGATATGATTAGAATTGTAGTAAAACTTGTGTGAAAGTACAGTAATATGAGTATGACTGTCCAGCTCTACATTATAACACTGGATGCAAGAATCAGAGTCTGCTCTTGTAGACACTTTTTAAAGAGTTGTCATTTATTAATTATGTCGTCATAACTGTTTGTGTGAATATTTACTGTCTATTTCATTAATGATGATAATTGCATTTACAATAGCAAAAGGAGACGCTTGTTCTGGGGCGTGTTTCCCCTACGAGTTCTCATAATGACGAGAAATAAGCTATTTCAAAATGGGACTGCGTGGCTCGTATATCTTCTAATATTTACAACTTAAGAAAAAATGAAATTTCTTGTTCCGTTTCTTAACACATAATCACATCTGACAAGTAACACTTCGATTCTATAAGCATGGTTACTAGAATAGGTTAATAATATATCTGCAACACTGAATTTCGTTGAGTTCTTCAATTTCCTGTACTCCTCTTCAAGATAGAGTATATGAAAGTTAAGGATCTCAATGTAAAAGACCTGGGATTTTCTTTTGTAGCAGCCTTCGTTTCGAAAAGACAGCAGTTAAATGTCTGATGATCAGTTTATATTCTTAACGTTTGTCCAACACCTTTATTCACACGTTGAGCCACAGCAAGGGTCTATTGTTTATTATGTGTGGAAGTTTCATACCCTTTTTCGTTAGCAAATCACAACAGATTTAAAAAATTAATATCGGATGATTACGAAAAGGCAAAAAAGGATATGAAAGATCGTCATATAGCTGAAAGTACAACTCTTCGTTTTACCGTAACTAATAGATATCTATATTCGTGATAGAAAATAAAGTTTCCTTCATTGCAATGGGTGTACTTTATCTAAAATATATATATATATATATATATATATATATATATATATATAAAATTCATTTGTTAATATTGTATGATTAATTGGTTATCAAATAAGTTTGTAGCAGAAATGTATTTTGTCAGATATTAAATTAGTTCGATGTATCATTTCTAATTACATGCTTGTTTGCATTTATTTGCCTTATTTCACACCCATCTAAGTGTCACTGATTATATAGAGATTTTAAACCAAGAAGCCTTATAAACTTTTGTTTTGGAACTAAAAGTTGAAAGAAAATACAATATAGGCAATAAATACAGCGGCGGATCTAAAAGGTAAAAGTTGGAGGGGCAGCCATAACGCTGACTATGAAGGTATATTATTAGTTTACCATAAACTTTCAAAAAAAGGAAATAATAGGTTCAATTTTTTTGTCACTCGAAAAACTGGGAGGGTCTAGGCCCCCGGCCCCGGCTAGATCCGCCACTGAACACATACCAATTTTAACACCAAAGCAATACATTTGAAATTTACATGTGTAACAAATATTACACTTTTAATTCTTTCAACATATCTTCAAGCTTAAAAAAACTCAACACTTAACACCGAGTTTCTTACTCTCGATCTTCAAGTTTCACAAATTATTTACGAATATAGAATGCTTGAACACACTCGGCTATCGTCGGCATATTTACATCTCTTTCATTTAGCAAGAGTTTCATTCCCATCGGAGGATGGGCTGGCCTTGAAGGACAATACCTACTCTGTGGCCCGAGATATTTTCAAGTTTATGGAGCGTTTCATATGTAAAAGGTTGTAGGTTGTATGAGCTGAAGTAAGAAAACTTATAAGGATGTACGTCATGCAGCTATGTCTGTATAAAGAATGGAGGGAATAGGACATTATTATTATTATTATTATTATTATTATTATTATTATTATTATTATTATTATTATTATTATTATTATTATTATTATTATTATTATTATTATTAAAGATTTTTTAGAATTCAAAGATGTATTTGAAGTCACAGATGGGATTAGCCAACGAGCAAAAAGGATGAGGGATGAAAAGTGTGCCAAGTAAACAAGATTGAGAACTACTGGATTAGAGAAATGAAGTGCTTTTTTAATAATATTACACAATTTTAACAGTGAGTTAAGTAAATACCGGATGCAAATGTTTCATATTTAGCTAAATATCTTCAAGAGTGTAATGAGAATATCAAGGAGTAATTTCTGTATGACCAATAGCTACACACAATACTACACAGCACACACTTACGTATTGCCTTTACATGTTTCTTTTCTATATTGCAAAGTTTGGCTTTAGGTTCTGTAAAGGGGGAAGGGCAGCAAAGTGATGCTAATATTAATTATGTAAATGAAGTAAGAATTTTGAATAAATTTAAATATGTTAACCTTGAAATACTAATGTTATGAATAATATGCAAATAACTAGCAAAGTCCGTAGAGCTTTATATTAACTTGTCAGTAGAGCAAAATATGTAATTTATAAAGATAAAGTGATCACACGGAACAAAATGAATATGATTTATAAAAGCATTTCAAATCAAAGGTGAGACTCTACTTTTCAGGTCTACGTGTTTCTCCAGGTAATTAGAGACAATACTAATTCTCACTCACACAACAACATCTGGTTGTTGTGGCACCGCATTGTACTGGACATTGACAACTCCAGGACAGCTGAAAGGAAAACATGATAATATCACACTTATTACATACCTTGTAAGAAATCCTGTGGAGAATGATTTCATTTGATTTCATTTGATTCCATTTGATAGACTTTTAATAAAGTGTAATAACACACACAAAACACTATACACATTGACTTTACAACAATGAAAAAAATATTAATTTTCGAAATTTCCAGATCTGTTTCGTCGAAATGTTTCTTTCTTTTTAAGGCCAGATTTTATTATATTAAAAGTCCGTGCACGATTCGATGCATCTCCTGTGGTCCTCTTCTTGTCCTGGGTGTCACCTGGTCTTCCTCCCGAATCTTGGGCGTTGGCTCCGCTATCTTTCCATTTAGCAGAACATATGTCCCACGGAGCCCATGTTTATCTTCCCATTAAACATGACGTTACTCTGCTACCCTCCTGGTTCGCCTTCAGTCGTATTCTCAGGAACCATTTACGATTCCCTGTATCTTGTGCCTGCAGTGGAACAAGTTCTAGGCAGGGTTGTTTCGCCTAACCTAACGCGATCCAGCCAATTAGGTGGCTATTGAACGACTAACTAACTTCATCACCCTAATAGTAAAGGGAAAATGACACTGCGTCTACTATTGAGTTCAGACAATTAACTTGTTACTTCCTGCTCATATTTCACAATTCCCGCAAACCCCTGTCCTGTATTATAAGCACACAGTTGTGAGTTTCGCTTCGCAGGATTAACAACAAAAGTTTATGTACATATTTCTGCGTTGAACATAATAAATGAGATAAGTATATTATATATATGGCTATAGTTTATAATTACAAGACGTTCGCACACATCATTAATATAAATGCTTACTAGTATAAAATTCAATGTTCGTAACTAGCGCTGATTCTTTCTACATACGCTGTACGATCAACGTCGAACTGTTCAAAGTTTCAAAGCTCGCGTTGAGAGTCCAACTACTCTCAGAAACCAACACTGTTCTTTTAGGAACACGAAGAGTGATCCTTCAACTACAACAACAAGACACGAACTTTCCCTCTCTGTACCGAGTACGTGAAGAGTCAACTTGCTCTTCTGATGACAAGATCCGAATTGTCCTGCTTCCCTCCGCCTCCTTGTTTTTAACAAATCCATCTTCTATTCAAAAGGTTGGGCTCGCTTTCCAACTTTTGCGAATCTTATGACGGGAGTGAAGCGGGGATACAGAGGGTTGCCTCCAGAGGTCATTGCCCCCTCTGACCTTAATTCACTCTTTCACTGCTTCTCATCGTGATTATTTAAAATTGGTGATTGATAATTACAAACTGATGTTTACACTGTATCGCTGAAATGTCAAGCTTTTAAATGATATGTAGCACTACACTTATGATATTCTTCATAATCATGTACTCTAAGTTTTCACACAAAAATTATCTATTTTCCGGCTGAGAGAACCCTTTGCTCTCAGGCAGTCCCCACAGTGCTGATGTCTAGCGTTATTTCTCCGAGACAGTTCACGTGTGTGAGGGGTTGCTATAGTGACGTTTTCACATTTTCGTTGTTTTTGGCTACTCGAAATGTTTGTCAACACATAACACACTAAAATAAACATTTATATACACTAAGACAGCTGCTCTGAGCATATGACATGCTGCCATATCCTAAAAACATAGAAATTATACATTTTCTCCATTATAGGTGTTGTTTTCCTCCCCAGGACGTCGACTGCCATGACAACGATGTTGTTGCTCTTACATCTATCATGCATTCCCCTCAGGTATTACTGCCGTACTTGTCGCCCTGAACTGAAATAAGCCTTTCTTTATACGATAATAAAATAATACCATACAACGACTAACCTAACTTATATTCTACAATAACGAAACATCAAGAAAATCTTTACAATATTGAAAGAATTACTTGTGGAAGTAAAATTATCTACAGGGGTGAAGGATTCTACATGGAATGCTCCTTTCCTCGGTTTTGCTCCGTTGAGGTGGGGGGAGCTGCAAAAATGTAGGCTGGACTCGAGCTGGCCGAATTTCCGTTGGAAGCGACGCTTCATGCTAAAAATGTGTGACTTCGGGTCAACTTCCAAAATTTTCACGCCTCTTTGTAATAGAAATCTCGCATGTACTTACGAACTCCAGCAAGCAATTTTAAACAATGGCTGCACTCGTCTTGGTGTCTCTAGATCTCACCATCTCCGACCATAGTATTATTTTCATCCCTATCTTTCCTAGGTTTATGAATACCGAAGATTCAGCCACATTCTCTTCTTTCTGAAAAATAGAGTTAGCACCTATGGGCCACTGTTTCTAACTCCTTGGTGTTCTTTGCCTTCAGACAGAATCTCCCAACTTTTCTCTCTTTTTTTCTCTGTGACTGATGGGTTCATGCGATCTACGTTCCAGCTTCCTATGATTTCCCAAAGCATTGCCTTCTGTTCACATTTTATTCCAAATCAATATGTTTAATTAATATTCTGACTTGTTTTAATCTTTCCCATGACATACTGCCATAACACACACACAATCATAATAATAATCATAATAATCACAAAAAAGGAAATAAACTATACACAATTACTCCCACAACTAATCCTTTACTTATCCTATACTAAATGCAAATGATTAAATGGGAAATATATGTTAAATATGAGAATTAGGCACAAAATAATTATATGCATGATTTAAATGGATTTCCATACGTTAATGTACGTACATTACAGTTCGAACCTGCCTGCCATCTTTAGTTTATTTTTTTTGAAGATACGCGAACATGGACTTACAAGTTATTATTTTTTTAGCTCAAGACGGCCATAATCAATGCGCTCGTTCATTTTGGAATAACGTGTACAACAAAGTTCTTCGGGCATAACGAGGACGAAAAGATGAAACGACAAAATACAGATGACATCAGAGGTTCCTTGAGGGAATGTATATACGTTGCAAGAGTTTACTTCTGTGTTCCAGAGATTCAAAGTAAGAACATAATATTGAGAAAATGTATATTAAGTCCTCAAGTATTGTTATGCAGTTTAGGCTCCAATTCAATATGTCAATCTTCTTTTTAGCATCTACCTAGTAGCTATATAGGGTACAGATTTGTTTCAGGTGCCTCTTCTAAAGGATATCCATATAATAAATTTAAATGTATAGTATATATAGTGTGAGGGAATTTATTTTGAACGATGTGCCCCGGGATTCGAATCCAACGACAATAAGATAAACCCAAGTCATTTCTTGACTCAAGCTTCGGTACATTATCCAAGTTTCAGAAATAATAAATTGATCAGTATCAGTAGTTTAAAAGAAGAACGTTGCATACAAGTTAACAAGTAAACCGAAACACAAATTATTACCAGTAAGTATCGGGTTCGATTCCTCCTTACGTTATGGTAAGAAAGGACAATGATTATTACATTAATACTCGACAATTACGAAAGAGTATATATGACAACTATTCGGCATTTACCAAAGCCGAATATATTAACACCTCTTCAACAACACTATTAAACACTTATTTTCAATTTAGAAAATATTTCACTTTTCATTTGCACTTATATCTTTATATGTTTTTTCTTACTTCTAAAATAAAATAATTACATTAAAATACATTTCACTTAAATCGTCACTCAACACCTACTAGAAAAAAACACGATAAACATTATCGGTATGACATTTATCATCTTGACAGGAAGATATTTAGGAATACGACTCGAAACACTTGGAGACTATTTGCCTTATCGAAATGCATATGCACTTAAAATGATTTCACATTTTATGTTTTGTCGTTCCACCATTGTTTCAAACATCAGTGAGTATTTTTCAAACTGTACTCCTTCATTGTGCTTTCTCCTGGTTGCAGTTTACCAAGACGACGTCTTTAGAATTTCAATATGATGGCGGAAAGACGCGCTGTTTCATGCGTCATTTCTGATGATAGCTAGAGAGGACAGGCGGTTACAATTGCGCAACTGAATGTAATTCAATGGAATGTTATCTAGAAAACGTATTAATTTCGTTCCACTTTTCATTAAAATATATTTGTGTACTTCAACATTAAAAATGCACCCTTAAGGGAGATGTTAAGTTTCCGCAAACTCAGTATTTTTACAATTATACGAAGATTATGCACTGATGTCACAGGAGTGACTAGCGTCGAAAGCATAGGGGGAGAATTTTCTTCCAAACAAGGGTAGTTATTTGAAAGAAACGGAATTCCAGGAAGAAAGAGGCTTTCTTTGCGTTGACGTCCTACACAGTTTCGCACAACAACATGAAGTGTTCTGAGCAAATTTATCCTGTTATACCTGGTGTTAGACAAGACTATGGAAAATATACTTTCTACAAGAATCCTCGGAAGTATAATTTTAATTCTATTCCAGTGAGTTCACACTGGTATATTGCTGCACCGGGTCACCAATGCTCAAATTCAAAAATTTTCACACGGTATTACGTTCGTGAAATCGCGAAATGAAAGGAACACGAAGGGCCATATAACGATACACTAGATTGTTTTTTTAAAGTATATTTTAATGTTTATTTGTAAATTAATTTTATAACGTATATTTAAATAATACAATTCTGAACTTTGCTTCGAGGATAAACAAAAGAAATGAAGTTTTCAAATTTGCTTACAGTAGCAGAGATGGTCATTTTTCCTAACCCTCCCTCACCCTCCCTCTCAATTGACGCCCCTCACCCTCCATCACACTCACCCTCCATTGACGCCCTCCCCTCACACTCACCCGCCATTGACGTCATCACCCTCACCCTCCCTCACACATCATCCTCCATTGACGGTCTCCTCTCATCCTCCCTCACACTCAACCTCCATTGACGCCCTCCCCTCACCCTCCCTCACACTCATCCTCCATTGACGTCCTCACACTCACCCTCCATTGACGCCCTCAACCTCACCCTCCCTCATACTCACCCTCCATTAACGCCCTCATCATCACCCTCCATTGACACCCTCACCCTTCATTAACGCCCTCACACTCAATCGATGCTCTCACCTTCGCCCTTGCTCACACCCACACTCAAATGAAGCCCTCACACTTACCCTCAAGCAACTAAATTAATCAGGACACGACAAACTTAAATGTGCCCAATATAGTACGTGTAAAATAGTACGTACGTGTAATTCCCCTCTAAGGTGTGAACTTTCAAAAAAGCAAAAAAAAAAAAAAAAAAAAAGTTACTTTTTATGGTAAATTGGTGTTCCAAGTTTTATCTTCCTAACTTCAGAAATCTGGGAGATACAGTTCCTTGAAAAAAAAACTACCATTTACTCTTTTAGGATACACGTTTCCGAAAATCCTTCCTTATCTCTTGTTTTTGTGACAAAAGGAGTATTTTATGTAAATTGCACATTCCTCCCTATAGAAATATGGTCTGGCTGATAATGAGTCACTCACTTCTACTGTTCTATATAATAGCATAGTATTGTTATTGTTACTGAAGATTTGAAAATAAAATGCTGCATCTGAAATCCCAGAAAAGGCCAGAAAAGTACGTATGAAAAAGAAGCGGGGATGAAGGAGGGCGGAAAGTATGTAGGAATTATGAAGGGGGAGCGCCAGGTAAAACGATGGGAGCCACTGGGCCCCAGGATAAATCTGATAAGATTATTTATTTTAAAAGTGATTGGCGGTTAACAGGAGAGATCTCTCGTATCTATACGAATAGCGTACGAGCTAACAAAGATAATGAATGAGAGTAGTACCGCCAATGGGAAAAATTGAACGTGACTGTTGTTAAGCCAAGTTCGTTGTTTAAAACTAGCTTTAGTCTGTGTCAGTATAGCGGTAAATCTATTTGGTAGCATGTGTATAATAATAATAATAATAATAATAATAATAATAATAATAATAATAATAATAATAATAATAATAATAATAATAATAATAATAATAATAATAATAATAATAATAATAATTAGTTGTTGAATCAAACCACTCAGACACAATTGCTTTTAATAGACCCAGCGAATAGGCCTATAGGTATTATGACAACTTAAGTGACCTGGATTGCAATCAGGAGCGGATTAAAGGCGGAGCTAATGGAGCCCAGGCTCAGGGGGTCCCCCAAAATCCCCGTCTTTAATACTAAAATACATCAATCAACTTATTATATTATAGGCTTCAGATATATGCTAATTTCTTTTCCCGATCGCTAGGCTTGCGGTATCGCTAGAGTTAAGTCTTCTTCCACCAGCTTGGGCTCGTGCCTGCAAATATCAGACTTTCGTGACACCCCGGGCGTGGATAAATAAACTGATTGATGTGATGAATAAACAAACAAATTCAAACATCATTCACACAGAAGATCTTCAAATTCGGAACTTTTCTCACAGTGTAACCTTGTACAGGTTTACTATTTGTATATGATTTTTCTCCTTTTGCTCTAGTAGTGTTTTTACAGGGACTGTTGACCATTTGGCTCGTATTCGGCGTTTATGTGTTACACTGAAGTATATGGGCATTTAACTGTTAATAATGAATGTAATTAAACTAATTATTGTAAACTTGGAGCCCTTTGAAATAGTCGGCTCCAGGGTCCCAAAAGCCTTAACCCGCTCTGAGTGCTATGCGCAGAGACGTACGCAGGAATTTATTTCGGGAGGGGTCCAAAGCGTTTCAGAGGGGTCCAAACACAATTTCAGGCTAAATTATACTAAACTTTGTACCTAAAATTAGACTAAATTGACAAAAAAAAGTCCGGATTTCGAGGGGGGTCCGGACCTCAAGGACCCACACCCTGCGTACGTCCTTGGCTATGCGTACAAAATATCCACATTTTTTTAGAAATAAAGGGGACCGCGGTGGCTCAGTGGTAGAGCGTTCACCTCTGGTGCGTGGGGTCCCTGGTTCGATTCTAGCTCGCGCCAAGTGAGCTTTGTGATGAACAAACACCGTCTGCGTGGGTTTTCTCGGAGTTCTCCCGTTCCCTCCCACTTTCTTCATTGCACAGTTTCATTCATTTCTCATCATCACCGTATATCTTAGCTTTGGCGCATAATCGTGTGACGTTAAACTAGATATTTCATTTTATTTCATTTCATTTCTTTAGAAATAAAGCTTGACTTTTCGTGCCTTTCTTTCAATATGTCTGATTTACAACTGGTAGAGAACATAGATTTAAAAAAATATAAAATAATGGTTGCCACATGCTTGTTGATATTCAACTCTTGGTGAAAAGAACTTAGGAGATGCAAAAAGAAGATATTGAAGTTATGAGTTTATATAACACCATATTTATAAATGAAGGACGGAACACACTTCGGATACAAGCAACTTTAAGGACGAATGAGGGCAATTACTCTTCATTACGAAATTGATTCTCAAACTTATAATTTCAGGGAAGCTCAGGCCCCATGGGTATGGGCGTGATCTGTACGATCATTAACTGTTTGCACCCAACAAGTAGTGGCGTAACTAGGATTTTTTAAAAGGGAACTGAAAAACCATTTTAGGGCCAAGGCACGCAACACTCCAAAAGTCCATTGTTTCGGTATTTTAGGTTTATCTTTAATCAAGAACATAACACAATTTGCGAGCATTTGGGGCAAAAGAATTGTGGTTACTATTTCAGTCTTGCACATTTTTAGCAACATAGTCATGTTTGTTTTATTCTTTATTAAATTAAAGCGATTGTTTCTCAAAATAACTCGACAAGATTCGAGACGAGACAGGGTTCTTCCAAAAGAAAAAGATATATTTTTCGAAGGCATCACTTTACACAACAAATCTTGTCTTGTGCGCATCCCTATTTGCACGAAATAATATTAGAATATAGTAAAAAAGAAAATATTAATTACCTTATAAAGTAATCAAGGGGGCTATTCATATAGTAACAGAATATTTATTAATAATCAACAATCAATTACTCTGTGAAGATGCTGAATTTTAAGGTGTGTGTGCACTTTCTGTTGCATTTGGGTGCAAATTCGTCAATACTGTAATTTCGGTAGATTTTCTTAGTATCCTCTTTTCTAAAAGTATGTAACAGTGAAATTTAGGTAGGCTTGTAAGAAATTGGGGAGGCTTAAACACCCCAAATTAGACCTAGTGACGCCACTGCCAACAAGCCACCAGTCACGAAAGACAAAGGGAAACATTTAATTTAATAATAATAAAAAAGTTGAACTGTGTAAATTTAGGACTATAATTGTATATGAAAATCATTATAAATACAATTATGTTTTATATTTAATTGATCTTTTCTCCCTATCGCGGAACTTATGTCCGGCACGGAATCATACCCGAACAACCCAAGGATCTCTGTTTCAGATAATCGCTGGTTAGAAATGTTCTCCTTCAAATAAAATGAAATGAAATATTCAGTTTAACGTCCCACGATTATGCTCCGAGGCTAAGAGAGACGATGATGATGAGAAATGAATCAAATGGTGGAATGAAGAAAGTGGAAGGGAACGGAAGAATCCCGAGAAAACCACATACGGTGTTTGTCCACCACAAAGGTCACTTGGCGCTCCTTCAAATAAAGTACAGCTACAAATAAAACATTTTCTACCCTAGAAGAAAGAATCTCCTTTACATTATTCTGTCTATTAAATGCACATATTAACAATTGCTCTACTCAAACCATCCCTGCAACCAGTGATGTGAAGTGGAAAATTTTCCGCTTAAAACTTCCCATTTCTGAAAATTTTCCATTCTAAACAAATATTCACTATCAAGTATTAACTCCACATTAAGCCATGATATTGATTGAATCCATGAATAGAAATATGACATTACAGCAAATTATAATCTTCCAACTTTCTAGGTCCTATAATGGGAAAATATATAAATATTATTGAGTACCTAGTATTTGATAACACAAGAATTATATGATAGAACAAGCGAGTATCGTTCTACAGTATGAAACTACGGTAAACTTTCAAACTATACAAATTCAATAGTAAAACTGGAAATAGTAGAAACCGGAAATAGTTGATTTCTACCACTTACGGTTTAAATATTAGGTTGTCGAAGAAGATGGGACCTATTATTGGAACGACGAATCGTTTCCCGAAAACCGTTTTTCAATAGCTCTTACCGTTCTTGAGTTATGACCAATATTGTTGAAATCAGAAGTGGTTCAACATAGCTTCTGGTTTAACTCGATGATTGGTGAAAGAGATGGAATCTGTTCTCGCAATGCAGAATTGATTCCCGAAAACCGTTTGTCGATAGCTCTTACCCTTTTAAGTTTATGAAAATAAATATTGAAACCTGAAGTAGTAGTGGATCCTACCACTTTCAGTTTTAGTAGAAATGCAGGAGATAAGGTGGTTCCTTTCATATCCACTTATTTGCGAAAACCTTTTGCCGATCGCTATTACCGTTTTTTACTCGTGGTCTTTAATTTGAAACCGGAAATTTCCGATTTCTACCACTTCCGGTTTAACAGATTAACTGCCAAGGTGATTTGAGGGTACCTGTTAAGTAAGAGGTTGTTGAAGGAGATGCAACCTATTATTGGGATGCTGGATCGATCCCCGAAAACCGCTTGTCAATAGCTCTTACTGATTTTGATGTGATAGGCCTACCTGTTGACAGACAGACACAGAGACGGACACAGCCGTTCTATAAGACTTCTCTTTCATATGTATAGCGTAGTTTGGAAGTCTAAAAGTACGTACATAGCCCAAAGCAGGAAATATCTTTTTATTTGATAATTAAATATAAAGTTATTTATTGCGGCTTGCAGCTTTGTACTTTTCTTATATATATTTTTCTCTTACTTAGAAGAAGAAATAAAGCTTTTTCTTAGTTACAATTTCAGAATGAATGAATATATGAATAGTTATTAGTTTCACTTCTGAACGAATATATGAAAAAAAAATATATTATTTCCTGAGAACTTCTAGTTTTTTTAATGGGTTACTTAATGAACTCTTACCTTACCCCCAATTGACGCCCTCACACTCACCCGCAATTACTACATCGCCCTCAACCTCCAACGCTTTCACCCTCAACTACTAAAATGAGGGTGAGGGCGGCCCTCATGAGGGCAAAATGAGGGAGGATGACCATCTCTGTACAGTAGTATTATAATTATGTAACAATACAATGCAACTTTTCCTTATAGTACCACACAGAACAAGGAATTATATCATTAAATTATTTTCATTTCACTTAGTGCTGCCTAATATACTAATACACAATATTAACATTAAATACACATTTCAATAACTAAAATTGCATATCTTCAATTTTCGTAAATCAACAATTATTATATATACACATAATTGGAGCAAACTTATTTGACCAGAGTAATAATAAGATTTCTGAAAGATGATGGGGCCGATTAAATATTGACTTATGTGGTCGCAACGCATCTTTGCTACAAATTTACAACAAACAACGAGGCCGATTGAATATCGTTCTTCCGAACCTTTGCCATCACAGTCTCGCAAATTTTTTCTCTTCGTCTGTGATTTTTGGCATATCAATTTGCACGTTATCAAACTGTAGACAGTTATTTGGACATGCTCCAAAGAACTAAGTCTAGAATTTATTGAAGTATTATTTAAATCAAGAAAACTAACTTAAAATACTTTTATGAAGTGGCCCCGATATTCATAATCTGCACGATCTCTGGAACACCGTGTTCTCTTATGGAATTGTTCATTGCATAATGCATCAGTTTTAGTCGTCTACTTGCTCTCTGCAAAGATCACAAAACAGATAGCACATTTATTCAGAAATGTTGTTCTAAAATTCGGATTGAAGACTTTCAATATGATAAATTTAAGTTCAAAATTGCCACATCTTACGACAGATGTCATTACACAAATTTCGAAAAAAAAAAAATACATTTAATATTGTTTGCCGGAAATTGGTCGCAGAGATGCGTTGCGATCACGCAAGTCAATATTTAATCGGTCCCGACGATTTGCTTTAACCGCTTAACGGTCGAATTTATTTTAGAGAAACGTCCCAAAAAGGTCATATTATTTTATTTCATATTTTAAATCTATCATAAATGCGTGCTAACACGATCTATTTTAATTGTCATTCAGAACCAAATTTCGAAAGTTATAACCCCTCAAAATACTACTTCTTGATTATCCAGAGTTTTTTCGGGCACAATTGAAAATAAAATAATTGTAAGATTAAATGAATTTGCGTGCTGAAAAAATATGTTTTATTTAAACAAAAGCTTTATCTGCTAAGTCCTGAACAGAATCATGGCAAAAGTTCTATCGTCTTATAAGTTGAGGCTATTTAAAACGTGAAAACATTCAATCGGGTTTATCCCGAAATATTTCGGGCACTGCAGGAGTAATACACTGCCGCCTGGTGTAAAAGTCAATAAACCAAAACAAAAGACGGTTAATTTGCTTGTTAAGATTTGCTGCCTGCACCTTTTCTTCTCACAGCGAAACATTTCGCTTAAATACAGATTCGAACGGAAAAATATAGTTTCAACGTAATAACTCGGGATAATCAAGATTTACATATTACCCTTGAACGTAATAATTCGGGTAAAACCGTTAAGCGGTTAATATCCTTTAGGCTCTTACCCAGGAAACGTTCAAAATGTAAAGCAAGATGTGGAAAAACAACATCACAATACACAAGTTACATACTAAACGTGTAAGTCAAGATTTTAAAATTGAAAACTTTTGACGCGTTCGAGAGTTGCATTTAACCTTTTACATTAAAATAATTTAAATGTAATTCTTTCTGGTCACTTGACAACGTTATGACTCGCTAAATAAAGATCTTGCCCTCAAAGTTCTATTTAATAATCCAAGCGCGGAGTGAGGAGAAAAGGATAGAATAAAAGATTTAAAATTTAAAAGATTAAAAATGATGTCACATAATAAAGTATCCTACGTAAATGTAATATATGATCCTCACTCCAAAACTTGGAATATCCTCTAGAATATTTTTCCATAATCTAGTAGTTATGGTCGTCTCGAAAATCGCACAGCCCATCACAGACATCTTTCAATAATACGTTATTCTTACGGGATATGAAGTAAAGACAAGCTAGGACATCTTTATTTCATGTGGAAATTCAACCATTCATCAATGGAAGCCAAGCAGCCTTCAAGACTTCACTGCCTGATGTTATCGACACCAATATTCTGTTGTACGTCGCTAGCTGACTTTACATCGAAAGATAAATTAACTATTGCTTTGCTGTTATTGAGGAAGTCTTTGCACTTGTAATTTGTAATAAACATTGGTAGCGACCTTTAGAACCTCCAACCTTTAACAGTCTCACACGCGATGGTTTTAATTTGCTTTGTTAGATCAATTGCTTCTCTCAATTGGTTCGATCTCAGGCTACTACAAGACATTGTCCGTTTCGTTCATTTCCCAACGACACGATGTTACAACAAGGAAGTAAGGATTATAGAAGCAAGTACTTTGACTCAGGTGAGTCTCCTTTTGGTTCGTTTACCTGACAACGTTAGCAAGCTCATAAGCAAGTTTGAGAACTTAGTGTTGAATGTAGAAACATAGACTTGGTCAATGTCAGTTTTGGGTAATCGACCACGCTCAGGAAATCTTGTTGTGTCACCATCATCTCATTCTGACGTAAGAGGGACAGTCAAGTCAAAAGCAATTGAGAGAGCACGATCTTGGTCTTTGGATCTCAACCACGGCGCGAGACACATCGGAGTCTGTTTGCCTTTGGGTCCGGCATTCAATGCCATGGTTGTTTCTCGAACAAGTTTTCAGCATGGAGATCATCAAGACATCCCGACCTGCAAGTCACTGGAACTTTGAGGACAGCGCCTAAAGATCATCTACGAGTAAATAGGAGGAGAATGAAACGACTTCGAATTAGGGTGAGACTGTTCAAAATTAGTTGCTATTCCTTTGCTCTACCATTTATTCCTTAACGCCCTTATTGCTACCAATTTACAATGAAAACGCATTAGTTAGTTTCAAATTATTTTAACACTAAATTCATATTCATTACCTTGTCTAATTTTGCTCGTGGTTCTAGTCGCTTAAGACTAGTGGTGGAGTCGCTCCCATTTATCATGTGTTTTATTTCATACAAATATGGTATTGTTATCCTGCACCTTTTAGGTGCCTCTCGTTTCTATCCCAACAGTTAACTTGTGTCGCAACATTATGATTTTGCATTTAGTTCTTTTCTCGATCGTAGAATTGTCTTTCATTACAAAACACAACATGAAATGAAATCAGTAGTTGGTACAAGAAGAAACATTATTACAATACCAAAAAAGTACTAAGGTATGGAGAATCATCCACAAAATGACAACAAAACTTACTAAAATACATAAATTTAAATACAAAAATACCATATTCGCGAAATAACTTACAAACAACCGATTATTAAATTGACATTTTCAATTTCAATACACCTATGAAGTTCTGAGGAACTTCTAAATGTTAGAAACATATTTAATATAATACAATATTGATACTGGGAATTGCGGAACAAGAGTATTATTAAAAGCTGCAAACGCCTTTTTTGAACGAGCGTTTTCTTTATTATGATTGGGCCTAAACTCACAATTATTATTAGGGCTACACATATTCAAGTATTTGCTTTGAAAATGAAATGAAATCTTTGAGTTTTACGTCCCACGGTTATGCCGGTTAGGCTAAAGGAGACGGTGATTATGAGAAATGAATGAAATGGTGGAATGAAGAAAGTTGGAGGAAACGGGAGAACCCCGAGAAAACCCACGAGTACGGTGTTTGTCCACCACAAAGTCCACACGGCGCGGGCTGGGAGCGAACCAGGGACTCCAAGCGCCGGAGGTAAACGCTCTACCACTGAGCCACCGCGCCCCCTAGTATTTGCTTTGAATTCTCTGTACAATCTGTTCTACGATTTTCTTTTGACACTTTGGTCTGTACAATCTAATTTCAATTTTCTTTCAGTATAATCCAAACTAACTCTTTTTGCGGTGAGTATACTCTTTTCTTTATGTGTTTGGTATCGGTTTGTTTTTCTTGAACCGCATACCTTTAAATTTACTTCTTTTTCGATATTTTTCCATTATTCGCAATTGAACTAAAATACATGTTCACAAATTGCCTGTTTAGTGCCTTTTCTAACTTCATTTCTTCCGCTATAAATAACTAAGAGTTTTTCTACATCTGCTAACGCAAAAGGTATATCACTGTATTGATATTTATTTATGAATGTTGTATTTTTAATTTCAATTTCGTTTCTAACATTTAATAATTCTGAAATTAGCGTGGTGACTAAATTACACTTTTGCCTCTGAAGATAAAATTTTAAATGGACAGTCACTATGATATTATAATTTATCCATAATTTAATACAACTTTAAGCAACCGTTTCTTTCGTTTGGGCCTAATTTGTTTACTGTATCGATCAATGTCTCAAATTGTATACTAGTGGACATGAACACGAAGTATGAAAATCTAAAATAAATAATAAAAATAAGCGGCGCTACAGTAAGTGAGCAATTAAAATAATAAACATTTGGTTTCCGCACAAACCGTTATTCCCTGGAGGGAACGCCATTTTGCGAGGGATTTACTAAAATGTACCTGAGGATTCGAACTCAATGACCGTTTGGAAATCATTCCTTCACTCGAAGTTCTGTATCCTAATCAAGTCTAAGAAATAATAAATTGATCACTATCAGTAGTTTAAAATAATAATATCAGAAAAATTACAGAAAAGTTAATAAGGGGAACAAAATATAAATTATTTTTACAAAAAATCAATATTAGTAAGTATCGGGTTCGATTCCTTCTTATGTCTCTAATAACTCGGGATTCAAGATGAAGTAAACTACATTACATTTCTGATCTCAAACAAGAATGCACTAACATTATGCAAAGAAACAGCAGTGATTAATGCATCGATATCCAACAATTACGAAAGAGCATATATGACAGTTATTCGGCGATTACCAAAGCCGAACGTAATATTAACACCTCTTCAACAACACTATTAAACACTAATTTTCACTCTAGATTAAAAAGTAACATTTCAATTTTCATTTGCACTTATATTTTATTTTCTTCTTACTTTTAAAATAAAAATACATTAAAATATATAGGGCGTTAGAAAAATGTGTCACAATATAAGAAACAAGAAACAAGTTCATATGTGCTCAAAAGTGGATAATCTGGGAGTTATAGAGTCCGAAAACGTGAAACAAGTGAACCTTAAAAGTTCATTGCTCCACTACTATGGAACTTATTGTCGTCGGCTTAAGACATCACTGAGGAACTGGTATGTGAACTATCCAAATATTCATGTTTAAGAATGCTCCAGAACTTTCGCATCAATTTTTAAAGAGGTAGGTGGAGAGTGAACAAGTACTTCCAAAACCTCTCTAAAAATGATTGTGCAAGTATCGGAGGTTATGAAGGATGAATATTTGGATAGTTCACATACTTGTTCTTCAATGATGTCTTGACTCGACTACAAGCAGTCCTATAATAGTGGAACTATGGACCTTTTAGGTTCATTTTTCACGTGTTCGGCACCCTATAACTACGAAACTATGCACTTCCGACCAGAGGTCCTTATGAACTTTTTTTCCTTATTTTGATGTGAGGAATCTATTCCCAAAATATTTTGACAATTTTTGTAGCACCTGTATTTCACTTAAATCTTCATTCAACAACTATTAGAAAATGACCCGACAAATATTATCAATACGCGATTTATCATCTCAACGCGATGTTTGGAAACACGACTCGAAACGAGCGGAGATTACTTGCCGTATCGAAACGCATGCACAGTTAAAATCATTTCACATTCAATGTTTTGTTATTGTACCATTGTTTCAAACATTAGTAAGTATTTTTTGCATACTGTGTTCGTTCATTCTGCTTTCTCCTGGCTGCAATTTATCAAGGTGATCTCTTCACTGTTTCAAGTATGATGGCGGTAAGATGCGCTTTTTCTGCGTCATTTCTGATGGTAGATAGAGTGATACCATCGCACAACTAAATGTAATTCCATTGGAATTTTATTTTTAAAAAACGTATTAATTTCGTTTCATATTTGAACATCACAAATGCACCTTTTGGGAAATGTTAAGTTTCCACAAACACTATTTTTTACAATTAGGCAAATTATACACTGATGCTTCACGTCACAGGAAAATGACGTATGCTCATCTTAGAGGTCTGTACTGACTCGGGCCAAACCTGCGGGCCGGACTCGGGCCTACGTACAAAAGATATATCACTTTAGGCCCGGGCCAGACTCAAGCCTAAAATTTTTAAAAACACAACCGTATTTCTTTGGCTTTTTCCGGCCTAACTGTAAATATACTATGCAACGATATTTATTGGACCGTTCTTTCTGGACAATTTTTAAAGCACAACTTCAAAATTAAATCTCTAACTGCAGTAAATAAAAATGCAATTCGGCGTTCATTAAAGTTTCTGTAATTCGGGCTTATTTTGGGCTTATTTGTTTATCGCACGAGCTCGGGCCTAAACGCCCAAATATAAATTGTGTGATCAAAAGTATCTGGACATCTGGCTGAAAATGACTTACAAGTTCGTGGCACCCTCCATCGGTACTGCTGAAATTCAATATGGTGTTGGCGCACCCTTAGCCTTGATGACAGCAACCACTCGCGCAGGAATACTTTCAATCAGGTGCTGGAAGGTTTCTTGGGGAATGGGAGCCCATTCTTCACGGAGTGCTGAACTGTGGAGAGGTATCGATGTGGGTCGGTGAGGCTTGGCACGAAGTCGGCGTTCCTAAACATCCCATAGGTGTTTTATAGGAAACAAGTCAGGACTCTGTGCAGGCCAGTCCATTAGAGGGATGTTACGGTCGTGTAACCACTCCGCCACAGGCCGTGCACTATGAAAAGGTGCTCGATCGTGTTGAAAGATGCAATCGTCATCCCCGAATTGCTCTTCAACAGTGGGAAGCAAGAAGGTGTTTAAAACATCAACGTAGCCCTGCGCTGTGAGCAGTGGCGTAGGGAAGGGGGGGCCCGGAGGGGCCGGGCCCCCCCCAAAGAGGTCCGACAATGTGCTTTGGTACTTTGATGTTTGTAATTTTTTATATATTTTTATGTTTATATATTTTCTTGTTTGTATTTTTTCTATATGTACCTATAACAGCACTTGGGCCCCCCCCAAACACACATCCTGGCTACGCTACTGGCTGTGAGAATGCCACGCAAAACAACAAGGAAGTACAAACCCCTTCCGAGAAAACACGACCACGCCATAACACCACCACCTCCGAAGTTTACTGTTGGCACTACACACGCTGACAGATGACGTTCACCGGGTATTCGCCATACCCACACCCTGCCAACGGATCGCCACATTGTGTACAGTGATTCGTCACTGCACACAACGTTTTTCCACTGTTCAATCGTCCAATATTTACGCTCCTTACACCAAGCGAGGCGTCGTTTGGCATTTACCTGCGTGATGTGTGGCTTATAAGCAGCCGCTCGACCATGAAATTTAAGTTTTCTCACCCCACGTCTAAATGTCATAGTACTTGGAGTGGATCCTGATGCAGTTTGGAATTCCTGTGTGATGGTCTGGATAGATGTTTGCCTATTACACTTTACGAACCTCTCCAACTGTCGGTGGTCTCTGTCAGTCAACAGACGAGGTCGGCCTGTACGCTTTTTGTGCTGTACGTGTCCCTTCACGTTTCCACTTCACTATCGCATCAGACACAGTGGACCTAGGGATGTTTAGGAGTGTGGAAATCTCGCGTACAGATTTCTGACACAAGTGACACCCAATCAGCTGACCCTGTTCTAAGTCCACGAGTTCCGCGTAGTGCCCCATTCTGCTTTCTCATGATGTCTAATGATTACTGAGGTCGCTGATAATGAGTACCTGGCAGTAGGTGGCAGCGCAATGCACCTAAAATGAAAAACGTATGTTTTGGGAATGTCCGAATACTTGTAATCACATAGTGTATTTCGGACTCATGCCGGGTCCGGGCTAACAATTCAGGCCAGTGCAGGCCTCTAGCTCATACACTGTGTGCATGACTGGCGATGAGAACATAAGAAGAGAATTTCCTTCCAAACAAGGTTAGAAATTTGTAAGAGAAAAATCACAGAAAGGAGGAGGCTCTCTTTGGAGTGACGTCCTGTACAGAAGTTCAGCGACACACAATAAACTCCTTTGAGAAAATTTATCCTGTCGTAATAGTAAATCTACATATGTAGTAAATGCTTATTTTTTCCAATACCTAACTCAAGGTAGTTAAAATATGAACTCCCCTTTTGTGTACGTCACTGACCAGGAAGTAATGAAGTTAATAATACTTACTGATGGCATGAGTCGATGAATACTGAAATATCATTTTTACCTCTCAAAAGCTTCTTAGCCTAGACCATATAATTTGTTTTGGGGAAACCTGATGAAAATTCTTTATATTGTGTAGTCAGAAATGTACCGACTATACTATGTTGTATAGTAGGGCTGCTACTGGCTTATTAATTCCTGATGCAGTATCTCCGTAATATGAATTGAATTTTTTAAACTTAATTTTTGGTCATGGCATCATTTTATATTTTTTCTGCGGTTTTATGTTTATCAGTGTTTATTTTGCTACAACTTTGCGATCTTTACATATAATATAATGAAACGTATAAGATGAACGAGATACGTTATAAAAATCCAGAATACATGGATAGCATAGAGCAGGCCCGTGCTGGCCCACCGGGACGCGTCCGGGTGCGCCCTCCGAAACATAACTGTATAAGTAAAGGTACAAGTTTTTAGTAAGAAATTCTTACACTTTTATTGGTAAAGAACCCGTGAATGGTACAGTAAACCCTTTACATTTCGCGCCCCTGCGAAACCACATCAAAGATGAACGATTTTATTTACACTTCTGTGTACCACACTTCTGTACGATAAATATATTCAGTTACTGTTAGTAAAGAACCCGTGAAAGGTACAGTGCGCCCTTTATATAAGGCGCCCTACGAAACATCACATTATAGATAAGTGGTTTTAGTTATCATGTGTACCAGCTTTGTTTAATAAATTCAAATAGTGACTGTTGATTAAAAAAAAAAAAAAAAAAAAAGCTGTGAAGGATATCAGGCACCTCTTATATAAGATGCCCTGCGAAATATCACATTATATTTAAAAAAAATGTTCTTCTGTATTTCAGTTTTGTATTATTAATTCATACAGTTGCTATTGGCAGAGAACAGGTAAAGAGGTATCACTTACAAAAATATTATGAAGTTATGTAGTTATGAAATGAAACAATGTGCTACATCAAGATAGTTGGGATGTATTCATAAAATACTGCATTGACACTAGTCTCTAATTTACGAATTTCACGGCATCAAAGCTTTCACAGTCTTAATATGCATCCATACATCCAACATATTGATTGTTCCTATGTGTTTTAAACTAGTTTTCGAAGAATCAGTATCTATTGTATTTCTAAAATATATCCATATTAATTTCCGTGAAATGTGGTCTTCCTGTCACCACGGCATGGCGCGCCCTCAGGTTGTGGATTGAGGAGAAGGCCTCTAGATATAGAGGTACTTGAATAAGCAGTCGCGGACAGACGACAAGGGGTGATCCTCCAGCCTGGGGATTTGGTGTGGGCCTAACAACCTCATCCTGTAAAAAGAGGCTTGTTCAGATATATTCGCATCCTCGGATCAGAACTGATATGTTAGCACGAACTCAGCAAAGTAAAATCGACCTGAGAATTGAAAAATGAAATATTAGAAGTCACTATAGGAAAGGCGCGTTAAAATTGTAACGAATGTCTTTAGAAATAGAGGATGGACCTAGCGGGATATCACGAAGTTAGATGAGGAGGAAATGGAGAAATCAAGTCGGGAAATTTTACGTTCTTCTACGGGGAATGAATTAAAAATTACCTACTAGGAACAGGGCTTTTCGTTTACAAACGAATAATATCAGCAATTACATGGTTGAACTTGTTAATGATAGATTTTCTTTTACTTCTCTTAAGGGTCGGTGGTGTAATATTATTGTTTTAAATGAACATGCCCCAACAGAAAATAAGGACGACTGTATAAAAGACAGTTTTTAGAAAAGAATAGAACGGGAATTTGATCATCTCCCGCAATACCATATGAAAATTATGTTAGGCGGTTTCAATGCAAAGGTAGGACCAGAGAGCATTTTCAAATCGATTATAGGGAATAAGTGTCTGCATAAGGAAGGTTGTGACAACGACGTAAGATTCGTGAGCTTTGCAACATCCAGAAACCTTATTGTGAAGATTTCAATATTCCCACATCGCGACATTCATAAATATACTTGGACTTCATCAGATGGAAAAACACATAATCAAACTGATCACGTTTTAGTAGACAGAAGAAAACAGTCTAGCACAACTGATGTTCGGTCGTTTAGAAGATCTGATTGTGATAATGATTACCATCTGGTAGCAGCGATAATAAGAGGAGACTCGTTGAATAAAGGAAATATTCAATATCTGAAAACGGAGCGGTCTAATTTAAAGAAATTAAAGGAGAATCAGGTGAGGGGGAGCCAGATCGAAATGTCGAATAGATTCTCAGTTTTAGAAGGCTCGGAGTGCACTAATGTTCAGGATACTTGGTTGAAATTACAGATATCATTAAAATCTCGGCAAAAGAGATATTGGGGCACGCATAAATACGTAGGAACAAACCATGGTTCAACCAGGAATGCACTAAAGTAGCAGAGAAGAGAAAACAGAAGAAACAGCATTGGCTACAAAATCCGAACGAAATAACCACATAAAATTTCATTGTCATCTGGCGAAAACTTCCAAAACTTTTAGAACAAAGAAACGCGAGTTTTGAAAGCTAAAATTAATTGACTTGAAGATAATAGTAAAAACCAAAACATTCGGGACATGTATAAATGCATCAACGAACTTAAGAAAGGCTATCAGGGTCGTGCTTATACATTAAAGAAAGCCAACGGAACAGTTCTTACTGATCAGGATAGCATCGTAAATAGATGGAAAGATTTCTTTGACGATTTAATTAACCCCTTGCCGCATGCCGTGTCATATGTGGCATATACCCTTTTTTCACTTTACCTTTTTGTGATTTATCAAAGGCATCAAAGAACTGTTTTGTTTGCTGTGTGAGATATTAACGTGTGGTGACGTGATAAGAGATTTTGGTGTTTGGCATGTTCTTGGTGAGTTGTGTGTCATAAATGGCACTTACTTATTTCTCCTCGGAATTAAGTGAAAAATCTAAAATTCGTTTTTCAAGCTCCCATATGAGGATTTCCAATACTGATTATTTTTTTGCTAAAAGAAACAAATCATGCAGAAAAATAGCCAAACACTAACGTTCGTTGGATAGAAAGTGAAATGCATAGTGCATAACCGAGTATTCCAGAACCTAACCAGACAGGAACAGAAATTGCCATTTAATAACTAAAGAAACACACATCTCTGGGTGTACACGAAATTCTGGCTGAGTTAATTTTAGCTGGAGGGGAAAAATTATAAAGCATGATACACAAAGTCATTATTATCTGCAACAAGGAGGAATTATCACAAGAGTGAAAAGAATTAATCATATCCCAGTTCAGAAGAAAAGCAAGACAACTGATCATATAATTATTGATACATTTCTCTTCTGTCAACATCCAATAAATCCTCTCAAACATTCTATTACCAAAATTAACTTCATACACAAAAGAAATTATTGGAGATTATCAGAGCGGATTTAGGTAAAATCGATCAACTATCGACCAGATATTTGCCATTCGATTAATACTTGAAAACAAACAGGAATACAATATCCTGGCATATCAATTATGGACTTTAGACTATGGAAACATTGCACATGCTTACAGAATTTGGAATACCGATAAAGGTACTGTAGATTAATTCAGATATGTTTAAATAAATCCCAGAGTAAAATCTGGGAGGAAAATTTTGTCAACGAGCTTTCACGTCGAGAATGGCCTGAAACAAGGAGAAGCGTTGTCGCCATTATTATTTAACTTTGTTCTGGAGAACACTATAAGGAAAATCAAAAACAGCAATCAGGTCTAGTGTTGCCACGAGAGAAGACATTTCTCGTATCTCGTCTCGTCTCGTAAACGAGACGAGACACGAGACGGGACAGAACCCTTCTAGACGAGACACGAGACGAGACAGACTGCTTGCCCCGTCTCGAAAACGAGACGAGACACGAGACGAGACGGGACGTCACGTGAAATGTCTCGTCTCGTCTCGTGTCTCGAAAATGAAAACGCTGGTGGGAATGGTCAAGATTGAAATTGCCAGTGGTCATATAGATTGCAAAAGGAAAATCCCCTTTGTGAGAAAACATGTTGAAACGCCTTCATACAAAAGTGTCCTCTGTCTGTTGAATGAAACAATCGTGATACATGAGCTTCCAGGAATATCATCCTTAATCTTTTGTCCCAAATTCCCCTTGCTGTAAACTGAGGAATTCTCATTTTTTTTATTTCTGGCTGGAATGATGACAAACAAAATCAAAGACAGGGAAGATTTTTACAAGATCAAGGAACCGAACTACCACCACCATCTATTCTTTGAAAACTGGGTAAGGTCTACACTCATTACAGGCTGTAGTTGAAAGTTCTGGCTGAGATGGCGGAAGAGAACAGAACAGAACAGAACAGAACTTGTCTTTATTCTCTGGTGGTGGTATTCTTTTTGCTATATGAACCGAAAACGGCAATTGAAGTATGTCATCTTGCAACTAAAATTTTGTTTTCTCACTCTCTCCCTCTCTCTCTCTCTCTCTCACACACACACACATACACATAAAAACATACTTTTACCATTTTAACAATCGCTCGCTTATTATACAGCAGTCATGTTGTAAAATTCACCTCTTCGTTTGGAAGGCGGGCGAAGGACAAAGAAAGCAAAGATATTATCGACGAACCCTTCAAATTGTTTGCTTTCAGCAAATTTATGATACTAACAATAACACTTTAGGTGAAGAGGTTTTACAGGGGACCTTCGTTTTGTTACGCTGAAATGTTTGATCTGACCAGAGTGCGAAATTGCCCTCTGCTTCTATGTTGAGAGGAGGGGAATACTTCCCTTTCCTAGTGAATAATATTCATTAGGACCTGAATTATCTTCAGAGATTGTTTCCTACAGGCATATAAAACCTCTCGAACTTGATAAGTTTAAAGAACATTTGGTATAATATTCACGGAACTCCGTTGAAAGCAGAAAATATTATGAGAATGATCAAAATTCGAACATTGGAGAACATAATTAACAGAAAAGAAATAGAATACTAAACCATATTTTTAAACCTGCATTAAAATGTATATACTATATTTTTTACTAATTCCTTACTCTCATGAAAGTATCCTGGGGAGGATATTCTCTCCAATTTTTTCAGACTGAAATCTTTTTATCCCGTACGATTTCACCCCCTGACACAATACGAAAAGCAAATGCTGTTAAAGTCCATACACATGACCCTTCCGGGTCTCAACCCGGGGCCTTCAAGCCATGGTCTATCGCCGCAGACCGCTCGGCTTGGTATGAAGATGTACGTTGTATGATTGCGAATAGATCACGACAATATAAGAAACTTTAATCCAAAATGGCCACCCAAAAATCAACTTTTTTAAGCCACTAGCTAATCTGGCTGTACTGTCAAGAGTTTGTTACACAAACGGGGCAACCACCACATAGTAGCACATGGTTATGGGAACAGATTTGAACCATGGAGGTGAAGACTGGCCCCAAGCATTCTTTCGTCCGATGTGTCGTTCACCTCCCATTATTATGGCACTTTAAGTAGAGCTTACTGTGCAGTAACACATAAAATTTCAATTAAATACTTTCCATTACTCAATAAAATTATTTGGTTCCGAGCCTTAAAAAAAATAATAATTGCAACAAATCTAAAAATGCTAAAATGGAAAGTAGTTTTTGGATTGTTATGGGTTCACACTGTGAAACCTAAAGCCTGGAATATATGAAATCAAAGTGTACACACATATCTATCTCTCTATTTATCTATATATCTTCCCATCTCTCTCTCTCTCTCTCTCTCTCTCTCTATATATATATATATATATATATATATATATATATATATATATATATATATATACAGGGTGTTTTGGATAAAACGTCCTGTGCTTATAAATCCGAAAAGGCTGAGAATAAAAAGATGAAACAAAAACTGAGATAGGAAAATGTCATAGGGCGCATGACATGGTGTGGTTGCGGTGACCCCCAGGGCCCTCCTTCAAGGAGGCTCAGGGTCAACTTCAAATTTTCAAATAGGAACATGTATTGAATCATACCTTATTCAATAGTACTTGAAAAACGAAACAACTTTTGTTGGAAACAATTTTTGATTTGGGCCACCGTTTTTAAATGGCCGCAAAAAGTGGGTCCTGTATCAGATAAAACGTCTAGTGCTTATAGGCCTAAATCAGAAACGGTTGAGAATAGAGAGCTGAAACAAAAACTGAGATAGAACCGATGATAAAGCATATCAAGTGGTGTAGTTGTGGTGACTCTCACGAAACTCCGTGATTGGGGCCTAAGGTGCCAACTTCAAACTGATTCACGACTTTTTGCGGCCATTTTGAAAACGGTGCCCCAAATCGAAAGTTGTTTCCTACAAAAGTTGTTTCGTATTTCAAGGACTATTGAATGAGGTATGATTCAATACATGTTCCCATTTGAAAATTTAAAGTTGGCCCCTGGGCCCCCTTGAAGGAGGGCCCAGTGGGTCAACACGACAACACCATGTGATGCGCCCTATGACATTTTCCTGTCTCAGTTTTTGTTTCATCTTTTTATTCTCAGCCATTTCGAATTTATAAGCACTGGACGTTTTATCTGATATAGGACACACTTTTTGCGGCCATTTAAAAGCGGTGGCCCAAATCGAAAATTGGTTCCTACAAAAGTTGTTTCGTTTTTCAAGTACTATTGAATAAGGTATGATTCAATACATGTTCCTATTTGAAAATTTGAAGTTGGCCCCTGGGCCCCCTTGAAGGAGGGCCCTGGGGTCACCGCAACAACACCATGTGATGCGCCCTATGACATTTTCCCATCCCAGTTTTTGTTTCATTTTTTTATTCTCAGCCGTTTCGGATTTATAAGCACTGGACGTTTTATCTGAAACACCCTGTATATATATATATATATATATATATATATATATATATATATATATATATATATATATATATATAAATGAAATCTTTCAATTTTACGTCTCACGTTTATGCCGGTTAGACTAAAGGAGACGGTGATTATGAGAAATCAATGGAATGGTGGAATGAAGAAAGTGGGAGGAAACGGGAGACCCCCGAGAAAACCCACGAGCACGGTGTTTGTCCACCACAAAGTTCACTTGGCGGGTCTGGGATCGAACCCAAGACCCCAAGCACCAGAGGTGAACGCTCTACCACTGAGCCACCGCGGTCCCCACACACATTCAATGTTTGTCCATCACAAAGCTCACATGGCACTAACCGAGATCGAACCGACTACCACATACATTAGAGGTGAAGGCTTCACGGTGTAGCTACTGTGGCATTTCTTGTCTAGTGTGTTCTGGGTAATACTTGTAACTTAATTGTATCTTGATTAGCACGGTGCAGCCTGATACATTTTACTTTCGTTCCCATGGTATGCTGCTATATTTTTTTACGAGACAAAACGAGACAAACGAGACGAGACGAGACGGGACAGAACCTCTCGAGACGAGACACGAGACGGGACGAGCACATTTTTTCGAGACGAGATACGAGACGAGACAGCCTGAAGTCTCGTCTCGTGGCAACACTAATCAGGTTCTAGAATCAGGGGCGTCATTTCAGACTTTTGCTTGAGGATGGATGGGCAAGAGCACCACCGACATAGACTTTCACCTTTTGTAGTAGTATATTAGTAGACAATCTATTAAAGTATATGTAATCCACAATCTCTTGTGGGGGAAATTGCCCCCTCCTGCCCTCCCTAAATAACGCACCTGGCTGAATTGTATTTACCAGGTTATGGCGTACGTTGATGATGTAAATTTAATAGGGGATGATAGAAAAATAGAAAGCAATGCAGAAATCTTAATTAACGCTTGCAGAGATATGGGGTTAGAAGTAAATGCAGAGAAAACTAAATACATGGAAGTTTGTCTGGATCGTAATACTGTATTTTATGGATGCGTTAAAATACCAGATAATATTTACTTTCGACGAAGTGGATACCTTTACATATCTATGATCATTATTAACAGAGCAAAACTACAATCACTAAGAAATTTGATATCAACTGAAAGCAGGGATTTCGTGTTACTATTCAGTTTAAAATCTTTTGTTGTCACGAATTCTGTTGAGGAATTTGTAGCTTAAAATATAAAACGATAATCATGCCTATTGTGCTGTATGGGTGCGAAAAATGATCTCTGACCCTGAGGGAAAATCGCAGACTGAAAGTATTTGAAAACAAGATTCTTAGACCAATATTCAAACTCCAAGAGGAACGAGAATGGGGAATGGCAGAAACTTCATAACGAGCAAGTGCATAATTTATACGTTTACCAATCATTCTTAGGGTCATCAAGTCAAGGAGGCTCAAATGGACTGGTCATGTAGACATAATGGAAGAAATTAGAAACGCTTTCGAAGTTCTAACTGGAAATCTAAATAGGAAAACGACAATTAGGAAGACCGAGTCGCAAATGGGATGACAATATTAAAATGGTTCTCGCAGAGATTGGAATATAAAGTAGAAACTGGGTACAATTGGCTAAGCACAGAAATCAATTCAGAGCTTTTGTAAACGCGGCACTGAACCTCCTGTGACCATAGGCCATAGAGTTATATTAAGTTGTTGGTATATTTAGCTTCTTTATATTTAACAGAAATGTTATTACAGAAACTAAAAAGTTTTTTATCTAGTAAACAGGGTTTTGATTCCAGGTTTCCACAAATTAGCTATTTACGTTAACTCTAAAACAAATTTGGTGATGATTTTGATATAAAATGACACCTAAGAAAGGCACTTTCTTTCAGTCTCTCTCTCTGTATATATATATATATATATATATATATATATATATATATATATATATATATATATATATATATATATATATATATATATATATATATATATATATTCAAGTTGGTATGGGCGCCCTTTCAGTAGACTTGTCCACCGCCCTCATTAGTATCCCAGCACGGGCCTGGCATAGAGCTGTAATCAAGCTTCGGGGAAGGAGAACTTTGGGAAGGCTGAAAATTCCGGAAGATAATATAAAACTTGATTGTGTTAAGAAATTAATAACGCAGACTCTATTCGCACAACAGAGAAAAGTATTCAATAGAAATATTTTGTCTCTAACATTGTAAGATGATGAACCTTCACGTTACATCCACCATACGATATGCTCAATGTTGATTAAGGGAAAGTATGTGCAATAAAATATTGTTCATTTTCCTTCAATGATATAAAGGTAGATTTACATAAATTGTGAGGAATAGAACAAGAATAATAATGGACAAACTGAGGCTCGCGCGCACGTTACGGTCCTCTGTAAGGTTCTATCCGACCTCCAACATGATTCCTAATCTGACGAGTGGAAAGAAGAATAGTGTTAGTTCGATACAGCTGTATAAGAAACACACTGCCAGATGAACATTCTACTTCACTTTTGAGAATAAGTGCATCCCAGTTCTAACCAGAGTGTGAAAGACCAATAAACAATAACGCTCATTGCCACAAGAATCTTGTAAATTTTACAATTGTTGTTTGTAATAAATTACATTGGCCTGCCTAAAGTTTCCTTTTCTTTGACTCTCCCCTGAAAATGTTTACGCTTGAAGGGAAATGTTTACGCATCATGGATGTAGTTAATAATAATTTACTAGTAATATTGTCTATCCGTGATGGGGATACAAAAAATGTTGAAACAGGGTGTTTCTTTACTAATTTCTGAATTTTAATGTGATTTCAAACGAATTCGGATAACTCCGCCTTGCCTTGTAATAGAGAAAACCGAAGTACATAACTATTTGTTTGAGAAAAATTCATGTAGTATAGTATCTCGGATAGAAGGCTTTAATCCAAAAGAAAGAAAAAAAAAACCTTCTTTCTGTTTAGTTTCGGCAGAGATTTCAGAAGCTTCAAGAAGGTATTTTCTTGATAAGAGTTAGTGTTCACGTTCCAGAACATAAATTGGGTCATTCCCGTTGGTGGAGAAACTCAGCAGGCTTAAAGGCTTTTCCCGACTCATAATTGGAGTCCATATTTCTAGAGCGTATTATTTGTTCTTTCCCGACTTCCTTAGCTCAGTAACAATAACATTTCTTTTTTTACGACTTTTGATGGCAGCTAATTTCAGCTTGCAACACATATCATTCTTCTTCCGTTTTTATAAAATTCTTCTCAGTTCGAACACCGTACAAAAACTTTACTTTTCTTTAAATTTAGTAACCCTTTATCAACTTCAGGAGTAGTATTAGAATTGTCTTCAAAATTTCCAAATTGCATTTTAAAAATTACATTTTTGTATGATTATGAAATATAAATGTAAAACAAACTAAACTGAATATATGATAGGCAATATTTTTGAAACTGTTACTTCACATTCACTCGGAAATAAGTCCTTTTACAGCAGGAAGAAAGTGACAAAAAAAAAAGTGTAACACTTTTAGGTTCATATTTACCCTCTAATAATCGTTGTAGTGTGTTCAACCAAAATATAATAAAGTTATTTAGCTTTCCCTCTGTACTCCTTGCGCTATTTCTTTTGTTTAGAATAGCAGATAGGCCTATTAATACATTAAAAATACGATGTACAGTAAAATTCTGATATTTCGGTTTTACTCTGTAGCTTTTTTTTTTAATTCTCTTCGATCAAAACTGTACAATGTATAATATATTGTATAAATACGTCCTGAAGTTAGATACGAAAAGAACGATGTAAGGTTCCAGGAATATTTCAATTGCATAATTTAAATCGTGGGGTGTTTCAGCACTGCCGCTATTTGGTTCTCAATAATAAACATAACGCAAACTGTCTACATCTGCAATGTTGGAACCATTCATAAGCTATTGTACGTTTCATTAAATTTTAGACCGGTGTTCTGATCTGAACCTGTGTGAAGTTGTCCTCCCCCCCCCCACTTTCAAATTTCAACTCGACGCTGAAGCTAATCGTTTGTTTTTCGTTTGTTATTGAGTGTTCTGAAGAAAAAAATCGTTTATTTCGAAAAATGTAAGGAGATGAAAACAAAATTGGAATGTGGCTAAATTTACCCTGGTCCCTCCTGTTACAAATTTCGATTGGAAACCAAAATCAATCGTTTGATATGCGTTTGTTGTTGATTATTTTGAAGAAATAATCACTTGATTCGAAAATCATAGAGATATTAATAAAGTTGAAATGAGGCCAAGTTTACCCTGATCCTCCTCTAACAAATTTCGATTGGAATCCAAAATCAGTCGTTTTATATGTTTTTGTTGGTGATTATTTTGAAGAAAGAATCGTTTCTTTCGCAAAACATAAAGAGTGTTTACAAAAGAAATGGATGATGAAATTTCATACTGAATCCACTTTCAAATTTCGATTCAGAATCGTTTGTTGTTGCTTGTTTTGAAGGGGAAATCGGTTGTTTCGAAAACTAGAATGTGACCAAGTTCATCCTGTTTCCTTTACTTTAAAATTTTGACTAAAGGCCAAAGTCAAACATTTGATATCAGTTTATTGTTGATTATTTTGAAGAAAAGTAATTTGATTGAAAAAAAACAAGGATATATTTACGAAATAAAGTTGATGAAGGTGTTTTTTTCTCGTTTGTTGTTGATTGTTTTGAAGAAAAAATCCATCACTTGTTTCGAAATACAAAAGGATACATTTAGAGGATATATTTGGTAGTCAACTTCACACAGCTTTTTGTACTTTTAAATCTCAATTCAAACTCAAGCGAGCCGTTTGGTTTTCTTTTCTTGTTGATTGGTTTGAAGAGAAAATAGTTTGTTTCGAAAAATATTTAGTCATTTACAAAATAAAGTTCAGTGGGTCAATTTTACACTAGTCTTTCAAATCCACATTTCTACCTAAAATCAAACTCAATCTTTTATTTTCGTTAGTTATTGATTTTTTGAAGAACAATCGAAGAACATGTAAAAAAAATCGATAATAAAGTTGATGGCCTCTTTCAAGCTTACCCTAAGCTTCCAAATTTCGTTCAAAACAGTGAAAAGTTAAAAACTATGAAGAGAAACACAATCACTAGTGTACGCATAAGTTCGTCAAGGAGGTTTCCGGCTCCCAGGCTCATAATTTCAAATATTATATTAATATGATAAATGCGTAATAATACCTTGCTCAAAGATGGTTCCAAACCCTTAATCCTTCCCCTTGCATACACCACTGGACAGAATAATACTATTTGAAATGAGCACATATTATATGAATGTGCAATACATTTTCTTCTTTTAACAATTAAAAAAAGGAAAAGATCAATAATAGTAATAATAATACCTGAGCCGAATACAGATTCGATAATAAATCTTATTTCATGATTTCAATTTAAACTTTGAAAATAAGTATTGAAGCCCGACAACGAATATAGATTGGATAATAACGCAGTGCTTTATAATTGCTTTATACATTACAAATGGAGAAGAAATAGAGTAATACTTTTTGAAACGATGAAACGAACAAAGATTGAATTTTAATAAATAGTTCTTCATCCTCTCTTTATAGATTAAGTAAGTAACAATGTCACGTGTACATTATAACGACTCTATAGAAAAGCGTCGTCAACCTGGTCCGTCTGTTAAAATATAAGTTACGAAGCGATAATAACTTTTCTTTATGCAAGAATCAACTCAGATATTCAAAGATCATTAGCCTCACCTTTATTGCTTGATATGTCTTAAATATTCCTTTTAAGACCGTAAAATACATAAATTCACTTGACTAGGTCAACACATAACATGTACATAGCCATAACTATCCCATAATAATCTCTTACATATATTAAAAACATTCTTCTTTTCTGTTAATTTTAAAATGAACATTCTACTAAGTATATTACATATTTATGAGCACTTTTTGCCCACGGTACAGGTAAATATTATACAAACTAAAGTATTTCGTTATAGAAAATGTCGCCCGACAAAGGGACTGAATATAAAAGTCATGAGTAGGCTTGGCTTTTATATTCAAGAACCACTGGTCTGATTAGATTAATGTTCGTACATTACATATGTTCTTTACATTTTGATCACACCTCGTATATATCTTCATTACTTTTTGGTTAACCCTCATATATATATAAAATATTAGTTATTATCATTCACATAAATACATTTACAATAAATCTTTGATTTCATTAATATTTCTCTTTTATTACATTATTATTTATTCTTTATCATTAAAAACATCGTCGCTTAGAAATATAATTAACGAGGGTGAAACACAAATTATCAAGATTACTAGTTTCGATCATTATTACAAACGATAATGTGACAAATAATATTTATTCTTTTCGGGCGCATTGTATAACAAATAAGTTAGATGTTGCAATTGTAATGTATACATAGTAGCACTAAGATGTCCAAAATAAAGAAGAATTTCATTCAAGGTAGTTATTGAATAATTGATTTTATAGAATGGATCTTATTCTTAACATAATCTTTGACAATTAAACACAAATCAATCTAATATAAATAATCTTTGCCTTTAATTAATTATAAATCGAATTATGATTCTTCACATTAACAAGAAAGAATAAAAATCATTTGAAAATTAATTTTCCAGTCTACCTAAAACTCTATTTAAGCATTTCAAGTATTTTTAAAAATCGTTTTCATTATTGATATTAACACATAAACTTAAAAATGAAAATTTACAAGAATCTATAACTAACATGAATTTAACCTAATTTCAGTAACGGTAATCGGGTTACGTTCGTACTTGCATACGGTTCTAATAGAGTACACTGTATTGCGCTATCATGATTAGGTTCTACATTGTGTTGTACATGTCCCTCATCGTGATTCCGATTTTGATATGGAGTGCCATCTCTTGATCTCCAATTACGTCTATTCACGTAGTTCGCTGCATTTCTGGAATTTCGCTCAGTACTTCGATTATTTTTATATCTATTGCGGTTGAGTGATCTGACATCATAATTACCATGATTAGTTAGGTTAGGCGGATTCTCTACATAACCTTGTCTATTTTGTTCATTCGGATTGCTAGAGTATACTCGTCTTAGGTTCGGTTCATTATTATTCACACTTCGGATATTCAAATTCCGAACAGGGACCAAATGATCTGAATTATTCTTATTTTTACCCATTCCTGATTGTGTTAGATTCATAGCATGGTATTGAGTTTCGTAGCATTGTACAAGCATTAATAAATGACTGAAACTCATACACTGTGTGGAAAATAAGATCTGCTGTAATTTAAATGGAAGCAAATTGCGAATCGATGCAATTATTCTTGATTCCGATTGCAAGGGATTAACAACCTTTAATTCATTATAGACATTTATAACAAACTCTACAATAGATTTGTGCAATCGAGGATTGAAATGTTGATTTCTAAGAGTGGCATCTCTGTTTGCCAGCAAAAAGTCATTTTCGTAATTCGCGATCAATGCCGCTTTAAATTCCTCATATGTACTAATGCGATCACGTATTGCCTTAAACCATAAGGAACAAGGTGGGAGTAATACATGGGGTATTAATTTCATGTATTGTGATCGGTCGATAGACATTATACTGCATTCGTCTTGGAACTTCTCTAAGAAAGAACTAGCATTTTCATTGCACTTACCACTAAATTTACTCATGGCTTTGATTTCGCTCATCTTGACACTTAACTTTACCTTTCTTTTCTCACTCCTTGTTCTTGTGGTGTGATTGTTCCGGTCCGTAGCGTGCTGTGTCACGATACCATTTATATTTCGTTCATCAGTGATCTTCGGACAATTTTCCTCTAATATAATATCCTCCTCAGATTCCGGCGAAGGCGTATTTATATCCGGTGATTGGGGAAACTCGAAGCGATCACTGCCCAGATTATTGCGATAAATGGTGTCTCTAGCCTGTAACGTTTTAATTTCTTCCTGCATAGTAGCCAACTGGATCTTTTGATGTTTAACGGAAGATTCTATTAACGTTAAATCCTTTTTTACAGCACAGATTTCATGATTTTGATGATCGTGCTTTTCTTGACACTTATCGGCTAACCTTTTTAACTTCTCTTCAAACTGCGAGGATATGTCGTTCATCACCTGGACGATTGTTTGTTTCGTATCGTCTGATTTCAGTTCTATCCGTTCTATTCGTTTACTTAATTCTTCATACTGCTTGCTAGCTTCATTAAATTTTAGTTCTATCTTCTTTTCCATGGTCTGGTTAGCTTCATAGAACTTCAGTTCTATCTTCTGTTCCATGGTCTGGTTAGCTTCATAGAACTTCTGTTCCATGGTCTTGTTAGCTTCGTTGAATTTCAATTCTATCTTCTGTTCCATGGTCTGGTTAGCTTCATAGAACTTCTGTTCCATGTTTGTGTTAGATTCATTGAGCTTCTGTTCCATGGTTTGTTTTATCTCAGTCGTCATTTGCATAATTTGTCGCTGCACAGCTAACAAAAGTCGATCCTCAGATGACAAACTTGGTGTTGCACTAATTTCACCTGGATTACTGGTATTAGATTCCTGTTGCACTATTTCACTATCCATTTTTCTTTTGATGACCTTACCGCTTCGTAATACGGTTAAGTTCGTATTCATAAATGGTAATATCCAAGTAAATTCAGCCCTACTTTCCTTCTTCGGGAACTGAATTTTCAAAAGATCCCGGGTTTGGTAAACCAAATTTTTATAACGACTCTATAGAAAAGCGTCGTCAACCTGGTCCGTCTGTTAAAATATAAGTTACGAAGCGATAATAACTTTTCTTTATGCAAGAATCAACTCAGATATTCAAAGATCATTAGCCTCACCTTTATTGCTTGATATGTCTTAAATATTCCTTTTAAGACCGTAAAATACATAAATTCACTTGACTAGGTCAACACATAACATGTACATAGCCATAACTATCCCATAATAATCTCTTACATATATTAAAAACATTCTTCTTTTCTGTTAATTTTAAAATGAACATTCTACTAAGTATATTACATATTTATGAGCACTTTTTGCCCACGGTACAGGTAAATATTATACAAACTAAAGTATTTCGTTATAACATTACGTAATGGAGTTTGATTTTTATGTGTGATATTTTATCAGTTATTACGGTTCCATCATTAACTCTCTACTAAAACCCAAAGTGTTTGAATCCACAACAACTTTCGGTTTCAAAATAGATATACAGGGAGCAAAAACGATAACAGGAAACGAGAAGGAGTTCTTTTGGAATCAATTAAACGTTCTAAATATAATTACCATGTTTTCACTCGACCTTCTGTTCTAACCGGAAGTGACAGAACTCAACCACTTCCGATTTTAATATTAATTGCCATAGAAAAAAACTGTAATAAGTAAATAGCAAGAAACGGTATACTGAAATCAATTAAGCTTTTCAAAAATATATTCATCTCCACTGTAATCTCTCAACTATAACCGAAAGTGACAGAAATCAACCACTTCTGGATTTAATGTTAACTGCTACAGAGTAAAAACTGTAACAAATAGAAGCAAATTCCTGCAATTGATTAAACGTTTCAATAATAAAAAAAATATTATTTTCATCCTGAAATATCCACTAGAACCGAAAGTGGTAGAAGTCCAGTACGACGTCACCTCTCAATATTGCTCTACATACAGCAAAAGCGATAAAAATTTGGTTACAACATTAATCTTCATAGAATGAAAACAGCTTTTGAAGTTTTCAGCTATATAGCACAAAGTGGTTTCTCAATCAATTAAGCAACCTAGGAATATATTCTATCTCCACTCTATTATCTCTACAAAACCAAAAGTTATATAAATCTACCTCCACTTATGATTTCAATAAGAGTTCATAAAATATTACCTCATAAAAACGAAACTCCATTACGTGATGTACATGTGACACTGTAACTTGCTTAATTTAGGATGAAGGACTATCTTTTTATTCAATCTTTGTTCGTTTCCAATAGTATTATTCGCTTTCTTTTCACTTTCTAATATATAAAGAAATTATAAAACATTGCGTTTTTATCTAATTTGTATTCACTGTAGAGCTTCAAATCTTATTTCAAAGTTTAAAATAAAATAATGAAATATGGTTTATTATCAAATCTGTATTCGTCCCAGGCATTATTAATACTATTATTGGTTCTTACTTTTCCAATTATTAAATTAATAATATGTGCTGCTTCTGTTCATATATACAATGTATATTAACTTCGCACCCTGAATTCTGTTGGACAAACTTCTGCGTATGCTATTGATTGTTTCTAGTCTTATTTTTAACCTTTTCTGCTCTGAGTGAAATTTCAAATTCAGGCAAGCGTGAAGTTGACCACTAACTTTATTGTCAAAATTTCTTTAATGCTTTTCTTCAAAACAATCAATAATCGAACGAAAAATAAAAAAAATGAGTTTGATTTTGGATCCAAATTTGATATTTGAAAGACCAGTGTGAAATTGACCCACCCAACTTTATCGTGTAAACGACATAATAGTTTTCGAAACAAACAATTTTCTCTTCAAACCAATCAATAAGAAAGGAAAAGCAAACGATCGGCTTGAGTTGAATCGAAATTTAAAAGTATAAAACGTAGTCTGAAATCGACAAGCAATTATATCAGGCAAATATATATTTTTGTATTTCTAAATAGGTGATATTTTCTTGAAAACAATCAACAACAAACGAGATACAAACCACCTTTATCAACTTTATTTCGTAAATATATAGTTAGGTTTCTCGAATCAAATTACCTTTTTTCAAAATAATCAACAATAAACCAATATCAACCGATTGATTTTGATCTTGAAATAAAATTTGTAAGTAAAGACCAGGGTGAATTTCGCCACTCTCTAACTTTATTTTGTAAATTTCTCTATTTTTAAAACAAACGATTTTCTCTTCAAAGAACCAATAACAAATGATGACAATTGGATTGAACCGAAATTTGAAATAGGGTGCCACTGTGAAATTGCATCACCCATTTCTTTTGTAAATACTCTTTATGTTCTTCGAAACAAACGATTCTTTTTTCAAAATAAACAATCAATTTCCAATCGAAATTTGAAAGAGGGGAACCAGGGTAAATTTGCCCACATCCCAACTTTATTTTGCATATATCTCGTTACGTTTTTCCAAACAAACTATTTTTTCTTCAATACAATCAATAACAAGTGAAACACAAACGATTTGCTGGGGGCCAATGTGAAGTTGCCCATAAACTTTATTTGGTAACATCTCTATGTTTTTCGAAACAAACGATATTTTCTTCAAACCAAACAATAATAAACGAAAAACTAACGATTGGATTCAGTTTCGAGTCGAAATTTCAAAGTAGGAGGGCAGTGTTCGAAGCAAAAAATCTTTTCTTCAAAACAGTCAATAACAAATGATTGGCTTCTGTTTCGAGTCAAAATTTGAAAGCGGGGACCAGTGCGAAGTTGGTTCCCCAACTTTATCCTGTAAATATCTCCGGATATTTTTCGAAACAAACGATATTTCTTCAATGCTATGAATCTACAGGGTGAGCACAGAAACAGTCCCAGGTTTCAAATTAGTGTAAATTTAATATGCGAATGAATTTTTTGCTGAAATTTTGAACAGTGATACATAAACTCAAAACGTTCTTGTAGCAATAATTGAAGTCACAAACACTCGATGTGCGCGCAACCTGTAACGCGGGAAATATCGAGGCGGTAATCTAGCTCCAACCACACGTTGTGAAGCATATCCGCTGTGATGGAGTTGACAGCATCACTGATGCGTTCTTGGAGATTGTTCCGAGTTGCGGATAGTGGAGGTGCATACACTTTGTCCTTCACAAATCCCCACAGAAAGAAGTCACAGTGAGGTCAGGTGATCTTGGAGGCCACTTGCAAAGAACTTGATCATTGACTCCAGAGCGCCCTATACATCGGTTTGGGAGGTTCTCGTTTAGAAACCTGCGTACAGCACGATGCTAGTGTGACGGCGCTCCATCTTGTTGTAGAACGAAGTCGTCTATCTCTGCATTACTAAGTTGCGGAATCAGCCAGTTACGTAGCAATGCTAAGTAACTTTCACCTGTAATTATTTGTTCCTGAAAGAAGAACGGACCGTGCACCCGACGCTCTGATACTGCACAAAAAAAAAATTGATTTTCGGTGAGTCACGTTCCACATTTAAAGTTGCATGAGAATCCTGGGTTCCCCATATCGTTACATTGTGTCTATTCACCTTTCCACTTAAGTGAAATGTCGCCTCATCGCTGAAAATGATCTTCGTCAGAAAAGTTTCGTCTCCTCCATGAAATTTTGCATAGTCTCACAGAACTCACGGCGCTTTAGTTTGTCTTATGGGTGTAACTTCTGAACCAACTGCAGTCGGTACGGGTAACATCGCAAACGCTTGCGTAAGATCTTGCTTACTGTTGTTTGTGGCATGTGCAACTCCCTGCTAGCTTTACGTGTAGACTTCTGTGGGCTGTGTACGAAGGCTACTCTTACGCGCTCCACAGTTTCCTCGGAGACTGGACGTCGCCCTGAATATCCTTTTCTTTGATCACAAATGCACCCCGTCTCAATAAACGTTCTATGCCACTTCACAACGGATTTGTGTGTGGGTGGATCAGCATTAAATTGTCGTTTGAAATCACTCTGCACTCTCACAAAACTGCTTGTTTTTGCAAATTGTAAAACGCACCAGCTTCGTTGCTGTGGGGTAAACGCCATTTTCGATGTTACTGCCCTCTAGCTGCCCTGGTCAGAACTAGGATTCCGAAAAGACAGATGGGAAAATACTTTGAGTTTACTTAGCTCTGTAAAAAAATTCATGTAAATATACAATTAAATGTTAATTATATGGCACTTTAAAATCAGGTACTGTTTCTGTGCTCACACTGTCGCCCCCCTTCCCTCCCCCAACCCTAGTGTCTACCGTTGAAGTGAAATTACAAAAATGTTTATAGATACGAACCTCGTGTATCTTGAAAATTTGATTGAGATCATTCGGATACTTGGAGTTATTAAGTTACAAAAATAGTCACTTTCAGTCTTTAATAAATTGATTTTTATCTCCCTCTCCTTCTCCTCCCCTACTTTGCTCTGACAAATTTAAATCATAAAACGATCCCAGGCCTGAACCTCATCTATGTTGAAAATTTGATCAAGGACTGTTCGAGTGGTTCAGGAGTTATTAAGTTTTATTTATTTTTTACCCCCTCCCCCTCCCCTCAGTTCTACCGTCATAATGAATAAACTACAAGCAGCCCAGCCTCGAGCTTCATCCATGTTACAAATTTGATCGAGATCGGTAGGGCGATTCAGAAGATTTAGAGTCACAAACATAGTGATTTTCAATTTTATATATAGGTAGATTAGTGTCAAATCGATAGTTTCCGGGGTCGCAGAGATGACCGGTGACACCTCCGATCCCGTTTAAAACCAAATTCAGCCCCTAACTTGGGAGAGGGAGAGATAATAAAATGATCGAAAATGATCAATATTAGTGTAGAATCCATGGTTTCCGGGGTCGCCGAGATGATCAATGATCTTTCCGATGTCGTTTAAATCGATGTCATTAAAAACGAAAACAGCATATTTCACTGGTACTAAACACACGAGATACGGAGTTGTGCATTTAAATTTTCATTTCAACCCAGCAAAGCGGGTAATATATGCTAGTAACAAACCTAAAAGAAGAAACTGACTTTGTTTTGGGTCGGAATTTGAAAGTGCGGGAAGGCGTCTTCACTGGTGTTCTGGATGTTGTATTGACTTTGTAATTTCTAGTGTATGTCAGAGCGTGTGTGTGTGAAGTAAAGTGGCAGTTTCCTATTCAAAAAGAAGATCATATAGTGAAGATTGCATCAGACGTAGTTTTATATTCATTAAAAATGATGGTACTCAAATATCAGAGGATATTTTGTGCCATGCTATCCTTAGCAATGATTATCTTCGTCCTTCCGATTGGAACAACATTTTCCAGCAGTACATCCAGCCATCAAAGATAAACTATTTTATTGTGAAAAGAAACTCGCTGAAGCGTATAAAGTTCTGCTCCATGAGATGGTGGAAGCATCCTTTCAACTAACTAACTCTAAGCCCTATGGAATCTGGAGGTTCAATGCCATGTTCACGAAAGCTCTCCAATGACTTCTATCCTTAGTCAACTGGATTCAGTTTCTATTTTGTATTTCAATATGTGCGAGATTTATTTTAATGTCCTCCCATGTGAGCATGTCATCCAAATGGTCGTTTTCCCATTGAACTTCAAGTTAAGACCTTGAAAAGTTTCTACTTTCTTCCATTCTGGCTACATGACCTGCCCACTTGAGCCTGCTAGATTTGATGACCCAAACAGTTTGGTAAACGGTATAAATTATGTTATTCCTAGTTATGAAGTTTCCACCAATTCCAATTCCCGTTCCTCTTCGGTATGAATATTCGTCCTAGAATCTTGTTCTCAAATACTTTCAGTTTACGTTCTTTTCTCAGAGTAAGCGACCATGTTTCGCAACCATACAGAACAATACCCATGCTTACCGTTTAGTTTATTTTAAGCTTTAAATTCCTCGACAGAATTCGTGACAATAAGGGATTTTGAACTGAATAATAACACAATTTCTTTGCTTTTACCCAACATTTAATTTCTTATCAATTACCATATGAACCTTTTCTTTAATACCCAAATATAGAAAACCTCATACTATCGGTGAGACTCTTATGAAACTTAAGACAACCAAAATTGTACTTGGGGACGAAAACCAGAAAAAGTTGGCAAAATATTGTGTTTAGACAATACTGTGAACTGTAGAATTAATTAAATGGCCTTTTAGATCAGATAGCTAGAATTTTGTTTAAAAAAATGAGAAATCCACCATCTTTTGCCCTGCAGTGTGATGATTCCAAGGATATATCTGAGAGTTGTCAATTAATAGTGTACTGGTGGGTCGTAAATGACAAAGGGCAAGAGAAATAATGTTTTCAAAAGTGGAGGCATCATTCAGATTCTGATGTTTTTCCTATCAGTAATTATTTTTAGTGGAAATCATTTGTCTGTGGACTGAGTTATAAGTATCCAGAAATGTTATGTTGGGTGTCTCGATTTATAAACTTCGCAAGGAACAGAAATCTTATAGTTTTGGTTTTCACAGGCAAGCCTCAGCTGCAAGAAGTTTAACACAAAACCTAAAGTAGGTTTTATCATTGGTTATTAAAGATGTTAATTTTGTAAAGTCAAGTGCTGTGAATACCCGTTTCATTGTGTCACGACTTCAATGCTGAACATATCATCATTATCATCATAGGTTTTCTGCCCTTACTGGCAGGTCACTTGCAGCAACTGAGAAGCTTCCATGCTCCTCGATCCTCCGCTAACCTCTTCGTCTTGACGCATGTTCTTTCTGTTTTTATATCATCCATTAATTGTAGTCTCCTTCGCCGCCTCCCTCTCTTTTCCGCCTCCATACCCTCTAGGACGTCCCTCATGATACAATCTCTTCTTAGGCAATGTTCCAACCAGTTTGTCTTCCTCTTCTTAACAATATCTAAAAGTGCTTTTTTTCTAGCCCTCCATTTCTAACACCCTCTCATTCGTTTTCCGCTTGACCCAACTAATTCTTTCCATTCTTCTCCACACCCACATTTCGAAGGCTTCCAGTCGTTTTTCATACTGAATATAAAACTTTACTTTTCCATACCGATCTTCGTTGGGTGTCGAAAGGTAACATGTTAAGTAGGCTGTAGGAGCTTGAGTCAAACGTGGAAATATTTCTGCTAAGTGTAGGAAAAGATAAATTTATACTTCTTTTACTAATTATATATTTGCATTTTCTCTTTCATGTCTTGCTGACTTTGTTTGAAATACTAAATAATCTCAGTCTCATCCTTCAAGGTAGAAACAGGAATATACTAACTTCTCATGACGCAATAAAACCTTTCATGACAAAGATACTACAATACAATTGCCATCTCAATGCTTCTACACCCAACTTTTTATCTTTCTCTACATTAAATAAACCTTTTGACAAAGAATATGATTTAACTATGCAGAGGGACAATATCAACTCGCATCGGGACTCAGTCCATGATGAAGTAAAGCAATATTTTCCTGATTTGTATGAAGATTAGCAGTGGAAATTAGCAAGATCACCTATCATCATTGATGTGCATTTATTTCCAAGTGAAATTCAGGAGTAAGCAATTGAATTGAAGCGCAGTTCAGGCGCCAAAAGACTTTTTCAGTCAACGTTTTTGGAAGAATTTTCGGTTGACCTGTTTACCCAAAGTGTAACAAAATAATCCTTAAAGTTCTTATTCAGTTCTCGACAACTTACTTCTCTGAATCAGGATTTTTGACATTGTCCACAATAAAATCAAAGTATCGCAACCGTTCAGAAGTGTAAAGCGATCTCAATTGTGATTTCACAAACTCATCACCGAATATCAAGAAACTTCTGAAGGAAAAGAGACGTCAACCATCACACTCAGTTTTCCCTATGCCCTTATTTGATAAGTTTTTGAGACCCATCTTATACACTGAAATAACATTTTGTACTCATTTTTCATAAATTAGTAAAAAAAACATTAAATATAGATAATTATTTAGTTTTAATAACTGATATATCTTGAATTCTAACAGGGAAGACAAAATGTCAAACATGTAGTGTTTTGAAGTTTGCTAAAGCTCGAGTATAAATGCTTATTACATTTTGTTATATTCATAATTTTACATTTTATTTATGTCATATCTTGCGCCATACTTGCTCTCTCTCTTAGCTTAAGAGCTTGTAAACCACTGATCTCCATGTTAAACAGAAACGTAAAATATCACGTTTACTGTTCAGGTTGCAAACTAAGGACGCTACAATATCTGAAATATTAATAAATAATTTGCTATTGTGGAGGGAGCGTTCATAATAAGAACATTACTGCACTTTACATCCTGGTAAGGCTCAGCATTAAGATAAGATTGAAGGAAACTGCACCAACTACGAGACTTCCGACAGACACGCAACTACATAGTACAATTACAGTCTTACACCTTGACTGTACTCAGGCTTTAATACTGGTAACACCTAGACATTATAAAAGATTCAGACAGCTGCAGTTTACATTGTTCAGTAAGAAGGAGGGGATGAGTTGGCCAGAGAGAAAGAGAGAAAAACAAAAGAAATATTCTACTCTCCCTTAAGGCGATGTTATACCTTTTGCCACTGGTTTCTCAGTCCCCATAAGATAACATGTAAACTTTATTTCATGAATATCTAACGAAATATGGTACGTAACAACTTAAAATTTTTCATATGTACACAGAAAAGCAATAGAAATGAAATGATTGTTTCAATTTCACGCTTAATGACGTAGATCACGAGTAATGAACTTTTTAAAGTAACATTGTAATGGACTATATATTGAAGGTTGTGTGTTCCAATGTGATCTTCGCGAACAGATGTCCTGCTGACAGGCAGGTATTTCCCTCCCCCTCTTAAGTACTTTTCTAATGGGTGTGGTAACGCCGCGGGGTGCCACCCTCATCCCATTTCTTTCCTCCGTTTCTGCAGAGCGGATAGCGGTTTCTGTAAATGTTACAAAGAAAGAATATTTGCTTCCAAGACAATTTGAAATATTTGCTTCTTGCGATTTCATGCTGTATGATGTATACTGCGAAAGCAAAGATCAGGTAGAGAACGCCAATTTCTTCATTACTAGTAACTCTAGTTAGATAATTATTGCTAACCACTAATTTCATATTAGTACGTTCCAACTCTTTGTAATAACACTGCCGCAACAGTAGAAAATAGGGGAGAGTATGTACTTTGAAGAGGAGGATCCCCAATTTGATACAGATCATGGTTGAAATTTAGCTTTCCTTTGCAGCACTAAGTTTGTATGAGACGTTTGCATGGATACAAACTACAGAATTCCCTGTAGTAACTGGGATTTGAAATTCGTGACAGGTAGTTACTTTTACTTTCTGGCAACATTAGCTATTCAACACATTTTTCTGGATGTAATAAAAATAAATCAGCTTTACTTCAAGCTAAATTCAACAGATTGAAACGATGGATTGAACCCGATGAACCAACTTTCCCGTGAATAAACATAAGTAACATTCTAAAAAATACAATAACCCTTCCCTTCGTCTGTCTAGTGGCTAGCTCGCGCACCTTTGGATCACAGATCTCGGGTTCGATACCCGGCGGAAGAGCCTTGAAATATCAACAGATCACTAAGGACTCGGATTCCACTGAAGGCTCACGTCTCTTATAACATCGGTACAGAAAGGGACACTAAACTCTAAACCAACCAAGCTAATGAAGAACGGACATAGTAATGTCACTATAATTTAGACTACGTGAACGATTTTTTAAAGTTTTCATTATGGTAATAAATATAAGTGGAACTAGGGCCTCGAACATTTCTAGATCGTGTTACTCGAAAATAAGCAAATATAATATATACACATGGTGTCAGGAAATAACTTCGGGATGTGAATCCTCGGACGAAAACATGAAAAAGCCTATAGACCAACCTTGGTGCACAGTTGCGTTATTTCAGATATATTGTCCACAGAAAATTGGTCGTAACGGTACAAGAAAGCAACAACTCGAGCAATATTTTGGAGTTTTCCGAAAACGCCTTAAAGTTTTGTTGTATTTGACAGCAACATAATATGATTTAACCTAAGAAATTTAAGCGAGAATGTTTTTAGTACGGTGACCCGTAACTTTCATTTTATGTTTTCGTGTAAGGATTAATTTCCTTAAGTAATTTGATGTCGTTTTCGAACACCCTGTGAACATACATAGCGAGACCTCGGGTCACGAACTTTATACCTATTCCACTGTAGGGATGGATACGAGTGAGTTTTCTTTGAAACTCGACTCGACTCGAAGCAGACATTTTTGAGCTCGGCTCGAAAAATTTCCTCCAACTCGACTCGAATTCAGGTCGAATTTCGAATCGAGTCGAGTCGTGTGTAGTTTCAATTACTATTTTTAAGTATCCAACATAGATAATAGGTCAATGATACTACTACTACTACTACTTCTTCTTCTTCTCCTTCTTCTTCTTTTTCTTCTTCTTCTTCTTCTTCTTCTTCTTCTTATTATTATTATTATTATTATTATTATTATTATTATTATTATTATTATTATTATTATTATTATTATTATTATTATAACATCATGTATAAACAAGAAAGTAGGCGGGGTGTACCTGTATACTAAAACTAGTTGACTTCCGATCTCGGTCGCCGAGAAGTCTTCAGGAGGCAAGGACATTGTTCACGAGGATCTGGGTTTGAGTTCCGGAGAAGCAAGTATTCAAAAGTTAAATTGTTAAAAGTTATAGGGCGCCGGTCAAACATGTTCAAAACTGCTCGGCTCGGGTCTAGGGTTGTCAGTGGCTCGAGCGGCTTGGTTCATAGCTCATTCACTATCGAGCCGAACCGAGAAGTGAGCCAAGCCAACAGCTCACCCAACCGAGCCAACTCGAGCAATCGGCTCAGTTGAGCCGAGTCGAACCGAGGCGATGAACTCGTTTCAACGGAGCTGGCTCGAGCCGATGGCTCATCTCAGCTGAGTTGGTGAATCATCTGAGCCGAGTCGGTAGCTCATCCCAACCGAGCAAGCTCGGGCCAAAAGCTCAATTGTGCCAGTCGACGGCTCGTCTCAACCGAGATGGCTCAAGCCATTGGCTCAATTGGTCCGAGCCGATGGCTTATCTGAACCAAGCCGGCTCGAGTTGTTCGCTCAGTTGAACCGAGTGCTGAGCCGATTGACATCACCACTCGGGTTGGGCTTCTGCTTGAGCTCAAAAATTCGAACGTGCAGATCTCAGCTTTGATAGTAAGAGCTACAGTATATACTTATATTGATGCTCATGACACTTGAGGCTGTCTCGTTATAAAAAATTATTGTCGTCTCGTTATCGAGACGAGACGTGATGCGAGTAGTGTTCCTTGTCGTGAGAAACACTAAAAGTATTCCACACTACTGCTTACATTTCTCATGGTTTTTGCTTTCCAGTCTAATCAGACGATTATTTCAAAACGAGCTGAACGAGCGAGCCATTTATCAAACTCGACTCACTCGAAACTCAACGTCAAAAACAGTGACTCGGCTCGGAACTCCACTCGAGAAAATTACCTTTGACTCGACTCTAAACTTGACTCGAGGTTCGAGTCGAGTCGAGTTTTAGCTCGACTGGTGCCCATCCCTGTTCCGCTGTGTGTGATCCAAAATTATTTTCCTATTGAAGTTCATAGAATTTGTATGTGTATGTTAAACAAACAATTGATTTAAACCAATAAAATAATATAAATGGTTCAAAACCAGAGTGAACTCAATTGATTCATATCTTTATTCACTTCTTATATTTATATGCAAATTAAATTAGGTCGCTAAATTTTTGACTCTGTGAACTAACTTGGAGGAATAAAGTATATCTTCTGTACTTTGTACTGATTTCACTTGTGCAGTTTTTTTCTCTCTTCTTGTAAAGTGATTCTTAAAATATTCACAAGTACAGTACATGCAAGATCAGTACAATATATCTTTATCAGGTGTTCTCCGTGGATGAGTCTGTAGAATTGTCACTTTTGTAATCAGGCAGGGGTTCCAGGTTTGAGCCCAGCTAGAGGACAATTTCTCTCCAATTGAAACCGAGTAATGGTTTGTAACCCACTTTAAACTGTAGGTCCCGACCTTCATAACCCCCCCCCCTGTTACATAAGAACGGGCTAGAAAAGACTTATTTCTATCCATATGTAATCTAAATAAATTAAAAGTTTTGTAGCCACACATCAATTTCTTAACTGTAACTGTGTGAACCAAATAACCTCTCAGATGTTTAAGATTTCTTATCCCTTATTACAAATCTAAAGTAGGTTTTATTCATGCAAATAATCTTATGTATTAGCTTCCCTAACTCACTCCTTTGTTCAGACACGCTACTCGGTTTGGCTTATTCAATCTTGAACAGTAATGAATGGGCAGACTAGTAAATAATTTGTGCTCTACTGGTAAATCATTTGCAAAACTAGTTTACATATGGCCTCGAGTTTGACTTATTTTATTATTTAAAAAAAATAGAGGCCACGATTATCCACAAGATAAAGAAAATGGTTCAAAAACAAGTAGCAGTGCCACGTGTACATCACGCAAAAGAGTTTGGTATCTGTGGTACGATATTTTCACAATTAATATTGAAACTGGAAATTGTAGTAGATTTCTACCACTTCCGGTTTTAGTAGAGAGATTAGACTAGAGACGAAATATATTCTTGGAACGCCTAATAAATTGCAGAAACCGCTTCTTATCTATTACAGTTTTTATTCTATAGCCATCAAAGTTAAAATCGGAAGTAGTTGATTTCCACATCTTTTGGAAGACAGAATATAGTAGTTATTTTTAGAAAGCTGAATAGAAAGCAAAAACTCGCTTCATTCCTGTTCTATGGAGATCACTATTGAAACCGAGCTTTCAATTGAAGATCACAAGAGGAGATGAAAGGTACACCTGAGACGCTTGAGAGCTGCTCGATTGGAAGAAACCGTTTTCATCTATTTTTTTAACCGCTTTTGCTATATATAGATCAATATTTATTGAAAGCAGAAATTATAGTTGATTTGAACCATTATAGGTTGTAGTAGAGTTAATAATAGAGATTAAATATATTCTTACGAAGCAGAAAACCGGATCTCACTACATATTGCCGTTTTCGATCTATGGTGATCAAAGGTCAAACCAGAAATGTTTATTTAAATCACTTCCGGTTTGGGTAGGTGGTTTTAATGACAAATAAAATTCCTTACTCTTGACTATATTTTGACCAAATTTGGTGATGATCCATCAAGCAGTTCTTTAGTTTTTTCTTTTACTTTTTCTTTCTTTTTTTTTTTCACACACGTGCACACACGGGTATGGTAAATATATAAAGGAGTAGGTAAACCAAATTCTAGTTATTCAAAAACCAAACAAGGAAAACTTGGTTTTTGCCACCCCTGCATACAATTAATCCATTCTAACCACAGAAACGTCACACTGTCTGTTTTCTATGATAAATAATATAAAATGAAATGAAACCTATCCTTCCAGAAAACAAAAGATAGGTAAATAAGAAACATTTAGACTTTTCTTCGTTGTATAGTTTTGAGTGGCAGAGAGGTGAAAGCTACTGCTTGGAAGAAGAATCCATCCATTTCAAGAAAAAAAAGATGTAGAAAAGCAATCGGAAACATATGTTCGATACTGAGGTTTCAATGATCATTATCTTTGTTCTACCAAGTATTTTGTTGACACTTCACTCCAGTTCCCATCGAAAAGGCAAATTCAGGTAGTTGCCGTCTGGGGCGGGGAGTGGTAAGGAAAACTGCTCAAGGCGTAAATGATTATGAAAATGGAGGGATAGACATGAGTTTCGCTGTTCAAATTGCCACAATGCATCCTTCCCCAGCATGTGTTCTTCAAAGAATGTCACCTGTAGTAATTTGTGAACTATGAAAGTGGTCTTTTGATCCTTTACCTGCAATAGTGATTACCTAATTACGGAAGTAATTATTACAATTAATCTAAGTCATTAAGTTTAAAATTGAGATAACCACCTTCTTTGTATTGCTCTTTGGTATCCGTATAGAAAATTGCAAGTTTCTAAGTGCAGTATTTTGTAAGATATTTACGAATTAAATTTTACATGTTACCTTATGGAGATTCTGAAGCCTCTGATGATGGGTAGACACCCCCTTAATAAAATAAAAGGTGCAAGAATTTAATAATTGTGTTATATTTTTTCTTATTACAGCAGCTACCAATTCCAGTACTCGTAAGTTCATTTACTTCTCTTGCCATGGCCCATTTGTAGTTCAACATACAGGAAACACTAGAAATATCCTAATGCAATCTCGCCTGAAAAAGAAGATACAAAAATGGAACAATCAGCAAGAAAGGTACTTACCAGCTCCAAGGGATAAACCAGGTATAAACAAATATTCTGTTGGAAAGATTTAATTTCCAATCAGAGGATAAGAAGAATTCACACTATTTCCACACATATTTTTCTTTTCATTTATTCTCTGCACACTAACAAAACACTGGTTATTTTTATTTCATAGAATTCACCAAAAGAGAAAACAACAAACAATAGTATTTTGGTTTGTATTTATATACTCATTTCAAGGCACAAACATTCACAAATTAACAGTTAGCTTAAAAATTCACTTGTAACTCTAGACCGAATGTTTCTTCATCATGTTAAGCGCAATTTCCCTAATCACTATGTGTCCGAAGTGTCTCTGTCTAAAAGCCCTGCTGTGAATATTGGATCGGTTTCTTCTTACGGCTTGTGTATTCCATCTACTTCTCTTTTCATATCCTCAACAGCACCATTCAAACTTTTTTATTTCCTCCTTTAATTCCTTTCCAAAATTATTCATACGATTCCATAATGTCTTAATGTTATTATTGACCTCTGATTTGACTTGTGATAGTTGTTGAATTATTATTATCAACTTCGTTGCTTCTTTGCTTCAGTTATTATATTTGTTGCTTCTGCCGAGTCATAGATTGCCACAGATTCCATTAATATGCAAATGTACTTCTCCCCGTCTTTACCCGGACGGTTTTGTCTCGAAACTGACTCTTCCTCACATGTCTTAATTGCTTCTTCTTCACTTTCATCCTTTTCTCCATGTTGTTCTTCAGTTAGTGTAATTTTTTTCTAATAATTTCTATCATTTTTGTCATCATTCATATGATTGTTAGAATCTCCATGTTCTTGTTATTTGGATGCTTCGGATAAACACTTTTCACATCTCCATTTGTCCCCATCATCACTCTGGCTTTCCACTGTTCCTTGTCAAGATCTAGACACAGCTAGTGGAATACGTTCTTACTAGGGACGGACAAAAATTTTCGAATCCGGATATCCCGGACCCAATGAGATCCGAATCCAGATCTCGGATCCGGACCTAGATCCAGATCTCGGATCCGAACCTCAAATCCGGATCCGAAATTCGGATCTCGCATCTGGGTCCGGATCTCGGATCTGGATCCGAAATTCGAATCTCAGATCTTGATTCGTATCCAAACCTACATCTGAAATTGTGATGATAAAATTGAATATCTAAAATTCGTCAAAACTTCTTTCGGATTCACTAATATAGTAGGTTGTCGTGCTTTTAAATGTTTCCATAACACGTTTGTGCTACCTTTGTTCTTTATTTTATTTTAACCTTGCAATATTTACATGTTGAACTTTCTGTCGAAGTCTCTTTAGTAAAATGTTTCCAAGTTTGACTTTTTCCCATTTCAGAGTATAGTGAACTGTTTGTAAACGGATGTAAATGGTAACAAATTCTTCTGTTCAACTCCTCTTCAAAACTTAATGTTAGCTTCACATTGAAACATTCATTTTTTCGTAGAAAATGAACTTTACTATTTTCGCATATACAAATGAAATATCTTTTAGATAAGGCCTTTCGACTCGCAGGAATACTAGACAAAACAAACTATTAATAGTAGTTTCTGACTCACTAGAGTCCAACCATCAACAAATGTAATAATGAATATCTTTCACTTCGAAGGTATATACAATAAATACTGGTTGGCGTGGAACAATAGTAGATTTTTAAACATACAAACGAGAGCTTCAGGAGAGCGATATGGTTGTGTAGTATTATTAGTATTAATAAAAGTGTTCGTTGTATGACTTTATAAACCTACTTATGGCTTGCCCTTCTGAAGTCGGGGGTTTGTTAAAGGAGTAAATAAAAAAAGAGATTTCTGTTATTTTTCTTCACCCTCCAGGTTTCTTCAATCATGCATTGCAGGACGTAACCAAAACATATTCATGCATCGTATCATCGAAGCGTTTTGTGTTAACATATTCGCATTTGTTCATATGATCTCATGTTTAATTCTCGGTGGGAACATACATGAGACAATTGAAAGCTAAAACAATATGAAAATAGTATTTAAAAGTCAAGAAATTGATATTAAAACTTTAGGTATCTGTTGGGACTGTAAGGCTGTAGTTTAATTAGCCCACACGTTTCATGAAGATATATCATATCATTATTGTTTATTTACTATAAGCTACTAGATACATTCTCAGAGGCCACTTTACACTGTATCAACAGATGAAAACAACATTCGAAAAGGAATGGAAGGAAGGTCTCTACAGCCTTAGATCAAAGTACTAACCTATCATTTCCTAGTATAACTGAGGAACAACCCTGGAAAATTCTGTCAGGATGGCTGGTCTCCGAATTCGAACCCGGTATTACCCAATTGCGAAGCAAAAATTCTAACAACTAGCCTAAGCTTGCTCCGTATTATTAATATTATTTAGCTAATAACTAAGGTAATGTTCTAAAATTACTACAAATTAAACCGTACTTTCTTTATTGCTGATGTTATAGTTAAGAAACCTACATGAGACATTAGTCCCCCATTAAATGGGCCTTGCTCAAGAAAGAATACTAGAACTGGAATTCAGAAAGCGGGGGTGAAGAGATTAATGAGGATAAGGAAACTATTTACGATGCAAAAACGGAGTAATTATGACTTCATTACTGATATATTCACTTACAGAAGTCAATTAATATTTCTCTGATACAGGACACTTACTTTCTATAGTGGCACGAAAAAAGCCCGCTTTTGTAAACGAACACACTAAGCATGTGCCTATAGGCGCAATGTCCGGTCAAAGAAACATAGCTAAAACTAGAATAAAATAGAGAAAACGAGGGGAAAATGATAAAACACCCTTCAACTTTTTGTTTAAAAAAAGGTAAAAATAACTAAACTTAGAGCTACGTAAGACGCGAGACAAATTTTATTGAAAAGATTTTCTCCTTTTATTGAAAAGATTAGTTGTGCTAACTATGAACATGTACTAAAAAGAAAACAAGTAGCTAGCTCGGAGTTTCGGAAACCAGTTGAAAAGAAAATATTGGATAACATTTAATAATAAAGAAGGCATTTATGATAATTAAAACAAACTAAACTCTTGACACGACAGTCCTTTGATTCCTACCAGTGGGCTTACGTTCAAAGTGGGATGTGTAGTCAACGCATCGACACCTGAAGTCCCTAATGCCGGCTTTCTAGACTGGAGTCCGTTAACCCTTACTTCAGATAACTCCCCAATTGTCCTCACGATGCTGGGTCATCGAAATTGTTGAGTGCCTATCCGGAAATTGAACTCATGACAACGGGCACTGAAGGTACGCGCTAACCAATGTTATATATATATATATATATATATATATATATATATATATATATATATATATATATATATATATATATATATCAAGGTAACAGCTTTTTATCAGATTATTTAACCTGCTGAACCCTTTGCACGGATTACACTGTAACCATTACGACACCACACAGACATAGAAGTAACCGAGGACAGTTAAAAATACCTATGCTCGAAGCGGGATTTCAATCCAAAACATTCACAGCAAACGATCCACAGCCTAATGCCAAAGACCACTCGACTTTGGCTGTCGGGTTTTCTCGGCTAAGAAGTAGCACATTTATTTTGCGAGGTGTGGCAATTAAATAACGAGTCTGGTGTCATAAATGTGATGTATTGCAAAGAAAGTTACAATTAACTATTATCCCCTTCAATATACTCCCCTCTCCTATCTATACACCGCTGCATACGTGCCTTCCATTGTTTAAAGCAGGGGGTCATCAGATGTAAACATGTTCAACAACTCTGCCGTTTTCCGTTTCACTTCTTCTGAAAATGTGTTCCCTCCAATGCACTTTTTACTTTTGGGAATAGATAAAAGTCACAGGGAGCCAGGTCTGGGGAATACGGAGTATAGTCAAGCACAGGAATGCGCTTGGCTGCTAAAAATTGCTTCACAGAAAAGCATTATGGGCAGGCGCATTGTCTTGGTGGAGGATCCATGCACCGTTCTTCCACAAATCTGGTATCTTCTTCCTTATTCTTTCCTCAGCTTGATTAGGAGTTCTTTGTAGTAGATCTGATTCGCCGTTTGACCCTGAGGCACTCATTCAGTCATGATGATACCCCTGATATCGAAAAAACGATGAGCATTGCCTTCACTTTCGACTTACTCATTCGTGCTTTCTTCATTCTTGGCGATGTGAGAGTCTTCCAGTGCATGGATTAAAGCTTAGTCTCAGAGTCATACTGGAAAATCAATGTTTCATCACATGTGATGACACGTGTTAGCAAGTCTGGTTCTGCTTTGAGTCGTTCCATAACGTCACAGCAAATGGTCTTTCGAATGCCTTTTTGTTCCTGATGGATGTTTTTCGGGACAATTTTTGCACAAACTTTTGTCAAGTTTAAATTGTCATGCAAAATTTGTCTTACTGTGTCTTTGTTAATGTACGTTATGTCTGCGATCATCCGAGTGCTCAGACGTCTGTCTTTCCGTACAAGTTGATTAATTTTTTGAACATTTTCATCCGTTCTTGAACTCAAAAGGCGGCCGGGTTGTTCATCATCTTCAACCTTTTCCCCAAATTCTGAAAATCGTTTGTGCCATTCGAAACCTCGCGCACGTAACATTACATTATCACCATACACCTCTTTTAACATTGCACAACATTCCGTCGGTGGTTTTTCTCTTTTTTTTAATTTCAGCAGAAATTTGATGTTAATGCGCTGCTCAACTTTACTGTTCACCATGATTTCGGCATTACTACAAACACTGTCCTCTTCATACAAGCCTGCAAAGAAAACAAAGACTTTCAGAATCATGAAACAAACAGTGGCTGCTCATGAAGCTTCAAGACCAAAAACACATCATTAGCTACAGGAGGTGGGCAGTCTATTTATTTAATTGCCACACCTCGTAAAAGTTGCTCCTAAATACTGACAATCTAAGTGTTATGTATAAAATATTTCCTGCGATAATACCATACACTCTCCGTCTTCTATAGACAAAAACTATAGTTACCCACATTATCTAGTACAGAAATAAGTTCTGGTTCGCTAATAGCTGCTGATGGTAATAGTCAAGATTCACCGAAGCATGGTCCCCAAACCGAAACTGAGATATTGATGTCACTGGAACTCCTGAAAAGTGATTGTGGGTAAGCACATTGCCCACTTGTGAGGATGAAGGGCGATTGTGCTGTGAAATTCGGGGCTGTCAGAGGTGCTACTTATAATAATTGAGGAGCGCTTTTTCAAAACTCAATGGAGCACAAATTTTGAGAATCGGATGTATATATGGGATAGGTGTGCTTTTTATGCTACCAATCGAGCTGTGAAATCAGAATTGGCAAATCTCGATATGTGTCGTGTGTATAGCATACTGAATCAAAGCGTTTTGTCAGAAGTAGATAGAGCTCAAGCACAGCTATTTGTTAAAACTTGATACAGCACATAGCTGAATACTACCGAATCCTGCAATCTCGTGGAGTTGTCAAAGTTCTTAACAGGAACTGGCAAATCAATACACTGAAGGAGATTTCTCAGAAGTTTCTGAAAGCAAAGTTGCCATTTCACATAGTAATGCAACGTGTCATATCCTAAAGAAGTATGTACTGATAGTGTACTGTAACTGTGCAGTACACTTACAATGGGTTACCTGTGGAGGTTTCTGTATTCAAATCTGGAATTAAAACATGCCACAAAGAAATGCTAAGATCCTCATGTCTACAGAAGGTGAACATGGTGTCCTGTGAGAAGAAGAAGGAAGTAAAGAAACTCTTACACATTTTCGGAATGTCGTAAGAAGCAAGAGGATTTTATGAAGATGTTCTCAGAGACTGCTAACTACAACGCAAATGTATGCTTCATTACTACTATTGTAAACACTTTGTATTCTAACATACCGGTGTTACTTTTTGAAATTTTCCATAATGCCTATTATTTTTTCATTCGTGTAACCTGTAGAAGTAGCTTTTTCCACTGTATACAAAACTAACTCAATAAAACAAAATACTAATCAAAACTAAATAAAGAATATATCATGACGATAGAAAACTAAAATTACAATAGTAATATAACAGTATAACACTATAAAACAATAATACTAGCAGCAAATTCAGGTTTAGTCACATTCCTATGTTTCCTCTCCATGTACTCTATCGAGTTTTGAAAAACGTGCATTTTTAAGTAGCCAATCCTATGACAAATATGTGTATCCTCTAGGATATTCACGTTGTCTGTACTTGTCCCAGGATAGTAACTAGTATTACCTACAATTACGTTTCTTTAATAAAAGGTTATGTATATACGACTATAAAAGTGCATTACCACCTGCAATTCTCCTTTTCCTGCAATAGCAGGCAACCAAAAAGCTCGGCGCTTGAGTTGGTTGCGAATTCGAAAGGCGTTGGTCAAAACCTCAATTTTGAAACAAATGTATCACTGTGGCAAACTGCAAATAAGAGAATAAAACAAAGTGTTAAGAATGAAAATGTTATTAACATGACGGAGTTGGATGACACCAAAAGTTACAAAATGATCTTACTTAATCAGTTCAAAGAAGATGAATGTCAAGAAACAGATGTCATAGGAAAGCCTTTCTGTCCTTCCCCCCAAAAAGAACTTTATTAAAAGAAGAAAAAGTTCCATAATGTAAAGTTTTAATACATAGGCCCCACCCAAAATTTTAAAAATTGACACCCGAAATGCAAGAACAACTGAACCGAAGTAAATAAAATTGTGCACAGATATTACAAACGAACAACTAGGAAATACAGGTTTAGTATTTTCCTGAAAAAAAAACGGTTAGGCGGGTTACGGACCTCTACAAACATTTGATCACGAAATATCAAATGTGGTAGTAACAGTGTGAGATGTGTGCAAAGGACATGAAGAATTGCAACAAAACTGTACGTATGGAGAATACGCAAAAAATAAAGGAATACGTTTTATTATTTTCCGCGAAATACGGTTTTAGGGGGTAAAAGCTCGCACCCAAAATTTTAAAAGTTCACGCCCATAAGGCAAGAAAAAGTGAACCGAATTGAATGAAAATGTGCACAGATATTGTAGACATAAAATGAGGGAATACGGGTTTCGTATTTTCCTGGAAGAAACGGTTCGGTGAGGCAAGGACCCCTCCAAACCTTTGATCACGAAAAGTCAAAAGTGCTAGTAACAGTATGTCAGATGTGTGTAAAAGACATGAAGAATTGCAACGAAATTTTTGTATGGATAATACGCAAAAACTAAATGAATGCGGGTTTTAATTTTCTGCGGAAAAACGGATTTAGGGAGCAAAAGCTCGCATCCAAAATTTTAAAAGTTCACGCCCATAAGGCAAGAAGAAGTGAACCGAAGTGAATTAAATTGTGCACAGATATTGTGGACATAAACTGAGGGAATACGGGTTTCGTACTTTCCTGGAAAAAAAGGGTTGGGTGGGGCACGAACCTCTCCAAACATTTCATAACAAAATTCCTATTGTTCACCCTCCTGCTCTGCGTTTCAACAATCGTGCTACTCAGCTGTACGTGCATCAGGTGATTTGATTTATACGTATTTTTTGTAAGTGTTTTGGATGCGATGTACATGTTTGTGCGTTTCAAGTCTAGCTGGACGACCTGTTGACGTTAATGCATTTGGGACAGCAAGAAACTCAAAATTTGTACCTTGATATCAATGTATGAATGCCATGCTTGTATTCGACATCGCAATGCAACAGGGTTGCCAACTCCAAGTTAAAATTTACTGTGTGTGTAAATTTATTTTGATTCATTTGCATTCTATTGTTTTGTTATTTTAATTATAAGTATTCGGCATCCTGGCTGAATTATCTCAGCTTGTAAAACAAAGACCAGTATACAAAGGTCAATTAACACGAATATGCTAGTTTGTCAATTAATTTGACAGTCAAAAACATTGTATTGAAGCAATTAACACTCGCCTAGAACAGCTCCAAACTGTGTAGTCTAAATTATAGATTATTTTAAATGACATTGAGTCACTATCAGGTGATAGCGTTCAGAAAGATGCGCGTGCAGCTATTGAAGAAACTTATTTCGATGTAAAATCTCGCATGCAAGCTATCATTAATGCTCGTAATACTACCGAACCTAAAGGATCCGAAATGTAATTCACGTGCCACATCCAGTGTAAAGATACCGACTATTGATTTACCAATTTAACAGTGATTACACAAAGTGGACATCATTTAGGGACACCTTTCTTTCATTGATTCACAATAATTCTGATATATCAACTATTCAAAGATACAATACTTACGTGCTTCACTTCGTAATGAAGCATTAAACCTTATCCAAAGCTCACCAATTACTGAAGCTAATTACTCTATAACTTGGGAACAATTAAATGAAACGTATGATAATAAAATATTATTAAATGCATCTCATGTTAATGAAATTCTTCACATTTGTTCAGTAACGAAAGAAAATGCTCACGAGTTGCGTAATTTCTTAAATACAGCTATGACGTCAGTGTCAGCGGTTAATGCACTTGTGGAAAATGTTAATTTTAGTGACGTAATATTAGTACAATATTTCTTAGGTAATCTTGATCAGGAAACTAGGAGAGCGTTTGAGTTACAGTGCAAGGGTTCAGATTTTAGTACTGTTAGTGAGTTATTTAAGTTTCTAGAACATAGGCTTCAAGCGTTCGAGAAAGCTAAACCGTTACAAAGTGAAGGTAATTAACAGAGCAAATTATCTGTTAGCATAGTGACAAGCATTCACCTGTGTTCAAATTTTACTTAGCCACCGTTAAGCCTGATTGTAAATTGTGTGTAACTGGAAAACATCTTCTGTTTACTTGTGGGTTATTCAAAAGTGCTCCAATCAATCAGAAGTATAAATATTTGCGTAAAGAAAACATTTGTTTTAACTGTTTGCGTAGTAAAAATCACAATTCATCTCAGTGCAAGTCTGGAACATGTAGACACTGCAATGTTAAACATAATACTTTGCTTCATACAGACAAGCATACTCTGCTTTGCTTTGTATCGAAGGGTGACGAAGCGTCAGTACATACTCAGGATTCAAATAGTACCAGCAGTGGTATGGTGTCTCCAGCTACCGGAATTCCATCCCCTAGCAATAGTTACGGTACACTTCAAGCATCGTATTGTTCAGTGAAGCAACAGAGTTCGTCACAAACTTTACTTGCCACGACAATTGTGAAAGTCAAGGCCAGTGCGGGAAATTGGGTCAACTGTCGGGCACTTTTAGATGCAGCTTCCCAAACGAGATTTATTACTGAAGATTTTGTTCAGCGTCATCGTTTGAAGAAATCCAAACACCACGTGCCAATACAAGGAGTAAATAACTCAACATCAGCAGCAAACTTTTGTGATAACATTCAGATGAAGTCAACAATAAATGACTTCACCATTCAAGTTACGTGTCCGGGTCTTCCAAACATAACTAACTTGATGTCAACGGAGAAGATTGATTGCAAGACATGGGGCATACCAACAGACATGAATCTAGGAAACCCAAGTTTTAATGCGCCTTCAAAAATAGATATTTTGTTGGGTTGAGATGTATTTTTCAACCCATAACTTCCCATCGTTTCCACATGACACGTAAATAGGGATAACTTTTTATGCCTGGGAAATTTTGTGTGTGGAATATTCTAACTGACTACTCTGTTAGGAGTGGCTAAACATATGTGTCTTTTGTTTGCATAGAGCAGAGCCTGGATAGAGAGCTCTTGAAACTAGTCCTGTTGAATACTTTTGGGGGCGTTCCTTTACGCTGGAAAAATATGAGTGTAGATACCAAATATGTATTTATTATATCATTATTACAATTGATTATTGGGCTATAACTGTTCATGTTATTTACCAACATCGTAGTCTAACATGTTATATACTTGGAAATCGTTTGTTCATAATTCTGTGCATTCAGCACGTAAACAAATTGATGCGTCTCCATATGGACACGCTGGGCAGTAATGATGTCAATTTGATCCAGTTATGAACAAAACTAACTGGAGGTTGTATCTTATATGACCCACGCCATGTGAGACTATCACAAAATAGAACTCTTCTATACTATGCATAAAGTGTTAATTTTTCCATTCATGGAAGTTTTGTACTAACTGCGTCGTGAAAGAACCGCTTATTTAGCTTGACGTCTTGTATATTGAGATAGAAATACTTGCGTAACTGAATACACTCTATAAAGTAAAACTTGGGTCTAGTTAAATTACTGCAAATTATGTTCACAGAAATATCTGCCCCTTATGAATCTAAATCAATATATTATTACATCAATTAACAACTCTACGTATTTTTCTATTTGGTAATTATTGTAATTAAATTAGTAACAAAATAGAAGAACTCATAATTATGGAAACATGTATTTTTATTTTGGATTCCTGAGAAGGTTCCTAGCAAGTTCCCCAGAGGTCACTTCAATGTTTAAAATTTCTAAAAACGTAAACTTGATTTTATTACTTAGGACATTCAAGACATTTCACATACAAACCGAGCTACTATCCTTGCAGACGCCCATGGGTGCACTTCTCAAGTAATTTCTGAAGCTGTTCGCACCAAATGTTGAAAGTGCAATGTTGGATTGTGCTTCTAATTTTTTAGATATTTCACATATCCAAATAGTGAAAAGACATTGTCAGAGACAAGTGTGTTTATGTGGATTACATCATTGTGAGCGATGCTCACAGAACAGTATGTTAGTAAAGATATTACATGTATTGTTGTCAATTTGTCATTCATTTGTACTCATTCAGAATAGAGTTTTTTTTTTCAGAAATGACTATATTGATGTTTTCTCTTTGTGTTTATGTGTGTGTGTGTGTTTGCAAATACGCATGGGCATGTGTGTGTGTGTGTGAATCTATAGGCGCAAGTTCTAATTCACATATTAAAATAAGTATTAAAATTATTTTAAGGTCAGCTGAAAATCTACTCAAAATGCTCCCATAACTGCCCCGCGTGTCCATATACACACGGCTCATAGCGAACAAATTACAGCAATAACAACAAAAATTGCGTTATTTTCACATTTACTACGATCATATGGAACAAACGAAACTGAAAATATTATAAAATCAGAAGAAAAAATAATTCGGGCAGTTATGGGTTAACATTCTAAAACCAGAAAGAAGGACTAAAACTGGCTGTTATCCAGTACTTCAGAACACTGAACTTCGATGGGTGATAGCAGGGAAAATTCCCAGTACACAAGCGTTAACGTTCTTCATAAGATCCGATGACAATTTCAGCGTTTCTGGGAATTGGAGGAATTCCATACGAAGTTATTGTCCCCTCAAAAAGTAGCCTGTGAACAGCATTTTAAGAATAACACTACTCGTGATTCAAGCGGACGTTATGTGGTTCGTCTCCCATTAAAGAAGGACAAGGCCACGCTTGGTGATTCATTACAGATAGCTATCACACGGTTTCGTCGTCTTGAACACAAATTGAATCGTGAACCTCAACTAAAACATCACTACATAGCCTTTATGGATGAGTATGAACAATTAGGACATATGCATCCTATTGGTACGTTAAGTGAAGTGGCTAAGGACAGTGTAGTTAGATACTTCATACTTCATCATTGTGTATTTAAGGATTCAAGCACAACTAAATTAAGTGTTGTATTTGATGGATCTTGCCCCTCTACAAGTGGAGAATCACTGAATAGCATACAAATGGTAGATCCTACTGTACAAGAAGATTTGGTTTCCATTGTACTTCGATTTCCAACTTATCAAGTAGCTTCTCCTTTAGCCTAACCGGCATAACCGTGGGACGTAAAACTCATTTTCATTTTTATCAAGTAGCTCTTGTTGGTGATATTGCTAAAATTTATCGGGCAGTAGCTATGCATCCAAATGATCAACCTCTTCAATCCATTTTGTGGAGGAAATCTAATCATGATCCCACAAGCGTTTACAGTCTTGATACATAATGATTATCTTCAAGTTCGTTTCTTGCTACAAGGTGCTTGCGGCAGTTAGCAGAAGATGAAGCAGTTAACTTTCCCAGTGCTTGTGAAGCACTAGAACATGATTTCTATATTGATGATTATGTAGGGAGATCTGATAGTGTTCAAAGTGCACTTCAGATGTACAGTGACTTGACAAGGTTACTAAAGAAAGAGGATTCGTTTTGACACAGTGTTAAACTCCATTCCTGAAATTAAAGGAAACTCAGACTTATTCATTTTCACACGGAAGGTATCAAGACGTTAGGAATTTCATGGAATCCTACCTTTGACATATTTTTCATTAATGTTGGCTTAGTTAATACAAGTGAGGATCCTTCATCCCAACAAACTACGAAACGCAGTGTTGCCAGTATCATTGCAAAAATATTTGACCCTGCTGGATGGTTGTCTCCAGTAGTAATTAAGTATAAAATATTTCTTCAGCAGTTATGGCTGTTAAACATAGCATGGGACGGTCTTCTTCCCATGCAATTAATTTATCAGTGGAACAAACTTTATTTGAAACTGCCAGTGCTCAGTGTTGTGCAAATTCCAAGATTTGTATTAGTGCCAGAAAACGTTAAAGAAACTCAAATCCATAGTTTTGCAGATTCATCAGAAAGGGCTTATGGTTGTCTACTAATACCATTTAATTCGAGAAATATATTGGATACCTAAAATCCTACGAACTATAAAGCATGTAATACATCATTGCAATACATGCTACCGTTTTAAGGTCTCAGTAGCACAACAATTAATGGGACAATTACCATCCACAAGAGTGCGTCCAAGTAAGGCATTTACTCATATTGGGGTTGACTATGTTGGACCTTTCCACATTAAATTGGGTTCTTAAAGAAGCAAGAACACAAGAAAATGCTACGTCGCTGTTTTCACATGTTTGTCTACAAGAGCCATTCATTTGGAATTAGTTACTGATCTCACATCAGAGGCTTTCATAGCGGCTCTTCGTCGATTCACATCCAGAAGAGGAAAATGCTTGACAATCACCAGTGACAAAGCCACTACATTTCAGGGAGCGAAAAATGAGCTCAGAGAATTATACCTTCTATTCCAAGGAAAGGAATTCAGCGACAGGATTCAGGCTTTTGCAACAGAGAAAAATTTCGAATGGAAGTTTTCGCCTCCGTGCAGTCCTTCATTTGGTGGAGTATGGGAGAGTGCTGTCAAATCTATGAAGTATCATCTTCGAAGAGTAGCTGGCAAAGCCGTATTAACATACGAAGAATTCTTGACGTTTATCTGTCGGACAGAACCTTGTCTTAATTCTCGCCCTCCCATAGCTTTACCAGATTCGTACGAGACCTTGAGTTACCTTACTCCTGGCCATTTTTTAGTTGGTGGTCCTATTACAACTTTTCCTGAACCAGATTTAACTAGTGCTGTTGAAAATCGCTTGAGTCATTGGCAATGAATCCAGAGGTATCAACAGCATATTTGGAAGAAATGGTCATAAGATTATCTTCATAGTTTAAAGCAGCGTCAAAAATGGACATAATTTTAAACCTAGAATGCTTGTGCTGTTCAAAGAAGACAACTTACCTCCACTTTCTTGGAAGTTAGGAATTGTTGAAGAAGTTTTTCCAGGTAAGGATGGATTAGCGCGTGTAGTATTACTTCGTACAAAGACTGGGACTTATAAGAGGTCATTATCAAAGTTAGTTGCTCTTCCTAATGAAGATACTGTGAACATTTAATTTTTTTTTTTTTTTTGTAATTCATGCTTAGTTGGATACTTTGTATTCCAATGAGGGGGAATATGTTTGATAATCATCTAATTTTTGTATATTTCATTTTTATTGCGTTTTTATCATCTTTTGTTTTTGCTTACATCATAGTAGAATTTATGTTTGTCAGAGAAATGGAAGTGTTGTTGGTCAAGTCGAACATGAACTACCTGACGTAGTTCCTTCCGTGTGCTTCTATTTACACTTTAAACAGTAGTGTTTACTATACATTTCACGATATATTAAACTATAAGATTCATGCTAATATGCCACTATTGTGGTATATCTATTTAGTGACTCTTTCAAGGGCAGAAGTTAGTTTTATGTACACTAGTAGAAGTGGTGATGATACTTGTAATTTAGTGCAGTTTAAATATAAATTTCAACACAGATTTTTCACTTATTATCAATCAGCATCTATGGTAAATAAAACAATATTTTCTGTACAAACAGCAGATGGTCCTCCAACACCACGTTTCATTTATTGTTTTGCAAATTGTCCCTATACGAACTTTCGTTGCAATGCTCCATATTCTTTATTAACTTCTGACGTATGCTTATTTGCTCTTTTGATATTTCGTAATCAATGGTTTAGATGGTCCATGTCTCACTCAACCGCTTTTTACAGGAAAATACGAAACCCAATTATCTAATTTTCGTCTACAATATCTGTGCACAATGTCATTCAATTCGGTGCACTTCTTCTTGCCTTTGGGGCCTGAAATTTCATAATTTTGGGTGGAAGTTTTTGCCCCCTAAAGTTTTTCCGCAGAAAATAAAAAACGTGTTCGTTTTTTTTTTCGTATTGTCCCTACACAATGTGCCGTTCCAATTCTTCATGTCCTTCAAGCACTTCTAACGTACTCTTATTAGCACTTATGATATTTTAGATCAAAGTTCTGGAGGGGTTTGTGTCCCACGTAAACCGTTTTTTTCTGAGGAAAATAAGAAACCCGTATTCCCTTATTTTATGTTTACAATGTCTGTGCAAAATTTCATTCACTTCGGTTCACTTCCTCTGGCCTTTCGGGCCTCAACTTTCAAAATTTCGGGTTGGTGCTTTTGCCCCCCTAAAACCGTTTTTCCACAGAAAATAAAAAACGTATTTCCTTTTTTCGTATTGTCCCTACACAATGTGTCGTTCCAATTTTTCATGTCCTTCAAGCACCTCTGACACACTGTTATTAGCACTTTTGATATTTCACGACCAAAGTTTGGAGGGGTCTGTGTCCCACCTAAACGGTTTTCTTTTTTTCTTCAGGAAGATAAGAAACCCGTATTCCCCACGGAGGCAACGAAGAAAAATTCGACTACAGAGGGATAAATGTCTGCGGTCTTTTTAATTTGACCAACAAGTGCTTTTTTAATCGTGTATATTCGACGATAACAGCATCGGATCAGATAAAATGCATTCGCCATGTAATTTTAGTACAAATCGAACCCAAAGAGATGTGAGGACTATAGAACTATTAGTCTCATATCTCATGCAGCTAAAATTCTGCTCCGAATACTGAACAGAAGGTTATATGAAAGAACAAATAAAGATGTTGAAGAGAAGCAGTTCCGATTCAGAAGAAGCAAGGGCACAAGAGATGCTATTGGATTATTAAGGGTGATCGGTGAAAGATTTATAGAAAAAGGGAAAGAGGTGTATGTTGTATTTATTGATCTAGAAAAGGCTTTTGACCGCGTGAATTGGGAATTGTTGTTGGGAGTTCTAACGAATATAGGGTTGGAATGGAAAGATAGAAGACTCATAAGAAACTTATACATAAACCAACAAGTAAGTGTGAGGATAGGGGAAGAAATGACGGAAGACAGTGCAATTGGCAGGGAAGTTCGACAAGGATGCTGCCTCTCGCCAACACTATTCAATGTCTATCTAGAATATATAGTGAAAAAGAGGCTACATGATGATGATGGTATTTCGGTAGGAGGTAGAATGATTAGATGAATAAGATTTGCAGACGATATGGCGCTTCTTGCAGAATTTGAAAAGAAAATCAATAAAATGTTAGAAAAAATGAGAAAGGGCTTTGAAGAATATGGGATGAAAATAAATGTTAGAAAGACAAAAGCCATGGTGATTGGAACGAAGGAGTATGTGTCAAATATAAAAGTAGGTGGGGAGAAAATAGAACAAGTGAATAGTTTTCTATACCTGGGTAGTATTCTTAGTAATGACATGAAGTGCGAACGTGAAATAAAAGCAAGGACAGGAATGGCGAAAGAAGCCTTTAGTAGGAAGAAAAGTCTGTTTTGTGGGACCTTGAATAAAGAGTTGAGAAAAAGACTCATAAAATGCTTCGTGTGGAGTGTTGTATTGTATGGGGCGGAAACGTGGACATTACGTAAAGGTGACGAAAATCGACTGGAAGCCTTCGAAATGTGGAGAAGAATGGAAAGAATTAGTTGGGTCGAGCGGAAAACGAATGAGAGAGTGTTAGAAATGGTGGATGAGAAAAGAACACTTTTAGATATAGGAAGAGGAAGAGAAACTGGTTGGGACATTGCCTAAGAAGAGATTGTATCATGAGGGACGTCCTAGAAGTTATGGTGGCGGGAAAGAAAGGGAGGGGGCGAAAGAGACTACAATTAATGGATGATATTAAAACAGAAAGATCATACGCGAAGACAAAGAGGTTAGCGGAGGACCGTGGAGCATGGAAGCTTCTCAGCTGCGGCAAGTGACCTGCCAATAAAGGCAGAAAACCTATGATGATGATCCTCCATGTTCACTCTGGAAGAATTATTCACTTCTGTTTTGAGAAATTTTGTAGAATTTCCCTTTTTTCCTTTCAGGAAAATGTTTTTCTTTAATTTTCGCATAATAAGAACAACTAATTAAATATCTTTTCAACGACGTATGGTTCATATCTCTGCTGTGTTTACAACCTGCCATATTATAGTCAGTTAAAATGAATGCTTGGTCTCCATGAAATCTTTTTGGCATTGGAAATAGGCTATCCAATATGGCGGCCATGATTATTTTAGAAATGGTTTCGGCTTTTTTTTTTAATGTCCAGGTTTTGCTCTTTTTTTTTCTAATTGCACAGAACTATTAATTTCAAAGGCGACGATTCATCCATGCTACATACCTGATAGACATTTGTACTAATCTTGCATACTTTCGAAGGAAAAACGTACACTACCGCAGAAGTGAAATCACTGAAAGAGTTTTACACATTATTGAAATAAATGGACAATTCCAAAAGAATTCAGCGTACATAAGAACTAATTTATGTCTAATTCTGACTTCCAAGTTCTTCACTGAGTCAGAATTAACGCAACTTAATTTAATTTGCACATCAATAAAGTAAGTGAATAACGATAACGAATTATTGGAGATCGATCTCGCTCTGGACCACTCATACCTTCTTGCACATATAAAATGCAGAAAACTCTTGATTTCAATCCATCACTTGCATTCAAATTTTCTAGGTTTCTAATGTGTAATAGAAAATCTAGATGATTTGAGATAATAGTCCAGTCAATAAAGGCAAAAAATAGGCTTTTGTCGGGACTAATTAGCAACAAACTGAAACTTTGCCAGTTATTACAACATCTTAAGGGGAGTATTTCCTCAAAATTCCCCAACCCTCCCCTCTTGCTCTCCCCACGGCACTAAACATGCAAATTTGCATACCTACATTCAAATATCAATAACTCGATTACGCCAACTCATATCAATAAGAGTTTTGGTAGTTAGCTTTCTCACATTACGTTCTTTAAATTATGTCCTTATGTGTTTTTAGCTAAAGTAAGAATATATGGCGCTATTGAAATAAACTGCTGAAAAAGTAGATTTTTCAATATAATGTTCAACATTTTTGTTATTATTAGCAAAAACCTGATAACGGTGCAACAAAATGTTTCATATAAAACTTTTAGCTTCTTTTACTAGCTTTAAAATGATATACGTATTAATAGGTTTATAGGAATGGGAACGATGTCCAGAGAGTTCTTACCAAAGACTGCTGGTGCGGGAAAGTCATTCTGCCGGGCCGGCTAGGCGCACGCCGTACCCCAGCTTTGACTGTCTACCTTCATGCATCAGTTTCACTGGTAGATTTATGAAGTTTTAGTCAGAAGTGCTTAATGAGTATCTAGTAAGTTCTTTTTTCTGTAAGTTTATGATTTATAAGTTGAAATGTAGGCGTATATTAGTATGCATTTGTATTCAGTGGCGAAGCGTAATCCCACAAGTAGGGTAGGCCCGATAAATTAATATTCACATTTAGCTCCACTAAAAATATTTTGAAGTGTAGTTCACATTTTGTTCTGGCTGGGATTTGCAGGGGGGTGAATTTCCTCCTCACTTTCTGTTTTCATTGCCTGCATATTTGAAAATGGAGGGAGAGAAAAAGTAAGTACATTCTTACAGTTAGCTGTCAAATTTCTTGGATAAGCGTTTGTTACTTGCATCTCCCACTTTGAAGTAAGTACAATATTGCATTTAATTTATGCATCACGTAATAATAACTTGAATAGAAATGTTAAAGCTCAGAAGGAACTTCATTTGAATCAAGGCAAGATATTTAATACTGTATTCTATGCAGTGGCATATTTAAGGGGGTGGCTTCAGGACTTAAGCATTCACCGAAATTTTATCGTAATTTTCTATTGTTTTATGTACAGTATATTGCAAAATTTTCACAATTCCAGAAATAAAGTTAGCAAAACCCCTCGAAACGAAATCGCAAATACGCCACTGATTCTATGAAATGAAAAACTCAACTAAAATTACAAATATTTTTATTTTATCCTGTACGGTAGCGTTTGGTAAATTTATACATGTGCTTAATGTATTAGACTTACATTTTACAAACTACTATGGACCAAGCCCTATGTAGGGGAATAACACAGCTACTTTGAATAACTCCTGAGAGTATATACCTAACTTAAATAAATTATCACTAACATAAATACTTAATTCTACACAGAAACTTCTTACTTATTGTCAAAGGAATCATTTAATAACGTATTTGCATTGAAAGGTGCCTTCAACGCTAAAACTAAACTCCCAGAGGCGAGCCTTCGCACCTTCCCAACGATGCGTGCATAGTCCGTAAGCCTATCTAGCGAGCTGGTGAGGCTCAGACGAAAGGGTCTTCAAGTGTTTCCAACCTACTATTTTTAGCCGAAAAACCGAAATTTTGAAGTATTGGCTTTCTTTTATAAGAAATCAAAGATAGAGAAAATATGTGGTAGAAAATAGGGTAGGCACGGCCTCAGAGCCTCATAGTACGCTTCGTCACTGTTTGTATTCTGATTTGTTATCTTTAACTAGAACGTAACATTTTATTTACTTGCTCACAATCAATTTAGATTTTTATGTTTTAAAAAATCTAGAGACAAGTTTACGTTAGGTTGAACTGCAAAATAGCAGATTTCAACTGCAAGGCAAGCACTGAAATCAGTAGCGTAGCCAGGATGTGTGTTTGGAGGTGGCCAAGGGCTGTTGTAAGTACATATAGAAAAATTACAAACAAAAAATATATAAACAAAAAATATATAAAAATTCACAAATATCAAAGTACCAAAGTACATTGTCGGAACTCCTTGGGGGCCCGGCCCCTCTGGCTGCCCCTTTCTTACGCCACTGACTGAAATGTTTAATTACTACATGACTATTCATAGTCAATTTAAAAAATGTATAAAATATGTAATATACCTGGATAAAAACCCAAATGAGTTTCATTTCGAAAAGTAAACTTCAATTTAAAATACATAACTCTTTATAACGTTTTGTAATTATACAATATTTTGAGATTATACATTTTCAAGCTAGCAATATTACTATTTATTTTTGTCAATATCACTTACCGTAATAAATAACAGGAAGTAGAAAGTAATGTTCCTTATTTTAAACTTGAATTTCCATATCACTTTGATTAATGAAACTTAACTCAGTATAATATATTACCCTGACAAGAATGTAGTAATAATTTCATATTGTTCCAGGCTACCTGAGCAACATTAATATAAGAAACAAATAATTTTGATTCAATTTGTGTAATTTGAGGACATGAACTTAACGTAGATACTGTAGTTGTAAAAATGGTTTACATGTTATTTGTGAAGCTAGTGTACAAAGAAAAGGCGATGTACACGAAAAGTAACGGAGGAAGAGTATTAAGAAAGTGTAAATTTTAAGAATACGATTAATTCAGGGCCGGCAAAAATCTTATTCCAAAAAGATTTGACATTTTTATATCATAAGTTACAAAAAACGAAACTTGAAGTGAATTCCAGAAAGTTGAACATGTGTTGTTAAAATCGCGCTCTCGTATTTGCTGTAAGATCTAGATCGTTTCTGTCACCCATATAATATAGACAAGCTTTGCTCTAAATCTGCATTGATTATACGGTTCAAAACACTACATAAACATAGTTCATCAATGGAAGTGAAAGGATCTTACCATGAAGTCACAATCTATGGATTTTTCCATCATTTTGATAATGTTGACGTAAATGTATGAAATCTTGATACCAAAGGTATTTTTCGTAATATCGGAAGGATTCATTTTGTCACACCTGGTATCTATGTCGAAACTCAGATAACAGTTACGAGATTTCCAATTGAGTCTTTTATTAACACAACATCTATTCAATGAAAAAGAGAAATACAGGTCTTTCTTCAATGGTCATTCAAGACTTAAGTGAACTTCAACAAATAAGATCTCTTACGGACCAACCTTCACTATATCTGTTTCCTCTCAACCTTATATCACTTGTTGGCGTACAGTCGCAGCTAGGATGTAGTGGATTTATGACTACCATAATGAGAAATTCGAAAAAGTATCCAATCATATAGACTTATTATGGCTGTATTGCATTTGATCAAAGCAGAAAATGAAACTAGTTGTAGTGATTGATGGATTTCTTATTTATTATGTTCCTTGTACGTACAGAAATGTTATTCAAAACTGTAGCAACTACACTAAGTGTTCACTGAATTATGACCACCACCTGCTTTGTTGGTCCACTTTTGCACAGTGGACGCCTGAACACGGTGGGGTATGGACTCTGGTAGTTGCTGATATGTTGCCACGGGGATCTGACATCATCCCTGATGGCAGCCCATAAATATTGGTGCAGGAGTCATAGTGCGAGGAGCTAGTTCTACAACATCGAATAAATGTTCTATAGGATTAAGATTCGATTACTCAGGGGGACAATTCATACCCTGCAGCTTCGTGAAATGTTCCTTAAGCCGAGCAAGTGCAGCCCTGGCTTGGCGGCACCATGCATGGCCATCCTGGAAAATGTTGTCTTCGTATGGGTAAAAGTGTTGCATTATAGGGGTACGTGATTTTCACAGGTACACAACGGAAGTCCCACTGTGGTCCATGCATACCAACGGTCCCAGTCCATGCCAACAGAAGCATCTCCAAACCATACAGCCGCCCCAATCTGCCTGTACAGTAAACGTGCACGAGGAGTCCACAGCTTCGTGCTGTTGGCGCCTTACACGAACACGCCCGTCCAAGAGTAGCAGCACAAACCGTGATTTATCGGAACAACACACCCTTTTCCATTGGTCCAATTAGCGTCTTCCTATGCTCGAACGCGACGAAGTTTGTGGTAACGAGTCGTAAGGAATGGATGACGAGTGTGTAGTCTGCTGTGGAACTGCATGCGTGTCAGTGTACGCCGTATAGTTGCGTGGGATATGGGTATTGTGCATCCACCATTGTATTGGTTGCGTAATTCCCTGACACTGATGGTTGGTTTGGCTGTAACGAACTGTTTGACGCGACGCTCCACGTCTTGAACTTCCGTACGCCTCAGTAGTTCCATCTCTTGGAGACCCTTACTCCATTTTCTTTCCACTCCTTATACACTTTCACTACACAGGAACGGACACATCCGACAAGTATTGTTGTCTGGGTTATTGATGCACCTGTTGCTCGGATATCCACAATCATGCCCTATTAAAATGTGGATAAATTCTACCCACCTCTCATTATAACAGTGTGCTGTCTACCAACATATAATTTCGAGTGTGTTCTTTCTCTGTAATATTACCAGTCGGGGTGGTCATTTAGTCAAACAGGATTAAAAAATTTTTTTCCCTTCGTAATTCTTCTAGATATTGCGACGAAACTTGGCACATACACCGTATGTAGAAAATAGTATACCAAGCCTTGAATAAAGTACAATGGATTTAAGGGGAAAAAATATTGAGTTTACGACGTGTAAAGAACAATTTTTTCACTGGCATGAGATGTTAGCAACACCAAGGGTGGCCGGCCATGCTTTCAAAATAATTAGGATTTTTCCGCTTTGAGAACATGAAATATTATTGAGATTAACGACAACATTTCAGCACAGATTTTTGTCACTACAAAACACCATAATTAAGTGTCAGATTCATTATTCAGGATGTCCCAAAAATGTGGAAACACCATAAAAATGGTAAACCTTTTACAACATATAAGAAAAGTAGCAGTGTATGTAGAGAATAGGGATGGGGAAAATGTTGGGTACATCACAATTACGTCCACTATCTTGAATTTTAAGCAACTGTCTTAAATGCAAACAACAGCATATAATATTTTATATTACTAGCATATTGTTTGTAGAAATTAAATGGCGGACATTAACAAAGTACAACTGAATATCACGATAATACAGTATACAGAAAGCAATAACATTAATTTAAGAATAGGCTTTATAATATGCACTCCGTGCAAGGCAATAGAATAGGGGTATGTGTTAAACACGACTCTCGACCTTTTCACCCCACTGACAATCCGCTGGCGGGCCTCGGGTCAGTATCGACAGCGGCCCCACAACGACTTTACACGTTTTCCGCCGCGGTTAGACGTGACGGTACCGTTACGAAATTACACGAATGCCGCAATTTTACCGCCATTGCGGTAATAAAGCAACATCCGCCGTTTCACCTCCTCTGAAACGCTAGTGCTTCATTAGTGTATGTGCTACAAGTTAAAAAAAAAATTAGGAGGCGAGCGTGAACTTGGCACTCCCACCTTAAGAACTAACGGTAAAATTAGTCTCTCTTTAGTGCATGGTTAATGCTTCTAGAGAACACCAGCAATTTTGTTAGTACTTTAGTATTAGTGTAGTTATGGCCACACATGTTACGAAACTCCCATAAGAAATATATAAGGAGAGTAAAATTCCCACCAAATTCAAAAGTACTAATAATCTCTTCTAGTGCAATCGTTCGTGCATCGTTAGTGTTTCTTAGTGCACCAACATCTAGCGTTTGTGCTTTATTAGTGTAGGTACTACAAGTTCGTGCTGCCCCGACCTCAAGCACTAACGAAAAATTTATTGCCATTCGTTAGTGCAATGTTAGCGCTTCTAGAAAATACTAATAATTTCGTTAATGTTTTAATATATAGTGCAAAATAATGCACAATCGATTGTACTAGGTGTCATCGTTAGTGCTTTCTTGGGGGCTAAGAAATTTTTGCTTTTAATGTCCAACCTATTGAAACACTAATGTTGGAGTTGGTACACTAAAAATCATGAACGAAACATTAACAATTGCACTAGAAGAGATTATTCGTGCTTTTGAATTTGGCGGAAATTTGACGCAATGAAAAATTCACCATGTATTTCTTATGGAAGGTTCGTGATGTAATTGGCCATAACTATACTAATAGTGAAGCACTAACGAAACTACTAATGTTTTCTAGAAGCACTAACAAATGACATAAGTTTTTCCGTTAGTGCTTAAATTGGTGCACTTGGCTCCCCTAAAAGATTTTTACTTGTAGTACTTACACTAATAAAGCACAAACGTTAGATGTTGGTGCACTAAGAAACACTGACGATTGCACTAGAAGAGATCATTAGTATTTTTGAATTTGGTTGGAATTTTACGCTCCTCATATATTTCTTATGGGAGGTTCGTGACAATCGTTTGGCCATAACTACACTAATACTGAAGCACTAACGAAACTACTAAAGTCTGTTCCAGAAAACCTGATATTAATTTCCCTACCTCCCACCACTTGCCACTGCAGAAGGGGAAAGCTAGTCGTTGACCTTCACAGGGAGGGAAATTTTTCTAATAAACAGAATCGTGTAAACTCTAAATTCGTACGTCAATTCGCTCGCACCTAATGTTGAGAAAACACTGCTGTTCCTTTTAGCCATCAACCTCTAGTAACAAACAATTACTGTTTTTAATTTTTGTTTGCAGAAAAGTATTGCATATTATTTACGTACTAAAGTGTATCCCACTGTAAAACATTTTATTGTCTTAACAAATATCGAAAACATTAAAATCAATAAGAGCTCAATCTGCCCAATTTTGTATGAATGTGGAAGTTGATCCCTAACACGAATACAAGAACTGGAACTGTGGGGTTTCGAAAATAAAATATTGATAAAAATATTTAGAGGAAAAGAGGTGTACATTCAGGTAAATTAAAACACTATACAAGCTTTTATTTCACAACAGCTACAGGTCACCGTGTATTAAAGAGATAGTAAAGTTAATTCGTATAAGATCAGCATGACACGTTGCTTCTATGGGGAAATACGCACCAAGTCACCAAGTCCTATTCAAAAAGCCGAGGCGAAGGAAACTATTAGCTGGGAGAAAGAGAAGGCTTCCGGACAATGTAAAGCAGGATCGTTGAAGGATGGTTGATAACGAAGATGGTACAAAGATCGACTTTTTGCAGGTTAAAATCTAATGGAAAAGTTTGTTTCTGCTACGATGAGCCTTTGAAATTTTTAAGCCAAAGCGTTCGTTATTTTTGTATAATTGAACGAACTCGTATTTATCGTTACTCTTTGTTTCTTACACAATAATCAACTCTTGTCACAACATTACACTATTCTGCACGCCTGAGGCCGCGGTGACTCAGTGGTAGAGCTTTCACCTATGGTGCATGGGGTCCGTGCTTCGATCCCAGCTCACCCCAAGTAAACTTTGTGGTTGACAAACACCGTGTACGTGGGTTTCCTTGCGGATACCCCGTTCCCTACCACTTTCTTCATTCTACCATTTCATTCATTCTAATAATTGTTATCTCCTTTAGCCTAGCCGGCACAATTGTCGGACGAAAAACTCAAAGATTTCATTTTATATTCTGCATGCCATAAGCGGCTATCTCTTGCAAATTAATTACTGCAAATGATTATTCCTATTAATGGAGACTGATAATATTTCTAATACAATAAAAAGTAATTTCCCCGTCTTCTGCAATAGGGACTCAGCAAACACAATTATTATTGGAACATTATTATCAGTATATATATATATATATATCTTTTTCTTCTTTTTAATGTAAGACCATCGGTTAATAAGAGAGGAAACGAGTTTTTTTTAATCATTTCAGGTTCTATTGTTATCTTAATGCTCTGATAATATCTACCCATACATATTGTACTTGGTTTTTGATTTTACACCGTGTGCATGGGTTTTCTTGGGGTTCTCCCATTTCGTTTCACTTTCTTCATTCCACCATTTCATTCATTTCTCATCATCATCGTCTCCTTTAGCCTAGCAGGCCTAACCGTGGATAGTGTGGTCGGTGCGAGCGGTCCCGGTTCGATTCCTGGAGGGGCCACTCGGTCGAAAAAGTGTAACGCTTTTTCAGGCCAACCACCCTGAATGAGGCTTTTCTGAGTTTTCTTCATTCACACCAGGCAAATGCGAGGTGGTACCTAACTTATAGGTCCCAGGCCGCTTCCTTCCTTCCCTTTCCCCAGATAGTGTGCTCGCCGAGCACACATGACGGGGTAAATGGCCATAGATGCTGAAAGCCCAGAAATCTAAATCCTAAATAACATGGGACGTAGAACTCATTTTATATTCTGCACGCTATAAACGTCTCTCTCTTGCAAGTTAATTACTGCTAATGATTATTCCTATTAATGGAGATATTTCTAAGACAATAAAAAGTCATTTCCCCGTCTTCTGCAAGAGGGGCACAGCAAACAAAATTATTAATGGAAAAATATTATTAGTATATATATATATATATATATATATATATATATATATATATATATATATATATATATATATATAGTTCTTTTTAATGTAAGAGCATCTGTTAATAAGAGAGGAAACCAGGAGTGTGCTTTTTTTTTTTAAGCATTTCAGGTTCTGTTATCATCTTAACTCTCTGATAATTTACCCATACATATTGTATTTGATTTTCAATTTTATATTATTATGAAATTATTGTATCAATAAATAAACACCAATTGAATTACCAACCCTGCCATCACTTGCCATTCCAACATTATACCACAAGCCCGGCTGCGAAAAAGAAGAAAAATAAACAATACAACTGTTCAATAAAATTTCCATTATAACACATATTACTTATCTCACTATAATACAGGCAAATGTAATTGTTTTAAAATACGTAGTGTTATTATTAAAGTTGTAATTTATTATTTAGACATATTTCGGTACACTCTATACTTCCGTGTGCGGGGGGCTGATGGTGGAAGACGGAACAGCAACATTCACCTGTACTTGAGCGTGTTGAGGGAAAAATCTTCTTCCTTTTCCTATTACATTCTGTGGAACAGATTATAGTATTCTCTAGAAGCACTATCCATGCACTAAAGAAAGACACTAATTTTATCGTTAGTGCTTAAGGTGAGAGTGCCAAGTACAGGCTGGCCTCCTATAGGGTGAGTTCGCCAATAGTCGACCGCTGAAAAGAAATCTTACTTCTAAGCACTTATAAAGCGTGATGTTTTCATAGTATTTGACAAAAGTGAATTATTTGCTTTATTTGGGTTCTTTTGTACCATGCCGTGTGTTAACTGCTCACTTTTAAAGTTTTGCAGTGGTATATAAATACATTTTACGAAAACTCATCAAAATTCCCACTTGTCGACCATCATCGCTCAGTAGTCGACCGCATTCAAGCTATTAGTCGACCGCGCGCAATTTCTATCGTTTCTATCACGTAGAAGTAATTGATTGCCTTAGGTGATATTTCGAAATTGTATTATTCGCGAGATTTGAACTTGACAAAACGATTATATAGAATTTATTTAATTTTCATGAGGGTTTTCTCCTTAGTGATTATAAATGAAAGAATCACGCTATTAGAATTTGATACATAGCTATTTTATTTGGAATAATGGATTTGAATATTAAATAGATCTTCCACGTGAAACAAGATTCTCTCCTGCGTTATATGCACACGTTATCTTATCACTTATATTACGGTTTTACAAATCCTAAACAAAGTACGAGTCTCTAATAATTTAGAAAATCCTAAGTGTTCACTTTTCTCCTGTGTGAAATATGTTTCTCTTCGGTATTAGGTTTCTCTCCTGTATTACTTGAGCACATCGAGTTATCTTCTCAAATATGATAAGATTTCTCTCTTTTGTTACTTCAGCACGTCGAGTTATCGTCTCATATATGATAAGGTTTCTCTTTTGAGTTACTTGAGTACATTGAGTTTCTTTTCATGTAATAACAGTAAGCTCCTGATTGTTTGTTTATTCAAATCACTTATATGGTACAATCTGCGCACAGGAACAGCTTATCTGCAAGTTCTTCCCATGCATAGCCAGATAAATTGGTACATCGAAGATGGAACCATTTATCACATTAATCGCAACCCACTGGTTTATCCTTACTTTCCAAAGCAAAACCATTTATTATCACTCCACATCCTGCGCATATGGATTGTGCACGCCTATTTGATTGACTGAGAGAAATAATTAAATTATTTAGTCAATAAAATCGGGAAAACACAAACTCTGAACTATATAACGAGTTTATTGTTGGTCTCGGTAGCAACAGCAGTTTTACGCATTCTTGAGAGAGATGGTTAACATAGAGACAAGGGCCGTGAAGCGGCAGCACAGACAAACAGCACACTGTATTAATAATCAAACAAGATGATTGTTTGGGTATGATAACACTTTATTTGAGCTAAGTTGATTTAACAAGACTTTAAGCTAAAAATCCGCCTATCAAGTTTACGTCTACTGACTGACTAATTATTAATTAGGACGGATTGTAAAATGAAATGAGGGTGCTAAAAGATAATGAAAGAAGCTTTAAATAATTCTCAAGTTTCGTCCAAATGTCCCCAAAAAAAGTTGTACTTAGCTTTCGAAGTAGCTTCACTCGCTAGAAGTCTATTGGAAGTTCTGCGGCGAAAGTTCTCTTCTTGAAAACGTGGTTGGCTCTTCCTTCACTTGGTCTGCTGAATCGTCCCTGGAGATTCCAACGCAGGTCACTGGGGTCCTTTATTATCTCCTTGGAAAAGCTGCTTCCGTTACTAGGAGTTGTACGTCGAACAAACCATCTTCCACGAATGAGACTGAGAAGCCCTTGTCTTTCCTTTTTCTCGCTGTTGGTCAACTCGCTTTCTAGCTGCGTCTTGCGGTAGGCTCACTGACCTCCAGCTAGCCATCCTCTTATTCACCCTGCGATTGAGATGGGCTTGTGACGTCATCCAAACTCCAGCTATCCTCTGGTTGCCTCTGGTCGCGACGTCGTCCAAATCCTTCTGTGAACTGGAACGTTCACAGGATCCATCGCCGTAATCAATTACATCTTGTTCATTGTGATGTTCTTCTACAACAGCAGTGGTCGTCTTCTTCGATCGTTTCTTTGTATTTTCCAGTTTGTTGCTCTTTTTTGCTGTTCTTTCATCCCTTTTGCATTTCTTTTCCTCCTCTAGTTTCTTCTGTTCTTCTTGTTTTGCAGTCAGTGCGCCGCGATATTCTTCTGAGCTAATTGCAAACGGTATCTTCTCTACCTTCTTCTTAGGCTTTTTGACTGAACTTTTAGGCCAGAACAGATGCTTTTTAAAAGTTGGCGTTATATATATTGGTCTGATAAAAAAAGTGTTGTTGCGATATTCTTCTGACTTGATTCACTTGGTCCAATAACAGTATCGCTTTCAATGTCCATTGTTTCTTGCTGTGCTTCTGGTATAGAAACCAGAGCTTCAATAGGAGGGTCTTTGGGAGAATAAATATCTTGCCTAATATCCTTCATAGGTTCAGTTTTATTCAGTGTAGTTGATGTGTTTCCTTTCTTCTCATTTGATGGCACAAATTCTGGGATAGACACTTCCTTTCTCAGAATAATTAAAGGCCACTCTGATTCTGTTGTTGGAGCAGACATAACTGATTTTTTGTTTGGCACAATTCTGATTTCCTCTTTCTCTTGTGCTGCAATGGCGTCGAATTCCTCAGGTTTCGTTGATAGAATAGGTGTTATATTCACTCGATTTTCAGTTGTTGCACTTGAGTTGCCTTAACAGCCAATGACTGGAGAAGGTCATTTAGCAAATCCTTTCCAACAGTGAGAGTAGCTTGAGACAAGTGTTCATTGTTGTCATCAACTACAGGGATTTCACCAACTACAACTTCGTCATCTAGTGGTAAGTTGGCACTTTTATCATCAGTTTGTAGTGCTTCGTCCATCGGTTTTTCTGCTGGAAGTTTCAAAACTTCAAGAACAGCGTTGAAGTCAACCGCAGCATTTTGAAGTTCATCCTTGTACACAGTAATAACTTTTCTTGCAGTACGAAGATCCTCTTCACTAACATTTGGCTGAGTGGAAGTACTCTCTATGCTTTTGCACACACTCTTGATGCGTTTTGTGTAGTCAATAGCGTCCGGATTGAAAGAATACAGTCCACATTTGCGAAATCCATTCTTTATTGTTGACGGTGTTGCTGCTGTTGCTAGGACGTCTGCAATAAGTGGTGCAAACGAACTCTTGTAATGGAAGATAAATTATGTTCCGTTAGATAGCTGTGTCCAATTTGTTTTTAACGCCTTAAAAATTGATACATCGCATGGTTGCAAGATGTGCGTTGCATGAGGGTACAGGGCATACAATATGATCTCGTTGTTGTCACAAAATTTGCTTACTTCATAAGTTAAGTGAGTTTTGTGACCATCGATGAAAAGTACGTATTACAGACTTAGGTACATCGTGATCTAATAGCCATTTATTGAAACCATTGGCGACCCACTCAAAGAATGTCTCACTAATCATCCAGCCAAATTCGGATCGTCCTATCACAATCGAAGAGGGAATATTGCGACACAATATCTCTGGGTACTCGCGACTTGTATGGATAAACGATCATTGGAGCAACGGTTTCTCCCGAAGCACTAAATGTTCCTAGAAAAGTAAGGGTTTCCTTTTCCTTATCTTGAACCTCATAAATATTCTTCCAGCCTTTTGGTCCCAAAATTTTTTCAGATGATGTGCTCAACTGAAAAGAAGATTCATCCGCGTTAAAAATTCTACGTGGATCTTCTAGAATGGAAAGATTGTTCGTACTGGTGAAGTATGTCTTAAGATCATGAAACCACGAACGTATATATTCTTCTTTTACAAAACTTCGGCAGACATTTATAAGCTCAGCTGTCCTCATAACGATATTTGGATGTCTCTTCAAGAAAGATGCATACCATTTCTGCCCAGGTCTGTTGTATTTAAATCGTGTTTTGCGTTTGTCGTCTACAACTATTTTCTGTACTGAATTTATGAGGTCATGCTTCTTTCTGGGGAAACCACGTTGAGAAAGTTCAATAAGCCAGTTTGCAAGGGCTTCTTCGTCTGTTTCACTGAGATAAGTACAGCGTCCCATCTTTCCAGTTGTTTCTGGTACCCGTCCATGTAGTTTGTCTAAAACTGTTGTCTTTGGCACACCAAACCTTTTACAGCCTTCACGAATTGAAAGTTGTTTTGTTCTTACAGCTTCTAAAGCGCACTGCATATCAAATTCCGAATAGCGGAAAAAAATTCTTTTATATCCCGGAGCCATGCTATCTGTCAAAAATGCACCAAATTTAAAATGCTTCACCATATTTCTAACAACAAAATCCATTGCTATATTATAAAGCAGAAGTAATTAAGAATATATCAACAAAAGTTGTTTTTCAATATTGATAATCTTAATATTTCAGTGTTCTTCCTGAAAGAAGGTTCTGACCTGAAAAAACCTGAGCCGATTGAATCGATATTTTTTATTGCCATTAATCAGATGATGATGACGTCCTAAGGACGTGAGACCTAGAGTTTAACGTGAGCTCCGAACCAATTGTATTCCCATTGAAAATTGAACCCAGGACTTTATTACAAAGCAGCATACGTTAACACTTACCTGAATTTTGTTGAATTTATTTATGTTCTTTAAGCATTTTTGGCATAGGACGGGATAGGGGAGGGAGAAGGATGAGGGAAGGTGTCGGCCAGAGCCTATTATGTAGGTAACATCATGACATGCGCCTGGTATAACTGACAAAACCCCTAAGAAACCTATCAGAAGGGCCGGTATTGGGGTTTCAACCCCGCACAACTCTCCATTCCCAATTCGTAATCCAGCAGGCTAGGCACTGGACAGCGTGTATGTTACATGCCTCCAAGAAATTATTATAATTTCTCTCATTCAGGGAGACGTGGTAGACGTACAGGAAACTTTTCTTGTTTTCGTTTGTTTGCTTGTTTCTTTGTTTATTATGGTTTAACGTCCCTTCTTAGTATCGAGACTATGTAGAGATGTGGACCTACAGTTTATAGTAATATTCGGACCGCTTCAATTCGTTCTATGCTCTCCCGTTTGGAATTAAACCCGGGACAGAGAGCACCAAAGGCACGGGTGCTACCCATTAGACCAGCGAGGAGGGCTTGTTCTCGTGTGAAAAAAAAAAAGAAACTTGGTTTCACATTGAAATAGTAGATCGTCAGAAAAAGAATCTTTCAACTAAGTTACTGAACAAATTCTAGTCAGCAAAACGCGAAACTAGTATGAAACAGTGCGGTCGACAGATGGCAAGAAATATTCCAACACGAGAAACAGGCCGTCGATTTTTAGAATATGTCACGAAATCAAAAATTTTATACATGCATGTTGAAAAACAGACCTTAATACCAAACAGGAAATAATTTGAAGCAATTTGGCGCACACTCAAATAATCCAATAATCGACCACCCTTGGTCGACAATTGGTTTGTATGGGAAAGAAAAAATGCCAAATTCCGACCACATTTTAACATGGATTTTTTCATTTAATACTTTCCAGTTATTGACAAATTATACTGTACAGCTTCTAGAATAATTTAGTTATGTAAAAAAACATTTCTTACCTCACGTACTATCTATATCCTCGTAAACTGTGCACCTGAGTCGTAATTCTACAGATACGTCGAAATTTATCGGTGAAAGACGACCAGTTGGCCAAGGGAGAGGGAAACAATGATTGTCATTGGTGGTATATGATGCAAGCTTTGTCGTGAATTACTTTCCGCCCCAAAAGAGCATGAGATATATTTTATATATACAATAGTAAGCAAAAATGGTCGACTATTGGATGGCGGTCGACTATTGGCGAACTCACCCTAGCTTTTTTTTACTTGTAGCACATACACTAATGAAGCACTAACGTTATGTGTTGGTGCACTAAGAAGCACTAACGACTGCACTAGAAGAGATTATTAGTGCTTTTGAGTTTGACGGGAATTTGACGCAATGAATAATTCCCCATGTATTTCGTATGGGAATTTCGTGAAATGTAATTGGCTATAACTACACTAAACTATACTGCCTATAATTACACTAATTGCTTCACTATTAGTGTAGTTAAGGCCAATTACATGTCAAGAAGCTCCCGTAAGAAATATTTTTAATTGCGTCAAATTTCCACAATTTCGAAAGCACTAATGATCTCTTCTAGTGCAGTTCTTGGTGCTTCGTTCATAGTGTGTCATATGAGGGGACCAAGTTCACTGACGTTTCATTTATCCTCATCTCGTTCTTATTCTTTGTAGTTTGAGGGAAATTTCCCGAATTTAGGGAAATTTCATAGGTAAATTTTGCTGAAGGTAAAAAGGATATTTTTTTCGATAACACGTCGAAATCCAGAGAAATTCTCGGGTTCACTAATTGATCAATATAGATGCTGAAATTTCTCTTTGTTCTTCAAAAATGAACCAATACAATAGCAATAGTTTGTGTGCGAGTGTGTGTTGAAAGTAGCACAGTTTGCACCCGTTGTTAGCTGGGTGTATTTGTGTGTATATTTTTGTTTTAAAAATGGCGGAGCAAGCTAAAAGAAGCAAAAAGCAAAGGAATAAAACAAATGTAGTTGTCACTTCGTTTAATATAGCTAAATTAACTTTATTACATAAGTTCTATCATAAGAATTGAACACTCAACAAAGTAGGGAAATTTTGTTAAGAAATGGAAAAGATTGTGTCAATCGAGGGAAAGTTTTTTAAGGAAACCTACGAACATTGCTTGTTGTCAGAATACGTTTATAATCGTCAATGGTATAATTATCTCGAAATTGTCCGAATCACGAAATTGCCTGAAGTTACTTTATTCGAATCTTAACAAATTTTCTCAAACAGCTAATAACAATTTTGTTGATATTTCATAAATAAATATATCATTGATAACTCTTACAATATAGCATAAATCATTTGCGCTTTAGAAAGTTCACAAGGGTTAGTTTACTCTTGGGAATTATTTTTCTCGAAAATTTCCTCAGGCAATTTTGATCATATTTCGTAAGTAAATATTTCATTAATAACCCATCAATTTAACATGTGCTTCTCTAGAAAGAGAATCGACAAGACATAGTTTAATTTGGGGATTGAATTTTGTTCGAGAGAAATTTTCCGGAAACACATATTATAATTTTGTTCGTATTTCATAAATATTTCAGTAAGAACATAAATACGACATGATTTTAATTTAAGAACAGGAGCGAGAACTACAGTGGTTTAAACCTTTTTTCTACCTTTTGCTAAAAAATAACGCACCCAGGTAACATAAGATTAGGGTTGCCATAATTGTTTGATCCAAAATACGGACAAACCTTAACCCTAAAATGCATTTTGATGCAAACTGGCATCATAGTTAACCAACATTAATAAAAATAATAATGATATTCTTAAAATGTCTATATTAGCGAATAGCGCACGCCGATGCCATGTGGCAGGAATGTAGTTAAGCTTTCTACCACACAGTTTTCGTCTAGTGGCATAGGTCGGACAGAGGGTGTTAGGAGAGCGTCAGAAAGGATATACAGGGTTTTTCCGGGAAGTAATAGGACTGATTTTATTCCGCCATGACTGTACTTCGGAGCGTGCGCGCACCGACTGGATCCGGTAGAGGGCGTTCCTAGCTAACGAACGAGCGGCTGGTCAGTTGTCTCCGAGCACATGGAGAGTCAGGACAGGCTTTTTCGCGCGACGTGTTTCTGTGAGTGGTGCAAGCCGAAAATGCAGCGTTCGTTACAGCAGAGGTACGCGATTAAATTCTGTGTTAAACTCGGTAATTCTGTGACAGAGACGTTTGATATGATAAAGCAGGCTTACCCGGATGATGCTTTAGCAAGAAGTGGTGTGTTTCGGTGGCACAAGGCCTTTTCGGAGGGCCGGGAAGAGGTCGCTGATGAAGACCGTGCTGGAAGACCTTCGACTTCGACAAACACCGACAATGTGACTCGTGTGCGCGAAGTTTTGAACTCAGACCGTCGACTAAGTATTCGTTTAATTGCCCAGATGTTAAATTTACCAAAAACTGTGGTTCATGAAATTGTGACGGAGCATTTGAACATGCGCAAGGTGTGCGCGAAGATTGTCCCAAAAGTGCTCACTGACGACCAGAAATTGCGGCGAGTGGAATTGTGCCAAGAAAATTTGAACATGTGTGAAAGTGACTCCCAATTTTTGAATAACGTAATCACAGGTGACGAATCATGGATCTTTGAGTATGATCCCGAGACAAAGAGGCAATCTTCCGAGTGGCACACGCCGGCATCTCCTCGCCCAAAAAAGGGAAGAATAAGCAAATCCAAAGTGAAAACGATGCTCATTGTCTTTTTTGACATCAAAGGCATCGTCCACCATGAATTTGTTCCTCCTGGACAAATCGTCAACGCCAAGTTTTACGTGGAAGTGCTCAAGAGACTCAAACGAAGGGTCAATCGGGTCCGACCAGACATCGGAGCCGACTGGAAGCTGCACCACGACAACGCCCCGGCGCACACCGCCTTTCTTGTGAACAGCTACCTGACCAAGGCCGGCATCCCAACGCTTCCGCAGCCGCCCTACAGCCCAGATGTGGCTCCCCAGACTTCTTTTCGTTTCCTCGCCTGAAACGCCCGATGAAAGGCAAGCATTTTGAGACGACAGAGGGGATCCAAGCAGCTTGCAGCGCGGCTCTCAAGGCTATTCCGGAGAATGACTTCCGTGACGCCTTCAATGCTTGGAAATCGCGCTGGCAGCGCTGCATCGACGCTATTTTGAAAGTTTTTAAAGAATTGTAACGATTGGCTCAATAATTTTTTTTAAATCGACTCAGTCCTATTACTTTCCGGACAAACCCTGTAGAAAGCACAAAACGTGCACGTTTGTTACTTGTGATATTTTTCACAAAATCTTTTTTTCTCAACATTTAAAAAATCATTGTTTCACAATCTACCATATCACATGGTTTCTGCTGATATTGACACTAAACTTTGTTTTCACTAGTGTAATACAACCATAACATCTATCCTGTAATTTGATACCCAGCAAAAATATTTTTAAAAAAATATGATTTTATATTATTTACACTTATCTACGTAATGCATAAAGAAAGAAAGAAGAAAGATAATTTCAACATGAAGAAAATTAATTCGTGCAATATAGGGTTAAAATAACGACTTGTCAAAGATACGGTGCCCAAACTCTAAACAAATATTTTGAAATTTCTTACCTAAAAATCACCTTGTTTTGTTATCGCACTATTGTTTACTGGAATACTTAAAACACTATTGAAAACTAACGTTTTATATTTTTTCTCATTAACACAAATACAATAAATCATGCCATTAAATTACATAACAAGAACCCTGGAATGGGAAATAGTTACTAAAATATAAGTTATATGATGAAAACACAATTCTTTTCGCCCGAAATTTTAGTGATTCCCGACTCGGAAATTTTCGGGCAGCTCCGAAAACTGTGAAATATGGACAATTTCCTATTTCATGCTTTGTATGATGCGGACACGGGCACGGACCAAAAAATACAAGCAGCCCGTACGAAATACGGCCTTTGGGATCCCTACATAAGATCAGTGTTTATCTTCGAGTACAAAGCAGAGGATTCGTGTTATGTGTACTCTATAATCATTATATTCAACAATTTTCCATTGGTGCGACGTGAAAGAACAATTTAATGTTAGTACGATCAACAATCACGTAATCAATATTGTTTAACACCTTCTTCATCAGATGGATATCTAATTTCCTAGTTTTCAAGACAATGTTCCTGACAGGCATTCAGAGCCAGTCAGTTTGCATGCTGGTGCTAAGCCAAGAAGTAAGCTCATCACTAACAGATTGAAGGACGAGCTCATCTGTTTCCCAGCATGGACTATTTTAAAGATAGGGATTCCGTGATTCGAGATTGTCATGCGACGTCTAGTAGAGGTGCCAACAAGTCTTAGCCTCTTTCGATTGAATATAAAGAAAATAATAATAATAATAATAATAATAATAATAATAATAATAATAATAATAATAATAATAATAATAATAATAATAATAATAATAATAATAATAGCTCAGTCTGGGAAACTACAGTGTTTCTTCATTATACCATATTGATAATGAAAAAGTATCTGAGTGGATCGTGATACAGAAAAAAAAATATTAAGCATCATAATACCAAGGTTGCAATTCACAAAACAAATAGTAAGCTGGTAAGAATGTTCAAGATCTTTAGTTTCCAATGCACAGATCAAAAGTGGCCCTTGTTAAAATACGAAGTTCGAAATGGTCCTAAAGGGTAGGGGAGTTGGTAAAAACATCACAAAACGTTCTCGCCAACCAGGGAGCAATTGTCATTTATCCGTTCCTGCTACCAACAGCAGGAAATACCAATTGTAAAACGCTAAATTGTATAGCATATTGATGCTTTGAAGATGGGAAAGATTGCAAAGCTCTAGTTGGTATTGGGCATAAAGAATAAAGTTACGGCAAGATTTGAAAACGCGAACCAGACAATGGTCAAGTTTAAAGTTAAATTCAAATGTTCGTAAGCAATCCTTAAGAAATTTGGGGGAAATTATAAACACTATAGAGGATATCAGCAATGCTGTAAATTAGGTAGTGTTGCCAATTCGGTAAGACGAGTGGACAGTGGTGAACCATAAAAATGTAAGTGTACACTTTAATAACAATGAACACTTGCACACTTCAAAAGCAATTTGAGGAATCTCATTACTCCAAACTTGATCCGACAATTGCAAAATACAATAGAAGGAAAAATATTTATACTGAAAGAACAGTATTGCCTGAGTATACTGTATAAGTATATTCCAGTAATTTTGTAAAGAATATTTAGAACAGAAGAGCTCCCAAATTAATACTACAAATTGTGTACACACTTCTCAAATCAAGCATACAAACCAAACAGTATAACTGACAGTGGATTAAACAAAACAATTATTATCAAAGAATCATGGCGAGAAGACAAATGGCATGAAAGTCACTACTAACTATTCCATTTATCAATCCTCAATGCAGTAAGTAGAGACCATTGGTAATAGCGAGTTATAATGAGGCTAAATCTATTTGAGATTCGAGTCCCTCTGAAGAGCATGAGCGTGTTTAACTGTCTTTGATTTTTCTGTGTTAGTGTCCCTGTCCAATCTGGTATTTTAAAAAGGTGTAAGAAAGAGAATATACGAGAAAAGAAGTTTCTCAAAAGGGTTTCAGACGTTTGGCCTTAGTTCGTGTGGAGCAATCCATTGTGAATATTAAAACTTATTCATGGATTATTTATTGTATGGTTGTAAATAAGTTTCACTCTCATTCTGCGGCAGTTAATTTTCATTACTTTCCTATCAGAATATTTTAAATTCAGCTCTCTGCAGATGACTTAATATAGTCCGTTTAGTGTATACATTTGACGATGGAATTTTATACATTAAATCAAACGATGGAATTTTATAGGATAGAAACCAGTTGCGAGACGTTTCTCGAGCGATGCATCTGCCTGATTCTTAAGCGACAAAGTCAATGGAAATAGGCGTTTTGTTTTCCAAACCATTAACTTTGCACTAAATCTAATTGTGATGCTATAGGCAGTTACAGTCTACGAACCTTTTTGAAAATAAATTTAGAACAAGTGGTCCACAATGATTAGTTCTCGGTATTTTTCAGACTCTTATTATGACAAACCAAGCTATTCAAATTGTTGTATTAGCACACGCGCCTTTGGCGTGGGAGACCTGGGTTCGATTCCCGGTTGGAGCTCATGTGATTCGGATTCCACGTTAATCAGTACGTCCACGTCTCATATAACCTCGATGCTGAGCGGGACGTTAAACTCAAAATCAAGTCAACTCAATTCAAATTGTTATATTTGTTTGTAACTCCGAGCAAAAGACCACCTATGAAGCAGTTATGCACTAATTCCGCATCTCGTGTTCTTGTAGACCGTAGCCGTACACAATTGTTGTATTCTCAATCTGCTACTATATATACAAGGTTATTATAAATAATTGGAGCAATTTTACAGCTCAATAATAACTATATTACTGTATATATTGCAATAATTTTTTCACACACAGAGAAATTCAAAAAGTTTTTCTTAACAATTACAAATTTTGCATATGTGCCCCATTAGTGATTCGACACATATCAAGCCGAAAATCAAATTCTTCCCCCGGCTGAAGTTAGGGGGGCCCAATCCAACCATACTATAGTTTATCATCGTATTATAGTTCATTTGCAAGCCTACCGTGAAAATTTTAGGGGGGCCAGGGAAAATTTAGGGGGTCCCGGCCCCCCCTAGACCCCCCTGGATATGGGCCGGTGTCCCTATCAATGATTGTTGATGAGGGCTCGCAGTTCTTGCAGGTTTGCTGATAGAGGAGGTATGCACACTGAATCTTTCACATAACCCCACACAAAGAAACAAAGTTCTACTCATGGGGTTAGGTCAGGAAAGCGTGGAGTCCATGACATGCTCCTGGCGCCATCTTGTCTCACTGCTCACTGCTGCGCTCTCGTGGGAGAAATCTGAAGTACACCTGCAACAAACAAAACTTTTTGATCTTTTCTACGTTACTGTTGAGTTTTGTTACAATATCTCAATTACAAGAGCTACAGTGAATTTAGCGACAGAAATCGCTTCAATCATTTCTAATAACCCTATCTAGTCTCCATGTCCTAGGAATCTAATGCGAAAACTATGGTAAAATTTCGATATAATTAGCTAAAATTGGTTTAAGGTATTTGTATGCGTGCATAATATTCATATTGGTATGTCTACTTCTTACTCATCTTGCTGAGCAGTCAACTTCACAAGAAGTTGATAAAGGAGAAAACTTTCACACACGTAGAATACTACACGCAGTAGTTATATAAAGTAATAGTGTAATATAATTTGATTTTATTGTAACTTCATGTTTCTTCCTCTCGATAAACACCACCTTTATGAAGCCACCTATGTGTCGGGTGGGTAGGATTCGTGCTACACTGAAATTTAGAGAGAGGGAGGGGGTGGAAAGGACTATTGGACGAGAAAATAACAATGTGGGGGAAGATGACAAGAAAAGGAAGTCATGCAAGAGCAAAAGGTTTAGGATAGGGACATGAAACGTACCGTATTAAAGAGAGGGAAATGTCTTAAGGAGGAAATGAAAGAAAATATTCTGGATTTGGTAGGAGTTTGTAAAATTAGATGGCAAGGTAATGGAGTGTTGAATAGCAGGAACATAGAAAGTTTTACTCAGGTAATGAAAACGGCGGTCATAATGGTGTAGGAATAATTCTTGGTAAGTGCTTAAATGAAATGAAATGAAATTTTTAAGTTTTACGTCCCACGGTTATGCCGGTTAGGCTAAAGGAGACGGTGATGATGAGTAATGAATGAAATGGTGGAATGAAGAAAGTGGGAGGAAACGGGAGAACCCGCGCACACGGTGTTTGTCCACCACAAAGTTCACTTGGCGGGAGCAGGGTTTGAACCAGAGGTGAACGCTCTACCACAGAGCCACCGCGGCCCCTAAGTGCTTAAAGCAGAAACTAGTGAAAGTACAATGTGTTGATGGTAGAGTTATGATGTTAAGACTTAAAGGAAAAAAGAAGGATCTAGTAGTGATACACCATATGCACCGACAACTTCACGTACAATTGAAGAAGTAGAGGAAAATTATAAGAAAATAGAAGAAATTATAGATAGGGAAAAGAGGGGTGCATGTGTAATTGTAATGGGAGATTTCAATGCAATTGTGAGAGAAAAGCAGAAAGGTAGTGTCGTAGGAAAACATGGTTTAATCGAAAGAAATGAAAGGGGAGAGAGACTGGTCAATTTCTGTACACAGAATTCACTAGTAATTGGGAACACGTGGTTCAATCAGCACAAGAGAAGATGATTATATATATATATATATATGGAAATCACCCATACACGGTGGAAGACATCAGACAATGTTGTGATTCAGGACAGGTATCGGAATACCTTAAAGAACGCGAAGACCCTTTCCGGAGCTGATAATTTCTCCAATCATAACCTGTACTGGCCGAAGTGGATATTCAACTGAAAAATGTAGCCAGAAGAAAAGTAGACAATAAGATGTTTAATACTGAAAAGTTGAGAAACGAAGAAGCAAGATATCTTTTCGTTGAGAAATTCGAAGAAAAATACTCAAACGAGAAAAAGATAGATGCATGTGATTGAGATACCAAAAAATGTAATCGCTGGGAGACATATTAGGAGAATACAGTGGGTGAGAGAGTTTAATACTGCAACTCATGAATAGCCTGCACCTTCGTTGAGTATTGAAGTCCGTAGGCCTATATAGGTTTGCATTGAAATAAACATTAATACACAATATCTGTTGAACATTACGCGAAGCTTGCGGACAGGTTTGCAGTGAATTTCACGGGGTTCGATATTGTAAGGATCCTAGCGAGCTTCTGAGACTTCCCCACTGTACACTATAAGTTAAATTCGTGCTTAATTAAAACTCTATTTGATTAAATTTAACACTGTTAACCGTTATCACCTGTGCACTACGGGCAACAATCCGCCAGTAATTATTTATTTTTCCCTTTGTTTTAGCGCCATAAATGTCTATGTTCATAAATTTATTTGTGTATGGTTTTGCACATACGTAGCGCGGAAAGTAAATTTTGGCTTCTACGCCATATGCATCTAATTACAAACACACCTATAGAACGAACACAACAAACTTGGAGTATATAGTTTGTGTATGGAAAATCATACACGAAGCGCTGCACAGGAGAGCCGTGTGCATACATATGGCAGTCAACTTCCTAAGAAATTTATAATAATAATAAACAGAAAACGAAACAGTTATTTACATTATTTATTTAAGCATTGAAGTGCAATTTATTTAAGCTATTTCTTTCTCTCTCTCTGAAGGCAACAACCCTTAGGATGCCAAGAGGTAGAAAAGGACTTGTGGCACTCACGACTATAGGGTGGTGTGTGATTGGCACATCGGGTTCCTTTGCTGTTAGTCCCAGCTTTCTAGACCGGATGTAGTTATTCCCGGTAGAAAATACAAGAAAATATACCTTTCTATTACTATTAAAGTAAATAGTTACACTCATTACCTCAATGTGATACTTGTTTGTTTAACTGTATACAGACAGCTGATCCGTGGAAGGATCGTTGATAATAATAAATATAATAAACTCGACAAATCCGCCAGGGTAAATAATAGGTAAAAATTTGCATCACCCTGTTGATTTTGCTGGGCACGCCAGTGTGCCGCGTTATCCGGTTGTAGCAAACTGGAATATAGGGCATGGCTTTCTAATTTTCCCCAACTATTTTAACTGCTTCAATTGAAATGAAACTATAATAATAAGTGAGTGAATTTAGTCTTCTTACCCATCGATTTAGAAATAGGGTCCGCTAGAATTGTATATATAAAAAATAATAATACTCAGAATTTTATAGAGTAGTTTGTTTTATTCGAAATGGCATACTTCTGCATCTGTTTGGGTTGGAATTATTTGAAATCAAATCAAAGTTTTACGACCCACGGTTATACCGGGTAGGCTAAAGGAGACGGTGATGATGAGAAATGAATGAAAAATGTGGAAGAAAACGGGAAAATCCCGAGAAAACCCATGTACATGGTGTCTGTCCACCACAAAATTCACTTGGTGCGAGCTGGGGTCGAATCAAGGATCACATGCACCGAAGGTGAACGCTTCATCACTAAGCCACCGCGGCCCATCTGAAATCATTTATAGGAGAAAGTGACTACTTCATGAAAACATGATATCGGACACATTTGTTTAAAAATACCAGGTTTTTGTGAAACATTGCTTAATATTCAGGAAAACCTAAGTCAATAAAATAATAATAATAATAATAATAATAATAATAATAATAATAATAATAATAATAATAATAATAATAATAATAATAATCTTAAATTAAAAACTCTAGTTTAGTGGCATTGGCACAATTCCACTAGTGCATTGGCAATATTCCACGAATTAAAAAGAATTTGTTTACTTCTCATGTAAGTGTAGAAGGACTTAATCCCTGTTGCATTCAATATACAAAGAAAGTGTCCAACTGTCAAGTGATATGCTACATAAAATGCCCTATGCAACATAATGTAGTATAGAGTCATCATTTCTAGGTTGTCTAAAGAATACTTTTGTTTTAGCAAGAAAGGAAGAAAATAGAAAATGCTCAGTTTTAACCTAGTAGAAAGTTTGCAGATTTAAGGGAAAACGCACAGAGTTGTTGGATATTAAATGTAGTTCGTATTAATGGAGTAAGGCACCGTAAATAGTCTGTTGTCTGAAATATGCTGGGAGTGACCAAGCCATTACCTATGGAAATATCGAAATATACGTTAATGGTGTTAGTTGCAAACTGTTGTAGAAATGACAAATTTAAGGAAATCTCTAAAACTCTGAAATCACAGATCCAAATTGACTTACTGTTAAGTAAAGCTGATAAATCTGACTAAAACAAAAAAAAAAAAGTCTTAATGACCTGTATTACAGTTTCAGACATATCTGCCTCCAGGATTTTTTTTTAATATATGGAGACATTTCTTTAAATATAAAGTTCTGTTTTGAAGTGCTTAGAAAAGCAAAATCAGATCACGTTTGAAAGCTTAATCATTTATTCCCCTTTCATCATGTATATACGAAGACGCTAAAATGAGGAACGATAACATTGTTATAATGGGAACAGATTTCTGATTTGAATACCAACCTTAAACCACAAATCCAAAATAAAAATTATTCATGTTCCTGATACTTATTGCAATATACAAGTATATATGTAGAGAGAGAGAGAGAGAGAGAGAGAGAGAGAATGTGTGTGAGAGAAATATAATATATGCTTGTGTTTTTAATTACAACTTAAAAAGTTATTGTAATTCATAATCTGGATTGTCATAAAGCGGTTTGAACGCTTGAAGCGACCTAATGTCATAAAGCTTCTTTTTCTTGAAGCTTTTGTAAGTAATATCGCAAATAGTCCGATGCTTTGTATTACGTGCCAGAGAAATAATTACATGTTTTTATCAGAATAGCATCGTCTACCTCTTGCTTCTATTGATGATATAAAAATAATATTGAGTTGATTTTGAGTTTAACGTACCTTTCGGCAGCGAGGCTATATGAGACGTTTACCTACTGATTAGCGTGGAATCCGAACGACATGAGCTCACATCGGGAATCGAACTGGGTCCCTTTTGTCAAAGGTGTGTAAGCTAACCGCTTAGTCACAAAGGAACTCAATATGAAGATAGATTACTATACATTATCCCATAGTACTTCACTGACCTATTTCTGTTTTATGATCAGTTAAAATAGTATTTCTGGACACTGCAGCGAAAAATGTAATTGCTATTTAATGCACTGTGAGAAACATACAAAGAATAAACACAATAAAAACGAAACAAAAGAAATAATTCAATGCAAAGTGTTTTGCCTCTCTCTAATAAATCATTCAATATATTACGAGTGCATATCTCGAGCATTTCTAGTAGAACTAATAAAACGCGCTGGTTTTATAACTTGCCTCTGTGGTCTGATGGCTAGCACGTGCGTCTTTGGTCTACCGGGTCACGGGTTTGATTTCCGGTGTGAGAATTTTTGGAATTTTAAATGTCTTCATTGTGTCTGTGTTCGTGTCCCTGTCGTTTAAAGTTACTGGAAACAACTGTAAAACGTGTATAACCTAGCAGAAAATATACACAAGTTACTGAAAAGGGGAAAGCAGACTTCAGTAAATGAACTTCAGGGCCACCTTTCGCGAAGTAGTAGTGCGCATTTAAAGAGTCAATATTACAAACTGCAATAGCCAGAAATCCCGTCTTAAAGCTTCTGACTCTCCTCATATATGATAGAGCGCGCTAAGTTATCAAGTGACAGAGTGAGGAGTGCCTAAAGCTCACGCGCAAAAGGCAGAGTCATGTTTCTTGTTGTAACTTTGTAACTACAAGTAAAATATTAAATCACCATACGTTTATAATGCATACAACAATTAAAGTGTTCAAATCAGTTATATCTAAATATATTGACAGTGGCGTATTTAGAGGTTGGTTATCGGGATCAAGCTCCCTGAAATAAATTTTTACACTCTCAATTTCATTAAAATTTGTCTGTACCCAAAAGGGAAAATGTAAGTGCTTATTCACGTGTTATGCATAGTCCCTCCCCGAAACAAAATCCAAAATACGCCACTGTATATTAATATCATTAGATATATTATGGTTACCACAGTCGTTGTGCAAAGAAATGTTCTTGACGCTTCATATCCATATCTGTTGATAGTGCGAATTACAAGGGATATGAGGGGGAAATCCCCTTTGGTAATACTGGATGTACGCTACAACCAGATGCATCATTTGAGACTTCGCTTCAGGGGGGCAAGAGCACCATCGACATAAGACTTTCACGTTTTGTACTAATATATTAATATACAATTAATTAAAGTATATGTATTTCGCAAACTTGTGGTGGGTTTATTGTCCCCTCTAGCTCCACTAAATGACGCCCTTGGCTACATCTATTATAGTTTCCCATGCTATTTGTCCTCTAAAATGACACCCCTGGCTATAGCATACATCCAGAATTACGAAAAGGGGTTTCCCCTTATCCCGCTTGTAATTCGCACACTGTTCACTGATAAAGACACGAATTACCAAGAACATTTTTACACAACGACTGTGGTACCTATAATATATCTAGTGATATCAATATACGGTGGCGTATTTAGGATTTTGTTTCGGGGAGGGGCTATGCACAACACGTGAATAAGCACTTACATAAGCAAAGGAGGGAAACCAGAAAGTTACGAAAATGTGGGTTGACAGTCCTGCGCTGTGTGCTTATACGGTTAGCGTATTGGCCTGCGGAATCTGAGATAGTAATTTTAATTCCCACGCAAAGAAGCAATTCTATGTGTACATTTTTGTACTCAAATAATAAGTTCATACATTTTAACTTCGATAAGAATAATGTATTTATCAGTAATTTATAAATTTGCAAGAAAATACAAATTGCAACAAAAATGATTTGTCTTTCTTGTAAATAACCCTATGGCCGCTAATCATAATACCCCTATTACTAAGTACCACTTCATAAAGTTAGTTTGCAAAACAATTATCGAAATTTGTATTGTGTGTAACTTGAGTAAAGTACTAATTGAAGCTAAAATGTATAAAATTACTATTTGGGAAAACAAATACAGAGCTTGCCTTCCGCGGGAATCGAACTCAAAACCTCTGAGGCCGGACTTCAGTACGCTAACCATCCGACCACAGACTACGGGACTGAAAACAGATATTATCATAACTTTTTCTTGTGCCCTTATTTTCTCTGTGCTGATTCAAGCGCCATCCGTGAAAAGCCTGTCTTCAATTGTTGTTCTAATCATTGATCATTTTCTTCTGAAGAATCGAAATGTCCAATAAGAAATGTGAATTCACATTTAAAATTTTAAAGTTACATCACGTACCTGCGAAGGAGTTATGGATAGGGGTAGCGTTTGGTATCATTGGATAGCCTTTTCAAAACTACTTAACACATGTTGTTATTGTTTTCCTGATATGTATATTTTGCGAAATATTTTATCGTTTCAGGACTATGAAGACATGCACACACTTTTATATATATATATATATATATATATATATATATATATATATATATATATATATATATATATATATATATATATATGCGTATATTAGGGTGGTCCTTATTTATATGGGGGGAAAATAAATTTAGGGATTTCTTTGGACGAACCACCTAAAATGGTTCCATATGGGACTGAATTCAACCAGGAGAAAAAATAGATGCTTTGAATAATTTTAAATGGTGCCTCAAGCGACCTAAAGTTTTGAATCGGATTACAATACGTATTCTAGTATATGGGGAAAATCTGAAATAAACCCTTGTAATTTAGAAACGGCTTAAGGAAATGGGAAGATGTTTTGTATAATGGAACTAGAGAAAGAGATATGCCTAATTTTGTATAGCATTATCATGGCAGCCATATCGAAATCCGCCATCTTGAATTCAAGTCAAACTTTTCAAATAGAAAGAGGGTCATGTGACACATCGTTTTGAGGTAGCGTTTCACCAGAAGCAAAAATCTAGCATTATTTTTAAGCTACCTATAATCACGTAAGAGTTATTACGTCTGAAAAACGAAATACATTGTTGTAATGTTATTTCATTGTAGTTATGGACCAGAGATTTGTAAGAATTTTCGAAGTCTATTACAAACTGAAACAAACTACTAGAGAAAGTTAAATCTTTGTTTCGGCATGAACTACAAGTAAGTTTCCATTAAGATGATTCACAGACCATTATGAGGAAAATGAAACATTACAACTTGGAAGAAATTTAAATGCCCCTTATTTATGTAACAGTTTTATGGTAAGTTTTTAATCTTATTTGCTACATACTTCACTTTTGTCACATCTAGGTAAATATTGTCTACGGGCCAAAACTGTGTGCAAAAGAAACTTTCTGCTCCTCATTTTTCTTAAGAACGTTATAACCGTTACCAGGTTATAGAAGTATTTTTGTGGACGTTCTGTATATTTCGGAAAGACAGTAATAATTTTTTCGATTTATACTGTATTCTGCGACGCCAATAATTTCTTTCTTCGATGCGAACTGTTTTCTTCCCACGCAACAGAACAAAGAAGTCTCTATCGTCTATTTGTATATATGTTCAAAACAGTGCTTTGTGGTGTGAACATTTCAGTGAGCAACGAAGCTTCTCAGTGTTTCCCCTGACATTAATATGCACAGTACATATTCTACAGTTATTTGGAACTGAATTAAGTGCTTTCTTTTATCGTTTATGGAAATATTGCAGTAGATTAGAGCAGATCAGAGTAGACCAGGTGTCCAAGCGTCAAAACGTTGCCAGTCACATCGCTTTACCACTTTGTTATCTAAACATTCTTTCTAACAGTCAAGTTATCGCAATGTCTCGTGCGTCGTGGCCAGTGGACTGATATTAACGTGAACTTTTTTATATTCTATTTACATTTCCATACAGGTCATTTAACTTGACTGCTTTTAAGAATGAACTGCCAACATTGATCAGTAGACCAATGCAGCTCGTATCTCGAACTCCTGAGTCCGAGGAGTGTTACTCCATGTTTCGAGGGAGCAGCCACGCACGTCGCGTCGGGAATCAAGTATGATGTTGTACTAAGGGGCACAAGCTATTATCCAATGAAAGACGTTTTCTTACGGCTAACCCCAGTCAGTAAACCCCAGCTTCACACACCTTGTGCGTACTTGTTATAACGCGCCCTCTAACATTATCATTCCACTTTGGAGACTACGTAATTTTGCTGAAGACTCGTGTCGACTCTTCAGTACTGTTTGGAGTAGCAACCATATCACCACGTGGGATTATCCCGGAGACTTTTCACCAGTGCTAATCCCCTTAGTGCATTAGTGGTGTGAGAAAATATATCTAGTGAAATCCTTATCTTAGTCTTCAATCCTAATACATATAAAGTGACAAAGGGCTAAAATATAGTGAGAAAGTAAAGTGTGATTTTATTAAAGAAAATAATTATACATATTCACTGTTAAGTGTGATCGTTTCTCTTCGTCATTTTTTAAAATAGTATTTTAATAAATAAGCATAGTGTCGTTTAATCCAGTGTGTTTTTGTTATGTGTATGAGTGATGTTTGTGTGCGTTGTGGTCTCAGCGACCTTCTGATCCTCGTGAGGTTTTCGAGAGGAGACATCCGAACCTTTTGGTGCCTAATGCTCATCTTATTATTGAGACCGGTGGGCAATTCGGAGAAAATTTAGTAATCCTTTTTTGCAAATGTCCTTTAACGTCCTACTCAGGTAAGTCCAGGTACCCGAAAAAATGCTCATTGGCAGGACCACGGAGGACAGACTACGGAATGCGGTTGCAACATTGTTGTAATCTTCTATTAGTTTAACTTTCTGCTGCATCGTTTGTTACGTAGATGAATTTAACTATTGTCTTTCCTTGAACATAATCACTGTTATTTGACCATGAACTCGTTTGGATATGTTAAACCCCTCGTGGAAAATTTGTGTGTTTGTTGTAAAGAAATCACTTATTTCTCTTTTCACAAGAATTTTTATCGTATCACATCTTGCGTCAAGCTTCTTAGCTCTTTCACGGTTTCTCCTTACAGTTTTAATTCTTTCAACATTTTTTTTAAATTATGCTAACTTCATCATCAAAAACTCCAACGGTTTCTCCGTCAAGTAGCAGAGATGGCGAGAAAATTTAGAAAAAGCCACTTCAGGTAATTCAGCATCTATTTGTCAATAACTGTACGAATCTTTCAAAAATTGCAGATCCTGTAATGGTGAATGGGATTCTTGATCACATTTACCAAGCTTGCACATATAGTCATATCAGAAAAATGCGTGCTGTCCGAAGACCCGTTTCTACTTGCTTCGTTAAACGAAATTGTTGGCGAAAGAGAAATATATTTAAATAATAGATTGCTCTTCCCATCCATCTTACATGGTGAATTCCTCCAGGCAAACGAAAGAAAAAATCCTGGAGGAGGTACACCATCCAAGAATATGATGATTAATTCTAAAAATTCCCTGTAATCTTCTGTGAGGTGTCCTGCTTCTGCAAGTTTGATAACAAAATTTAATACTTCATTTATTACATCGGAAATATTTTTCCTTATATCATCATCATCAGCAATTCCTGTAATAAAGTTAGTGTAATCTATTTTAAACCACTCGTTCTCAAAACGCTTAAATAAGGGACCATCCGATCCAGATGCAAACGAAACACAACACTTATCAAATTCACATTTTAAAACCAGTTCATAAATGTAGTGTCTACAAGGAAGGTATAGAAGATTTGTTGGAGCTTCTGCTTTAGTAGAATGCAAGCACCGTTGACATGACCCACAATGACTGAATGCATGAACTTTACCAAGTTCCATTCTTCAAGCTAATGAACTATGGTAGAAGCACTATGTTCTTGTCTTGATGACAAAATGGGAACACCAGTTAGCCTCTCATGACCATCTCCTATAATAATTATTGATAACGGAAAATTCGGCAGTAGTTTTCCGTCCCAATGCACAACTAACGCACTTGATGCACTCTGATTTCTTTCTTTCTTTATTTTTTTTTTTTTTTTTTTTTTGGTCCTGTGGAACTTTGGAACGGATTTTCTCCCGCCATCGGCGAATGGAAGACCTATTTATTACTAGTTCCTGTACATTATGGCCTAATACTTCCGCCGTCGCTGTCAGAATATTTATTGCTGTTCTGTCAGTGACTTTGTATCGATCAAGAACAGCAATTTGTCTTGGAGTAATAAAATTAGTTTTTCCCCTGTTACATCTCTTGATGGGTCCAGGCACACATACACCTATTTTTACATTTTTTCTAACTGAATTTTCCTCATTATTACTTGAATTGCTTACCTCCATGTCTTTTGGTGTATAAAGTTCAAGCAAATCATTTTCAGGAGTGCATTTTCTTTTGCGTTTCACTTTCTTTTGAAGCTGTGCATATCTCTTTTGTTCTTTTCACGTCAAACTCATGTCTTTACCAAGCATGTTACCAAGTCGTTCCTTCTGTCTTTGAGACAAAATAAACTATCTTCCATGATTTTAATAATACCTGGAGCATTAGCGTGGGCTATATCAAATAAATCAGGCAAGATATTTAAGAAGGCTTATTCTTTTTGCACTTGCACTTCACTCGACCTTTTGTTGTTCTTTCTAATGCTCGGCATTTCTCATACAATGCTATCAGCTTCTGATTACTGCGTTGAATATCCTTTACCTTTTGGGTATCCTTGTCTTTCGCTAAATACCGCAGTTTCTTTAACAGCTAATCGCGCACTTTCCCTCCGAGAAATCTTTTCACACGTAATAACTCACATGATTACAGGTAGCTTCAAAATAATGCTAGATTTGTGCTTCTGGTAAAACACTACCTCAAAACGATATATCACGTGACTCTCTTTTTATTTGAAAACTTTGACTCCAATTCAAGATGGCGGACTTCAAGGTGGCTGCCATGATAATACTAGGTGGCTGCCTATACAAAACTAGGTGTGTCTCTTCCTCTAGTTTCATTATCCAAAACATCTTCCCATGTCCTTAAGCCGTTTCTAAATTACAAGGGTTTATTCCAGATTTTCCCCATATACTATGTATTGTAAACGGATTCAAAACTTGAGGCACCATTTAAAATTATTCAATGGATCTAATTTTTCTTCTGACTTAATTTAGTCTCATATGGAACCATTTTAGGGGGTTGTCCAAAGAAATTTGGAAATCAAAAATTAAGAACTACCCTAATATATATATATATATATATATATATATATATATATATATATATATATATATATATATAATGCTTGTAATTTCCATAAAAAGTTGCAAGTGTAATTCATAATTTTGTCAATTTACAAATTTTTTCAAATACAAGATAGCTACTTCCCAATATGGATTTAAATCGCAATACTAACATTCAGTGACAGGCTTTGTAATTTTTTCACTTCTTACGAATAGCTTCGCTGCTGAAAGGGACGTTAAACTCAAAATCAACTCAACTTATATCCTGATATAATCGTACCGATACAAGATTTCGGATAAAGAACACGCTATGACTGTTGATTTCAATCGAATTTCGGAATTGGACCTTTAAAATCATGTTTTTCTTATTTGTTGTAATAAAAGGATATAAGGTGTAGAAGTTTCAAAGCAGATATAACGCCAAGGAGCAAATATATCGAATGATTTTTTTTTTTTTTTTTTTTTTTTTAAATAATTACATCCTCGCGTTTGGTGCGAGACATCTGAGTTTGAATCTGAAAGTAAATCCGGTTTCTGAATGTGTAAGCGCATATGTTTTATTATAGAGGAAGATAGTTTACTGGGAATTTTCCATAGGAGAAAGAACAATTGACTTACATGTAACACTTCCCAAGTGTAACACTCCGATTTTGATAAAATTTAGCAGTTAGATACTACACATAAGCGAATACATTTTTTTTTTTTTTTTTTTTTGCGGAACAACAGTTTTAGAGAGCAAAAACCCCCACCAAAAATTTTGAAAGTTAACGCCCGAAAGGCAAGAAGAAGTGGGCCGAAGTGAATGAAATTGTAAACAGATATTGTAGACGTAAAATGAGGGAATACGTATTTCATATTTTTCTGGATAAAACGGTTGGGTGGGACACGGACTTTCTAAACCGTTAACTACGAAATATCACAAGTGCAATTCGGCGGAGGCCTTGGCCCCAATACTGGTTTGGGGGTATGGGGGTAAGGCCCCCTCCGAAAAAGTAAATTTTACTGTAGTAGCGCAGGAAGGAGTGAACCGAAGCAAATGAAATTACGTGTAGGTATTGTATATGTTAATAAGACCTCTCGTGTTTCCCAAGTGTCAGCATCCCATTTGCTTCAAATTTGGAACATCAACAGTAAATAGGAAATAAATCGACGCGTGTTTCTGTTTATGGGGAAAAACATTGTAAGGGTTAAAGGTGCCTCCCGAAATGCTATAAAATACGCTATATTGTTTGTGTTTACTGTTGATGTGCCAAATTTGAAGAAATCGTAATGGGGACACTTGTTGAACACGAAAGGCCTTATTTTAAATATATAATATCTACACACAATTTCATTCGCTTCGGTCCACTCTTTCCACCACCCAACGCTTCGGTCCACACAACCATTATTATTATTATTATTATTATTATTATTATTATTATTATTATTATTATTATTATTATTATTATTATTATTAGGAAAATTCGAATCACATGCCTTATCTTATGGCTACAATATCTGTACACAATTTCGTTCACTTTGGTGCACTCTTGCCTCTCGGGCGTGAACTATCAAACTTTTAAGTGGGTGCTTTTGCTCATAGAACCGTTTCTCCGCAGAGAATAAAAGAACCTTATTCATTCCCTTATTTTGTATTGTCCATACAAAGTAGGTTGCAATTCTTCATGTTCTTTAGGCACTTCTGACAAACTGCTATTAGCACTTTTGAGCAAAGATTCATATTTCGTGATCAAAGATTTGGAGGAATCCGTGCTCGACCCAAACTTTTTTTCCAGGAAAATGTTAAATACGTGTTCCTTCATTTTATGTCTACAATATCTGTGCACAATTTCATTCACTTTGGTCCACTTCTTGCCATTCGGACCTCAATTTTCAAAATTTTCGGTGGGAGCTTTTGCCCTCTAAAACCTATTTTCCGCAGAAAATAAAAAAAAATACGTATTCGTTAAAGTGTAGTATCTACCTGCTAAATTTTATCAAAATCGGAGTGTTACACTTGGAAAGTGTTACATATAGACTTGTAGAGTTTAAAAAAGGGCCGCAGTGGTTCAGCGTTCGCATCTGGTGCATTCCATCTCAGCTTGAGCCAAGTGAACTTTGTGGTTGATAAACACCGTATTCGTGGGTTTTCTCGGGGTTCTCTCAGTATCTTCATTTCACCCTTTCATTCACTTCTGATCATCACCATCTCGTTTAGCCTAGCCGACATAGCTGTGGGACGTAAAACTTAAAGATTTCATTTCATTGTAAAGTTCAACGTCCTTTTCAGCAGCGAGGCTATATGGGACGGAACTTACTGATTATCGTGGAACCCGAAACACATGGGTTCCCGCCGGAAATGGAAGACCAACTGAGTACGTAACAAGTAGTGACTATTTTCATGAATACATGTATCATATAAAAATCTCTTCAAGTCTGACAGTAAATAATAATAATAATAATAATAATAATAATAATAATAATAATAATAATAATAATAATAATAATAATAATAATAATAATAATAATAATAATTATTATTATTATTATTATTATTATTATTATTATTATTATTATTATTATTATTATTATTATTATTATTTTACATAATACTTGAGATGCAAACTATAGTTGAAGTATTGTAGAAGGAATATTGCCTAACTCATAATGCTAATGAGAATTGTCAGGTTTCTAAAGGGGTGGATCTACTCTTCACACCCTGGGATACCAGTAATTAGGTTAATCCTTCTTCCACTCTACAAATAAAGAACTTTTTGGGTCATCTAGCACTGGAAAAGGATTAAGTTTTCAACAGGAAAGTAAAACTTTAGATATTGTTTTTTCTGTGAAACAGTTCATTGTTTAGCTTTACTGAATTTAGCTTTAATGGAACGAATTAATTTCTTTGTACGGGCCACAACAAAAAGGTGTCAATTCTAAAGACAGCAGAAACATAGGAAGTAAACATAAATCGAAACCTCTGCTGAGCAAGTACTCACAGAACAGTATATCTTAAAAACATTTAACATTTTGATTTTGTCCTATGCCTAGAGGTCAGTACAATATTGTCTGTTAACGTGTAAAAATTGCCTGAAGCAAAGTGGAACAGAATAGTAAATAGTTCTGCAGTGCTCAATTGAGGCGTATAGTTTCTAAATCCGCCATCTCCTTCATAAAAGGTTTCGTGAAAAACTGATAACTCAGAGTGTATGTGAGATAAAATTTTCTTTTTAGAAATACTTTCCTGCTTTCTGGACATTCATTATAACTACCAAATGACAAAAATCTCTTCCATCGTGTCGGGCATGGAAAGGAATACCAGTAAATCTACTTTTTTTGAAAATTGGAGATGGCGGATTTAGAAACTATACGCCTCAATTTAAGTCAAACAAAATACTCGAAATAAGGAGTGAATCCTGGCTGTTAGCAAATAAAAACTATTTTATGAGCTTTTGGAGCAACCAACTGCACATACTGATAGAAATAGAAGCTACTGCAAGAAAAAGAAGAGATTCAAATGCTTCATCAAAAGTAAAAATATGCTTCGTAGCAATGGAATTCCGGCTATGAAAAATTATAATAAATGACCGCGGCGAGATTTGTACACAGACTCCCACGTTCGTAGTCCATGACTTTACCGTCTAAGCATTGATTATTTGATTGCTGTCGTCTGATATACCAATGCATTTCGGGCACCATTTTGGAACATGAACAAGAACATTGATTTACATGAACGTTGAAGCGAAATAATTAGAATGATGGGATTGACAGTTTGAACTGTCCACTATTGAAAGGCTAGTGAGGCAGTACGACATTACTCAAACTCAAACTATTTTTATACAACCACTTGCTCTTATGTTAACAATACCGATTTCCTAATTAAATTCAATGTATAGATAATTGTTGAGTATTTTGAGTTCAGCGTGCTTTTCAGGAGCGAGACTATATTAGACGGGACCAACTGATTAACATGGAATCCGAACCACATGAGTTCCGACCGGGAATCAACCAGGGTCTCCCACGCCAAAGGTATAGATAATTGTGTCTTATATAGCAGCTAATATTCTTGCTATAAAGTATAAAATAACTGAACATTTGATGTAAATAAATGAGAAACCTAAGATATTGCAGATTACTGAAATTGCGATTTAATTCAATTTTAAGCATTATACAACTATATGATTGTTCAAGTTGCTTCATAAACATGCAGATTATGAATTATAATAATTTTTTCAATGAAATGAAATTAAATCTTTAATATAACGTCGCATGCTTATGTCGGCTAGGTAAAGGAGACGGTGATGATGAGAAATGAATGAAAATTATGGAACGAAGAAAGTTAAAACCAGGAGAACCCTAAGAAAACCCACGCACACGATTTTTCTCCACCACAAATTTCACTTTGTGCAAGGTGGGATCAAACCAAGGACCCCATGCACCAGAGGTGAACGCTCTACTACTAAGCCACCGCGGCTCTGAAAAATACAACCATATTTATTCTCTCTCTGTGTGTGTGTGTGTGTAGATAGATAGATAGATAGATAAATAGATAGCAACAGATATCAGAAGCATGAGTAATTTTCATTTTGGACGTATGGTTTCAATTTGGTATTTAACTCAGAACTCTGTTCTTAATGAGTTGAGTTGATTTGGAGTTTAACGTCCCTTTCAACAGGAAGACTATATGAGACGTGGACGTATTGTTTAACGTAAAAACCGAACCACGTGAACTCCCGCCGGGTAGTGATGATGATGATTTTGAGTTTAACGTCCCGGTAAGCAGCAAGGCTATATGAGACGTGGACCTACTGATTAACATGGAATCCGAACCACATGATCTCCCACCAGGAATCGAACTGGGTCTCCCACGCCAAAGGCACGTACGCTAACTCCGCCAGGAATTGAGGTCTGTTCTCATTGTAAGAATGTTAACATTCCTTATTTTACTGTCTTCGTATAATTTTGGTGAACGTGGCGAATAAATACGACTCAGCTTTGAAACGTGACAGTTCATCTGATTTTGTTTTTTCAAGTACTTCAAAATAGAACTTTATATTTTAAAACAAGCCATTCCTGTATCGAAGAAAGAAATTTACTGTGCTTAGGCTCGAACCGCCACCCTCTGCTTCTAGAACTTCAACAGCATTATTAAACGAGTTTGACCATAGAGGCAACTCACAAAAATGCGTTTGATATAGCTAATAAAATCGCTCCACTTGTATTTTAAATAGCCATTTTCTGTCTTTTTCAGTAATTTCAACTGAAGATATTGATTGATTTTGAATATTGGAACTTTATGTGAATTGTGAATTGTATGTTCATCTCAAAAATACATTATTTTCTGTTCTTTCGAGTTTACGTATTTGTGAGTGTTTCTAATACCTGTGCACTGTGTGGAGTCATTTTCCCTCAATTTTTTCTCGAAATTTCTTCGCGTAATTATCTGACAGACTAAAGTCTGAGAACAAGCAAAGTATTTTGATTGTAATTTTCTTATTTTGCTTTATTTTTTCCCAAAAATTATAAGTGCTTATTCATTACTAAACTGCTTTGTTAAGGAAAGCACCAAGAAGCGATAATATATAAGAAAACTGAGTTATTAATGAAAATGTGGAAGGCACAGTATATGCGAACTTTTAATTGCGGGTGACGATACCTATCAGCACTAACTTGTTCATCAAAATTGAAATACATATACCATTATTTCTCATGAGAGGTCACAATTTTTTGCCATGTGACACTAACTTTGCAAAAATAGAAAAAAATTAAAGGAAGAAAGAAAGGGTGGAAACACCAAAAAACTGGGAACACATAGTAGAGAACGAAGCACATTTTGATGTCATCCGCATGAATGGTACTGATTTCCATGAATACAAAGACCATCTCAGTCATTATTTTAAAATGTCTGTGCAGCAAAAGGACTAAAGATTCTCTTTTCCAAATACAAAATTTTTAAACATTCGTACTAGGAAGCTGGAAAGGTCTTGGTTGCAGAAACTATGGGAGGATCTGACTTAATTATGTATAGTTTAAAATGAAATTCATCAGATGTATTTTTCAGTTGTGTTCCCCTTTACCTCTCAGGACTGCCAGTAAAGGCTGGAAAGCTAGAAAATTTGAATCGTCTACTGAGTATTTATCACCGCATGGACGTACTTTCTACACGTCCTATCAAGGAGTCACTACAGACGAAACACCATGTGAGTCGGAAGGAAGCAATAGACTATGAGTAATAAAACTAATGTATGTAAACAAACCTTTGTTGATGGTTTTTAGTTATTCTTTTGCATTTACATTGCATCACAAACTTGTACTATGTACAGTAGTTAGCAACTATTTTCCGTTTATACATTATGCCATACTATATTCAATATGTAATGTGCGATATAAAATGATATTTACGCCATACTTACACAACATGTAACCAATTATTCACGCTTTCAACATGTATTGGTACATCACAAACTGCGGTCATCGTCAATGTTTTGCAAAAGATTCCAAATCCATAGACATATATACATATTTTTCAAATTCATATTTTAGTTTCATGCAGTTGAGACTTTCAGGAATGGCAAAAATTAACATAACTCATAAAAGAAACCACACAAGGGCACTTCCAGAAACAAACATTACCTGTCTTACTGCTTTAGTTCCATCCTCACAAACAAATACTCCCGTGGACTTGGGACGTTGTACAATTCACGTCTTCAATTTGTAGTACGACCCATAAGCTAAGGTCACTAGTGGAATAATTATTCTTGGTGTAATCTGATTGTTTGTCACTTTCAAATCTATATCAAATTTGTTAAAAAAAATTCAAATCTATTTTTTGCTGATTATTTTTCGATCATAGTTTAAACTTAAAACTTTTAGTTTAAAAACATTGGTTTGAAATTTTGCGAAATGTAAATTTTTGGCAATTTTCACCCATGAAAGGAAACGAAATGGGTACTTAAACTTATTCTGGCACATAGTCCGGTCATATACAACCGTACAAAATTTTTGAATTTGGCAATTTCCAAAAAATTAAGGAACGTAATCATATGTACCTCTCCCAAAGTGTAGGGAATTCAGCAAGGTGTCCCTGCCAAAATCAAGAGGGCACTAACCCATATGACGTCATACCATGTGTCCTTTCTTGTTGGTTTTTCAGGCAAGAAAACAACACAAGGCAGTATGATTGCTCTCTCGATGTGTGAAGGATGTTGCTCACTAACTGAGCTGTAAGACTTGTTTTTTTTTTTTTTTTTTTTTGTATTGGGAACGAATTTAAAACATTCTAGAAATTACTTATGCGTTTGCCATGAACATTATCGGAAAGAGTTGGTTTGTTTAATTTAGCGGTATTTAAAAAATACAGTGTTTTCCCATTCTATATTCTTCATCAGACAAAACACTAAAATGTTAAGAAAAGTATAGAACCATATTTCTGTCATGGGTACATGCGGATTTCAATGGGAAAAAATAATTTCGGTTTGTCAACGTTTTGATTCACGAAGAGCGTTACGGAACGAATTAACTTCGTAACCCGAAGACTCTTATATATATAAACTGATTTTCTGCGGAATTATAACACAGAAAACGGCATAACTGTTTTGAACTGTTTTCAATCCATCAAAGGGCTGAAGTCATTTTCATTAAAATGTGTATCTTAAGGGGCAGCGAGGAGGTTAAAGAACATTAGATCATCACACTAGTAAAAACTACCCATGCTAAGATAAATTTCTAGTTTTACTTTCTTTTATTAATTTGAAGACACTGAATCTGAAGAAACTATTTTAAAACTCATTCGCCCATGGTTCACGAGAAAAATGGTCCCACATTTGGAAGTTTGAAGTACCTCTAATGTCGATAGTAAGGATGTCCACGCCCGTCCATGCCGTCACGAGTCCCAAATTTAAGAGGTGGTTCTATGTACCTCTCCCAAAATAGAGATAAATTAGGTCAATCACCTACTACGTTGTACGACGTATTGCCTATGTTTATAGTTTTGGCAAATGTTTACCCATGACCCAAACTTAAGGAGGTCCATACCTAGGTCCTATACTACCGTAACAAACTTTAAATTTGACAATTTCCAAACTTTTAAGCGGTTTTCGTATGTACTCCTTCAGAAATTTAGGGTGTGGGCCAAAGTACGCCTGATAAAAGTTAGAGGCGGTTATTCTAGTATCTCTTGATCATAGACCCCCGGCCAATAGATGTCATTTTTTCTGACCCAGTACACTATATGCAGCTGAATACCAGTATATGGCGCCAACAACCCTACTACCTTTCCGAGGCAGTTCTTTCTTCTTTCAGTGAAGTTACTTTTTCAACAATCATTTGTAAACCATTAAATAATTACATACAGCAACGAAATAAGTTAGCGAGAAGGCTATTTGTATGTTTTAAACATGAAAGTAACTTTTCGTTTGAACATTTAGAACCTTTTTTGGCTGCACATAAATGAAGGTGATACGCAAATAATGCAGCAAGACTTCTATCTACTGTTTCTATATGTAGGTAATTTAATTTATTATCCACTTTTTTTTTTTAATTGGGTTTTGTTTATGATGTGAGCGATATTCTTCTAAAGGGGCATACGTCTTCATGTATTATGGGATAATACTTTGGAAATAAAGAGCATTATTTGTTGTAATGAACGATCTACGAATATACCTAGTTTTCAAACCAAGATACCTAGTTTCATATTCATTGTGTGTTCTTTCAATAAGTGATTTTACGAAACTACAAAATGTTTGTCATTGATTGTATATTGTGTTCCTTGATATTAAACGTACTTTATAGGGTAATCATTTCAATTTTAATAAGAAAATTAAATGAAATGAACTCTTTTAGTTTAACGTCCTACGATTATGCGCATTAAGTTAAAGCAGACGAATAATTAATGCACATGAATGATGATGGATGTAATGTCCCTCGATCCCGATCCAAAAGGACTCGACTCTGAAAGCTAGAATATTAAAAATAAATAAATAAATAAAGGAATCCTTACCCCACAAGACCAAGGACTCGTATCCGCTTAGGTTACCATAAGCTGTAGTTAAATATCCCAGACGCAAGGCACTTAATATTGACCAATTATTTTAAAATTTGGTATAGCAAAGTTAATTCTTCAACTAATAACAATTTATTTACAATTAATAATTTCAATATTAACAGCAAATATAATAGACTAGACGAGTGTATACGTAAATATTTACTTTGAATATATAAGTAATTACTTCAACAAGACTTATCTGCCTTTCAAGAAACAAATTTTAACACTTTTGATCCTAAGCCCAAGTCAGACTCGGTTTGGCTGTTTATTCTAAAACGCCGAATCCAGAGTTCAATTCGTTTTTTACGTAATAGCCCCTCCCTATGTAACTTATTATAGTTCCGGTCGGTTGTCGGCCGTATACTGTAAACCTGACATCCAGCGAAGAGTAAACGAACTTCTGCAGCTTGATTGTTGTGATTAACTTTCTTCGTTTGACTGCAAAACGCTCGATAATATAGTGGAATATTTTGTTTAGAAAACTATTTAATTTTACAGAAGTTGTCGTTTGAAGCAAGTAAAATGAATATAGAAGAAATATCAAAGATTTTAGAAGAGTACAGTTTAGATCCCGTTCGGAAGGTGAAACTGCCGATTCAGATTTAGATCCTGATTTCGAAATTTAAAAAGCAGGTGAGTACATGAAAGTTCCGTGCTGTGCAAAATCAGCGCCCGGGGCGGGAGTATACGACGGCACCCTCCTCCCCGTACATATGCGTGAAGTCGACAGACCAGCCGCAAAGCGCCAACATAGTTGGCGGGAAGCGAGGAAAATTTCAAAAATAAACACTGCTTTTCCTTGGTTTTGAGCACTTTTTGTTACTTTTTCCTTCCATCTTATATATATATTTCCTTTTTCCTCCCGAATCTTCACAATAACGGAACTCAGCGGTCAGTTCCCGTAGATTTCCCGCTCCTTATTACACACCATTGTCACTGTTCGCACTTTATACGCAGCGGAAGTGTAATTTTTCTATTGTAATTGTTTTTTCGTCTGTTCCAAAATTACATATTTAAAACAGCAGTGTAGCGAAATACCTCTTCTAACCTCACCAAATTATATATTCAAAATAAAATCTAAACTCCAAAAACTTGTTTACAATGTCTTTATTGCGTCTATTATTATTTAGCAATGTGCTATAATTTTTTTAAATAAGGCCAAAACCCCAGATACTGGAATAAACAAGGTCAGATTAGCCCAGGATCGAAAGTGTTAAATAAGTCAGGTTATAACACATCATTTTTCGTTACCTATAATATCAATTTTTCAATTTTCTAACAAGATATTAATAATTTCACAATTTACTAGTTTTAGTCAAACGATGCGGCAAAAAACAACCTATCTTATATAGTAAATTAATTACGAATACTTCGGTAAACTTTAGCTATGCTTTTTTCTCGTCTTGCAATCTCTGGAATTTGCTTGTATTTCAATAATAAGCAAATGTGCCTAACAAGCATCAATCAGAAAAAAAAAACCGACTAATCAATCCAATTGGAGGCGACAAAACCGAAAACAAACGTTAAATATCACAAAGACACAGAAGGGATAGAATAAGTTAATAAAGTCTGTTCTTACCTTTAAAAATCCGCAATCTGCTCACCCTCCTTTTTTCCTTCTCGAACTGTGCCAAACATTTAAAGGAACGAAGAAAGGAAAACAGATATGGAAATTGAAAGCTACAGCGTACTGGCAAATACAACAAGGATCCTTCTACAAAACTCTATTCGCCTCTTAACCATCGGACTGGTTCACTACAACTCGCAGCAACACCAACCAGAAGTAGCGACCAGGCACGGATACAGGACGGACTTCTGGGTGACGGTGGGTTCTAATACTGCTACTTAGAACTATTTTTAAGAGCTCCAAACTCTGGGATGAGTTTTATTTACTAGATCCGCCACTGGTAGCGACAGGTCACAACTGACCTTCCAATTCTACACGGAGCACGAAGCAGGGAAGAATTCGAGCTCTTGGCACATCGTCTTAACTACAAACTCTTTTTGTTTTTAATTTACACAATCCAATATCATTTTAATTTATAAACATGATTAGTTTAAATATCATTTACTTCTTTTTCACGTCCACAATTAATGTTTATTTTAAACACTATTCAGGTTCTATTTCATTTGATTCCATTTGGTAGTCTCGTTCATTATGTTACTGAGGGGAGTTTTCTAATTCGTCGTACCAAGGTAGGGGCGGCTCCAAGGGAAGTCACATTCAGAGGCTGCTCCAAACTATGAACTATTACATGTAGAAATCGGTGCAGTAGGAATGTGAAAGGAAACGGGAGTACCCTTACAAACCAACGGACATGATATTGCTCACCACAAATTTAGTTGGCCGGGAATCAATCCAGGACCCCATAAACTAGAGGTAAGCACTCTAACACTGTGCCACCCTCTAATCAGGAAAAAAAAAGTAGGCTATGATTACTGGATAGTATTTTTATCGTTTGTTTCGTAAAAAAAAAAAAAAAAGTTTGTTTAGAAAACAAACAATCATCGTTATATTTAATAATGTTCCTCGGTCAGTGACACCGCCAAATTTAATTTCTTTGTTGGGGGGCAAATGGAGGGGCACAGACATTTTAGGAGAAACAAATATTTTTATGTATAGCGAAAATAGTAGTTTTACATTACTTAACCTACATTACAATAATTACAACATGTCTGGGGACGGACGAAGTCATCACGGGATGACCGGTTCCTTGCCCCTTCTAGCGTCGTCACTGCTCTAGATACAACAACCACTGTCCTTCGGTATGTTTTGAGTATGTACCAAGGACAAAAATGATTTCCCGGCAAAGATAGCTCAGGTATTGTTCGTGTTGGTGCGATGCCATGCTAGCTTTTACAGTACGAAGCAAAAGTATCAAACCATAAAAACGCTAATGCGCCCAATTCAGTAAAGCTAAATACAAAGTGTTGCTGAGCAAGGGCGCCCATGTTGTGGTTTCCAAGGGGGGGGGGGCAAGTATGAGCGACGTTTCAAATATAGTTTCAAATTTTGCTCTAACTAATGTAAAAATTATATTGGGTTTTCAATATTCCCAAGTACAATTTCCTCTTAGGGGGGCCAGCGCACCGCCTTGCCCCCCCTGATGGGCGCCCTTGTTGCTGAGGTAAGCAACGTACATTCTTTGAAAAGCACACACACACACACACATTCTTTGATTCTCCGAAACAATTTTAAAACTATGTATAGAGACGAAATGGTTAACGTTTCTGATTTAAAAAAAAAAGAAAGAAAGAAAGAAAGATATCTATTCTAATTATATTGGATGGGATGATCGCCAAAGTTCACATGTTAAAGTAAGGACAATATTTAAAACAAAACATTAAGAATTAAAAAATAAAGGAAGATCTTTTTAAAGTGGATTTGAAATATTAGTGTCGAGTACTACTTATAAAAGCTGCACCTAAAAAGCAAAGAAACGGAACTCTCAGGTAATTGTAGGCAAGAATTAAGATCTTCGTTTGTTAAACGCACTTTAAAATACTTTTCATGTATTCAAAGTGTAGCTGTTGTTTGAAATTTAATAAAACTAATAATTCGCGAAATGCGCGGAAGGAAATATAAGCTTTGTATTTCATACTTAGAGGATGTAATTTTTAAACGCACGCGAAATTTAAGATTACAATTGAAAGGCTCGGGCAAACATAATGGTATATCACGTTTTCTAACTTTTGAGTAAACTGGAAAAGAAGATTGACCATTTTCATGCAACTCAATGCAATTTCAGATATCAAGCAAGCTTCCCTTCATCTGCAAGTACACTTTCGAAATTAAGCTACCTACATACTCTTCTGTGGTTCTATCACAACTCATTCCATCTATTAACTCAATTTCAATTGAAGTGGCTCTTACAATTATCTTTCCCCAAGCCGCATAATTTAAGTCTACACTTCCACTGACAACATCAAATTGGTTTGTGTCTAATTTTAAAATATTTATTTTGTATGTTTAAATAATATTTTTACATATATTTTGAGTATCTTGCAGGTAACAAGAAACACTAGGGATGTAATTACGAGAACATGCTTTCTCATATTCCAGTAGATAATTAAGCGCAGAGCATTAGCCAGTAAAGTCGGAAACTGCTTCCTAAAGCTCGTATACTTTGCTCGAATGCATTCAATTTTATGTCAAATGCACAGAAAAACTGGATCCTTTGTCTTAGGTAACCTTTACCCATACACTTTCTGAACAAGAGAATGAGCTCAACGGATATCACGTCTGTTATTCTTTCACCCATTCTCTCTTGTGCTTCAGGAGAACAGAAGCAGCTGGAGATGGGGTGGTTTGCATTACAAAGGGCGTCCATTACCAGTCCCTGAAGGTGCTCAAAGCGGAAGCCAGCAGACGAGGGTCTTACTTGGTTATTTATGTGGATAGAAGATGAGAAGATGCCCTCTGAGGGAATGGCCGGAGATTAATCAACGCATGAAAGAATTTCCCCCTTTTCTGGAAAAAGTGACATGGTACAAGGAATATTTTATTCTGTATTTTTATTAAGAAGAAATTTAAAATAAGACAGGGAACAGGCAAATTAGGATTCTCTATTCCTTTTCAAACATAATTTTACATCTCAATTTCTCGGATTGGCGTAGTCCATTATAGTGAAGAAAACTATTCTTTGTTATGCTAATTAGATATCGAAGAGCAGAATTAAGCATATTGGCTAGGCTATTACGTTTACTATGTTCTTCGAAGCACATTCAAAGTATATAAACATATTAACAAGAGTTATTTCTTTTTCTTCATTAATTGCATGGCTTTATGAACTTGCTTCTAAAACTTTGCCACATATTAGACGAGGTCTATCATGGCATAAATTTCATTTAGTTGCTGAGTCACAATTTACCACATGGTTCTATGCTAACTGCCATAAGACCGGTCTATATTAATCAGAGGACAGGACACCCGATCCGAGGTTCAGTACTGTGAGCAATGCAACAAAGGATAGTATCGCATATTCACTTGAACAAGTCCCAGTCACAGAGATCTCCAACGTTGTGACTAAAACATACAGCCTATACTCAGGCTTTTCTCTACGTATCCTCTCCTGGTTTATGCCGGCCCTCCTTTCATCTAATATGCGGCCGGCCTAAGGACCTGGCTTCCAATATAGTTTTAGTGCAACGGAAAGAACATTTAAACTTGTTAAAAGCTTACACCAGGCATGCGACAACTCGCAAATTAGCTTACATAAATTTTGCTTCTACGAGATAGAGCCAGTGGGAAAATTACCCGTGCAGGTGAAAGAAAATCCAGCTGACGAAACGACAAGATCAATTAAGTGAATGGCATGCTAAATTCAGCGAGATATAAATAAAAAAGAAACATGAGGTTACCTAAGGTGAAGATAGCTCCAATTGTACAAATTTAAAGCAGTGTATTGAGGGACACGGTTAACTAAATAATGACATCTAGGATTAATGCTGTTCTAAATCACAATTATGAGTAAAATAGAAAACACACAATTTCCTTGAAAGTTATAGTAAAAATAATAATTTTCTGACTCCCTATGCTTGTTAAACGACGGTTATAGATCAATGCATTGAAGATTACTATTCTAATGCATGCAATATTATGCTGTCGAACTCCATAGTTAGGAGTGAACAATACTTGTTTTGACAATGAATTGATAATCAACATAGAAATTTCTTGCTCCGAAATTCGGTTCGTTAAAAAATCAAGATGAACAAACTCCATGGTTCTGGATAAGTAGAGTAACAAATAAAACACAGTTCTGACCAGAGCAGAATGAAATATATTAAAAACTATACTTACAATGTGTTACAGTTTCAAGGACCTAACGTCCTCTTCATCAGACACAAACACTCTGCTCTGGTCAGAACTGTGTTTTATTTGTTAAAAAATCAAGATAGGTACTTTTCTTGTAGCATATCGTCTAGGTGTTATCATCATGGATAATGACATTAATCAAATTGACGTAAAAGAAATAGAATATAGACGCTTCTAGTCATATGTCATGTGGTCAATTCGACTCGACTTAAAATTGTCATTCCCTCGAAATCGCGGCTACTAATAAAGGTGGGTAACATAATGAAATCAAAGGTAGGGTTGCAAGAAAAAGTTTCGCTACTTGAATTCGATAGCTGCTTTTCGCTACAAGTCAATAACAGTAAGTTTTATTTACAAGGCAATAATATAATTTGCTTTCTACCCAGTAATCCCAGAAATTTAGGTGGAAAACATATTTACCACAACGGCTAAATGCACATGGTTCACGAGCCAATTTGTTACTGAACAACAGAATATTTCAGACAAATATTTCCTGAAGCGTATAAGAGTATTGGGGTTCGATTCCCGTATATTCTTGATTCAGGTTCCATTTATAAGAGTGCCGGGTTAATGTCCCTGTGCGGGAACGACATTTATAAGAGTATTGGTTTAAGTCCCCATGAAGGGCTTAACCATTTTATGAGTGGTTTTGGGTTCGGTGTTGAGCTATTATGATAGATTTGGGTTTTTCTTCGGGTACCCACCGCCACTGACGAGCCACACGATACGATTACAACTGAACATTATATATGGTGGTCTGACCGTCTCCAATAGCGTGGGTTCGGAAAACAACCATGTCTCTCGTAACCTTAAGGGACAATATACCAAATCTTTACTATATATAAAACTACATGAGCTGACAAATTATTGAGCACTTCCTGTAGGGCTACAATGATTAAATTTGTAATGATTGTAGCTTTCCGGAACTAACCGACAGAAAAATTGCCAAAAGTGAATATTTTGAAATTTTAGGAGTCTAAAGAGGGGATGAAGAATTTCCCCATGTTATTTAAATGGGACTTCTTTTGGACCTATAATCTCATGTGTTAGGTATAGTCCAGGCAATTTACAGTTGGACCTGGGCAAAATTGCAATAGAAGCTTTTTAAACAGTTTTTGATTCAGGAATCATTATTGAATAACATATTCAAAATCCGACAAAATCGGACCACGGGAACACCCCCCAAAACGGTTTTCAAAATGGCGGACCATGGTTAAAGAATCTTGCGTCTATCTTGCAATTTTCTTCTGTATCTCGGGTTCATCTCATCCGATTTTCACGGTTTTGTTGATGATGACGTTTGAAGTAACAAGAGGTCCCGGGTTCCTACAGTTTAACGTGGGATCTGAACCACATGACCCCACCGGGAATCGAACCCGCGACCTCTTCACCACAAGGTGAGAGCGTAACCACTCATCCATCGGAGACATTATATAACTACATAAGGTTTCCTAAATCATAAGGGGAAAAAATTATAACCCTCCCAAAAATAGTATAAATTTATTCCAAATGTTTTAATATACAGGGTGGCCCAAAAGTAGGTACAGTTCCGTACTTATCTCCTCCTGTATTTCATACCATTTCTTATTGTTATCACCTAGCTTCTTTATTATTTGTTCTTAATGTATTTTTACTTATACCTTAAGCCCGGAACAGCCGAAGGAAATAAACCCATAAGCTAGAATGTTATACTTTGCAGGGTGTATACCTCCGTTTGGGCCACCCTATATTTCTAAATAATGTTTAATTTGTGTGTTAGTTGCCTGTTTTCTTAATTTGTTTTTATTATTAATTTTTGTTTTTACGGCTTTAATATTTTAAAAAGCAACTATTTATAATTTGCTTTTTTTTCTGTTTTGTTTTCAGATTAAATTACACATTTAAAAATGGAGATGTCTGAATATTGTGTGATATGTAAGGAAAAATTGGACAGTAAGCAAGAGATAGTTAAAATTAAACAGAAAGGAGCAGATGGCATAGATGAAGCAAGCCACAGGCGCAGAAGTGATGTTGCTGTTCCTGGTATTAGTGTCCATGTTTCATGTCGGAAACGATTTACAGATTCAAAGGATATTGGTGTCAAGAAACGGCAGACTAGTGATGAAACAAAACCAAGAAAAAGTGCACGTTTAAATGAAGACCCAATTCGTAGTGCCACTCATTGCTTATTTTGCGATACATTTGTGGACTTTTCTTCGAAGCATAAACCGTCATCAGAGCATGTAAAAGTACGTACGTCAGAATTTGTTGAAAGTGTTAAAAAATGCTGTGAAAATCGTTGTGATGAATGGTCACTTAAGGTACGAGGACGTTTAGAGTACTACCTTGGTGACCTTCATGCAGCGGACTGCGTCTATCATAACATTTGTAGTGTCAATTTTCGAACTGGTAGGAACATTCCCCGTGAATACTCTTCCTCCAATAAGTACATAAAGAAAGGTCGGCCAAGTAATGAAGGACAGTACCTTGCATTCCTTCAGACTTGCTCGTACTTGGAAAATAATGATGAAGAACAACTGCTGATGGGAGATCTAATTTCAAAAATGGAAGAATATCTTGAAGGGAGTCGAACCTGTGCCTATGTTCGGAGACATATGAAGAGGAAACTTTTGGAGTATTATGGAGAGAAAATTATTATTTCTGGTGGAAGTGGAAAGGCAGATGTAGTCACTTAACTTGATACAGCCACTGAAATTCTTCAAAATTATCACCAAAAGTCAAAAGAATGTGGTATTGAATTACAGAAGATATACTTAATAGAAGCAGCAGCCAAAATAATCAGAAGTGAGGTGAAATCTCTCAACGTTTCTAATGTGGATGTATACCCATCTCCAAGTGACCTTACTGAAGAAAGTACTTTGCAATACGCACCTAAGAGTTTGAAATTACTGTTGTCAAAACTATTTGTGGGAAAGGATCCCTCTATAAAAATTGGTTCAATTGGTCAGAGCATTATGCAAGGTATACGTCCTAGAATATTACTATGTCCATTGCAGATTGGTTTAGCTATCCAGCTGCATCACAATTTTAGATCAAGGTACCTTGTTGATTTGCTTTACAGTCTTGGTTATTGTTCATCATATTCCGAAGTAATTAGATTTGAAAGAAATGCTGCAGTATCAGGTAGCCATATCTCGTTAAATACTGCCAACAGCACTGAGTTCTTCTAGCAGCTGATAATATTGACCACAATGTTTGTTTTTGGATGGAAGGAACACCTTTCATGGGATGGGTATGATTGCAGCTACAACCCTAAAGAACAAGATCCATCCAATTATTCAACGCTGTAAGATTGCTGAAAGTGACATTAAGAATGTTGCAGCAATTGATATTGTGGAATACAGACATTCAGGAAGCATGCTCAGGGAGATTTCATTCAGCAAACTTCCAATATTGCTCTTTGTGGCTCTGGTTAAATCTTCTGTGGCAAATATGTGCAGCCGAAAAATCAGGTCCAAGTTGGTCAGGAGCTATGCAAACAATTCATTCTGGAACAAATGTTTCACATCCTGGTGTGGCATCAATCACATTTCTTCCTATCATTGATATGGCAGCTAGTGACATGACATGTATACTCTCAACATTGCAATACCAGAACAAGTTAGCACATGTATCCCTTGTATCATTACTTTTGATCAGCCTTTATTTTGGAAAGCTTCCGAAATTATCCATGAGCAACAAGATCTCCAAGATATTGTTTTAATGATGGGAACATTTCATACTCTGATCAACCTTTTGGGTTCAATTGGCACTTTGATGAATGGTTCAGGATTATCTGAAGTACTTCAAGAAATCTATGGATCAAACTGTGTGCTGCATATGATGTCTGGAAAAGCTGTTTCTCGAGCAATGCGAGGGCATATGATAGTAGATGTAGCTCTTTGTACCTTATTGGTTTCAGATGTTTTCCCTCGCAATGAAGATGGATCCCCTTATCATCTAGTTAATGAAGCTTGTATCTTACTTGATAACGTCATAAATGGCAAACAACATGTTGAGGACGTGGAGCTGTCTAGGGCATTAACTCAAATCAGTACTGCTTTGGAGGAGAAGAAAACTCACCTTCAATCTTTCTCAAGAACAAGTAAACTTTGGCTAAAGTATATGCAAATGATCAACGTTGCACGTAACTTAATAACAGCAGATAGGACTGGCTCATGGGATTTACATTTGCAATCTGTGATGGAGATTCTCGCAATAGTTACAACAGCTGGACACCACAATTACCTCAAGTCATTATATTTATATTTGCAGAAAATGTTCAGTTTGGAATCTGAAAATCGAGTTGTTCACAAAATGTTCCAGGAAGGCAAGTTTGTGATAAGAAGAAGTATAGGGTATGGGCCGGATTAGGTTCAAATCTAGTGATAGAGCAAGTATTAATGCGTTCTCTGAAAAGTAGAGGAGGTCTGACACGAGGAAGTGGATTTATAGAGATTCAAAGAACAACATGGCTATTTTCTATGCCTGTATCTTCAACTTATAACTTAGCAATGCAGGAATAGACTAAAAGTTTGTTGGAAAGCAGTGAACAACACAAAGAAATGAGGGAAAGTAGACAAACTAGGGACAGTAATGATATTAAAAAGGTTCTTGACCGACTAGACTCAATATCCCCATTCAATTCTGGCCCAGATCTTTCTAACATTGTCACAGGTGTAATAGCTCATCCTGGAGTAAATGTTGATGAACTGAATTCCATTGGTACAGACATTGTTCAAAAAATGATGGACAATGATGTATTCAAATATTCTGGGAAAAGATCCGACAAAGCGAAAAGTCTAGGATATGATGCTGCTGTTGTGAGTCGATTTAATGATGATATACAAATAGATGCAGCACTTCTCTTTCAGAGAATGATGACTGTTGCTGCTGGTGGGGATATGAATCTTGACGATGTGATGTGTTATGAACTTTGTTCTTATCCTCCTGCGTTATTTGAATCTCAGTGTGATGAGGAAAGCTGACAAGTCTCAGTTAGCTCATGCGATACTAAAATACACAAAAAAGTACACATGGAAGAACCAATAATAATATTTTAATTTATTGAGCTTTATCAAATGATTAAATAAATAAATAAAAATACGTTGATTTAAATAAAAATAAATAAAAAATAGTTTTTTACACGAAACGGTGTAAGATAGGAGAAAAGTGTCGTTATTAAAAACTTTAGCATTTATATGTAGCTCTTATTTAAAAAATGTTTCATGTAAATCCGATTGCAGATATCCGAGGTACAGAGAATTATTTAAGGTGTAAATGTAAGAAATTATGATTTTTAAAATTAAATGTCGTTTTTCACAGGAAACTGTACGAGATAGGACATCAGTGCTCCTAATAAAAAATATAGTACGTAAAATGACCTTTTGATTTAAAAAAAACAATCGTCAAAAAATGCAAGATAGACGCAAGGTTTTTAAATCATGGTCCGCCATTTTGAAAACCGTTTTTGGGAGTGTTCTCGTGGTCCGATTTTGTCGGATTTTGAATATATTATTCAGTATAGATTCCTGAATAAAAAACTGTTTTAAAAGCTTCTATTGCAATTTTGCCCAGGTTAAGGGTATAATTGCTCTAGATTTCCTGGACTAGTACTTAGAATTGGAATAAAAAGTTGAAATTCGGCATGCTTGTACGTTTTCGTTAGCACTATCTAAGTAAATCAGTAAACATTTTAAAAAATTCAACTTTAGAGTGGTTTTATAGGGAACTGAAAAATCTTTCCCATGTTATTTATATGGGACATCTTTTACACCCCAAATTATTGAGCACTTCCTTTGTAGGGCTACAATGATTAAATTTGACATGATTGTAGGTTTTCGGGACAAACCCATAGGAAAATTGCCAAAAGTGAATATTTTTAATTTTTATGGGGTCTAAAGGGGGATGAAGAAATTCCCATGCTATTTAAATGGAAGTTTTCTTGGGATACAAAATCTCACCTTTTAGGTAGTTGAAATAGGAAAATAAACGATATAATTATGGGTTCAAGAGGTGCGAGGCCGTAGGCCGAGCAAAGACAGTGTGTGGAGCCGAAGCCCCCGGATGGGCAAATTCAGTAAATATGAAGAGTAAGTTCACGAAATTCACTGTTGATGCAAAGGCCGATAGATAAGAAATGTGAGGCCGCAGGCCGAGCAAACTCGGGGGTCTGGGGGCGGAGCCCCCAGCTAGCCAAAGGCTAGTCTAAATATAAAATAACTCGTGCACGCAGAGGTTGTCTGGAAAGCAAGTGTAAAGTTGTACTGTATAACCAAATGTGCATAGCAAACAAATCAATATGGCACTCACACAAACATATTTAGAGTTTACCTGAGATATGTTCAAAGCGTATTATGAGTACCTTCCAATGACAATTAAACAACAGAACACTTACGACACTGATTAATGGCACTACTCATGTAAATTAGAAAATTAATATTACACTGCTTTTGATAAAAATATATATATATATATATATATATATATATATATATATATATATATATATATATATATATATATATATATATATATTAAGATGATATGAAAGATATCGATTTATTATTAATATTTCACATTCACAGACAACATTTAAATTTTACATAATAACCATATATTATGTGTGTATTTCACTCACTGGCCCATCTTCGAACGAGTTACGGTCGCGTTATTCGCGTCGCGTGAGTAAAACGAAATGAAACCGACGATGCGAAAATGCAGAAATAATCCCTCTATCGTTCCATGGTGAAAAATCGCAAATTTCTACTCCGTAGTGCTGTTTGCACACTCTGGATAGTTATTATGATTGTCTCATTTCAACGTGTTATTCCAATCATTGTTGCCGCCTTTAGCTTTTTCTCACACTAGGCGAGTTAGAAAAGTATTGATGAAATTATGTTTAATAATTATGATTTTCACATGGTTGTCGATAATTTTAAATAATGACGTATTTTTCACTATTACTTTGTAATACAGACAAGACCATTGTCGTTTACGTTGAGCACTGATACATATTTCTTAATGGAACATTACATATGTCCCTGGTCTTTTTGAGTACTACCGACGCACTGCACTTTTTCATTTTAAAACATTTTGATAATTTTTCTCTCTTTATACGTTGCACCACAAGATTTATAAAATTATATTGAGAGAGTCGCAAGGAATGTCGAGTTGAACTTTTGAGTTTGTCTCACTGCCCGCGATTTGGTTCAGCGCTTTTCTGCAGATAAAGAGAGCGAATTGATACGAATGTTACTAGGTATAGTTCCTATGAAACTACACATTATTATTAAACATTTTAGCCAATTAAACACCATTAGGAAAATTGTGTTTGTTAATTGAGTAAATAATAAGTAGACATTGGATAATTCACTATCAATCAATTACTGATAATTGAACATATTAATACTTTGGACAGCAGACTGCGTAGGTGTGAGTGAGGGAATGAGCAAATACCTTTCCAAATACGGTTTGACGAGAGGTGCTGAAATGTCTTGAGAAGAGAGGCACCTTCTGGGTAGAAAAATCCCACGATTTCGCTCTTCTGCTAATTTCGACTGGTTGAGCGCTAATTCCAAGAATTCCTGTTGTGAATACGAGGGTTGGTTAAAGAGTACACAACTTTAGTGTCACAAGCGGTATTCCGACGGATTTCGATTCAACTCCATTAGGTTTTTGAGTAGCCAATTAAGAAAAGAATCTATAGAACTGTTTTATGTCATCTGGAGGTAGTGAAACTAACAAGAAAGGATTACTAATAAGCAATGGGCTACTCAAGACAGATTTCGGGTTTAGCTAGCCCTTTGAGCAAGATAGAAAAATAAATTCTACGGATGCCACTAGTTACAACAAGACCATTCGGTTACCAGTCTTATAACTTATAGCTCCCTTTCTCCTTTTGTCATTCACACTATTCCAGGAATTCCGATCCCATGTGAAATGAGGCCCCTGATTTTTAGCGCAGAGCTTTCGTCCGAGACAAGATACCATTTTTGGTAATACTCTGCAAACAAACTGCTGTGGGCGTGGCTTTCTCACGCTCTCCGAACAAAGACAGTACGATGGTGTATACAGTGGGAAAATATAGTACAAATTAACCAATAACCATCTGTACGAATTTTAGTGCTTTATGCAGTAAATCTTCGTCAGATTAATGAAAAACAATTATAAAATTAGAGAATACATGTAATAAGCTGTATTAACGATTTTTCTCTATTATATGAAATGAATAAGCATGTGTTAGTACTGACGGAAGAGTACACCCATTAGTGACTTGCCCGCGAAAGGAAGACCATGTGACTGCCGCCACCATGGAAGAAGTTCGTAGTTAAGTACAACGACGAAAATAATAGACTCAATAATACTTAAATAGGTGTAAATCTACTAAAACGCATATTTTAATTTTGTTTAAAAAGCAATGACACTATGTTTCACCCAAAATTTTGATTGCTTCGTGAAACCTTGCTTAGGAGTGCTAAACCATGCGGTCATACTTATCCAGAAAAATGAAAGGTTGAGACTTTTCATCATATTTGTAATTAAAACGTTCCTTAATATAACAATCAACATTGAAAGCAAAGTCTGAGCTGAGAAAAGAAGATGCAGGAGTCTACTTGGTAACCTTTTCACAATTTTTACTTACGTATGAAAGTGTGTGCAATGCTAAGATCTAATGTGAAGTGTAAAATTAAAATAAAGGTGCGTGTCTAAATTATTCATTACTAGTGAATCTTATGCCGCCACGTCATAAATGGGCTATTATAACTATTATTATTATTCAAAATTGGGCTGACCGAAAAGTTAAGAAAAAAAGTTGTGTTGATAAAATTACCAATTATTATATTTTTGGCACAAGTGACTTTATTATTTATTATATCTTGCATAATAAAGTTCACAGTATTATATTGTGCCGTTAAAGCAATCATATAGTTTGAAATATATAAGAAAATATATGCATTTAATTCTTTTGTTCATCTCAAAATATGATTAATAATAGATATGAAATTTTATCAATACGAGTATAGTTGGGTTGATAATATAAATGTGTATGTCAGAATAAAGTGTAACTTATAATTCTCTATACTGACACTCACATGCTTTGTATTCTGAAGTCACGTACTAGAAACATTAGTCATCAAAAGAATACTGTGGTTCGAATCCCAGAATTGATATGCAGTAGGCACAGATATATTCTGAGCAGGGAATTTAAGGTAAGTGAATAAGAAGGGTAAAATATTTTGCTTGTCTAACTACAGTTGGATGAAATGTACTTTTGAGACTTTCTGGGTCATTCCATGTCAAATCACCTAGAACAGGGCTTCAACGTCTCGGATTCTCTTCACAATTTCTTCATACATAAATATCAATGAAATTATGCTAAATATTTTTTTTTATTATTTTTTTGGATGAGAAATGGGCCGGGGAGGAACTTTTTAAAAATGTGAATTTTGCTTCAATTTCACTTATTGGCACTCAGCATCATGGAGCTAAATTACCATAACTTCCTTATTTTTGAACTTATTAGCCTTATCCAGGTGTCAAATAAAAGCTTAATATTTGCCCTTTCAGTAGATCTTAAGTGACCTTGCAAAAGGTTACACTATAAAACATTAAGGGGCATACAAAACAAATTTTAGGGTTTTTACAAATTCTGCCGTTGCTCAAAAGTTATGACTATGAAACTTTTGAAACTTTTTTTGTACATTCCTCTTAACAAGTACTGTACACGGTATGATTAAATATTAAAGAGGGTGTTTTTTTTTGTATTTCTGTAATTATTATTTTTAATGTACAGAAATATACCGTTTTAAGTGTTGTTACAAATTGTCATTGCTCGTAAGTTACAACTATGAAACTTTTGAAACTTTTAAATAGAATCATCTTAGCACATATATTATATGGTTAAATAAAGGGTGCTTCTGGTATTTTTGAAATTATGGTTTTTATTTATATTTTACATATATGGAAATATATAGTTTTAAGTATTGTTACAAATTGTCATTGCTCGCAAGTTATAACTATGAAACTTTTGAAACTCTTTAAATAGAATCATCTTAGCCCATACATGACATGGTTAAAATAAAAAAGGGTGCTTTTGGTATTTTTGTAATTATTATTATTATTATTATTATTATTATTATTATTATTATTAGGAGGAGGAGCAGTTCGGGTTCAGAAGAGGCAAGGGCACAAGAGATGCTATTGGATTATTAAGGGTGATCGGTGAAAGATTTATAGAAAAAGGGAAAGAGGTGTATGTTGTATTTATTGATCTAGAAAAGGTTTTTGACCGCGTGAATTGGGAATTGTTGTTGGGAGTTCTAACAAAGATAGGGTTGGAATGGAAAGATAGAAGACTCATAAGAAACTTATACATGAACCAACAAGTAAGTGTTAGGATAGGGGAAGAACTGACGGAAGAGAGTGCAATTGGAAGGGGAGTTCGACAAGGATGCTGCCTCTCGCCAACACTATTTAATGTCTATCTAGAAGAGATAGTGAAAAAGAGCCTACATGATGATGATGGCATTTCGGTAGGAGGTAGAGTGATTAGATGCATAAGATTTGCAGACGATATGGCGCTTCTTGCAGGATCGGAAAAGAAAATCAAGAAAATATTAGAAAAAATGAGAAAGGGCTTTGAAGAATGTGGGATGAAAATAAATGTTAGAAAGATAAAAGCCATGGTGATTGGAACGAAGGGGTCTGTGTCAAATATAAAAGTAGGAGGGGAGAAAATAGAACAATTGAATAGTTTTCGATACCTGGTTAGTATTCTTAGTAATGACATGAAATGCGAACGTGAAATAAAAGCAAGGATAGGAATGGCGAAAGAAGCCTTTAGTAGGAAGAAAAGTCTGTTTTGTGGGACCTTGAATAAAGAGTTGAGAAAAAGACTCATAAAATGCTTCGTGTGGAGTGTTGTACTGTATGGGGCAGAAACGTGGACATTACGTAAATTTGACGAAAATCGACTGGAAGCCTTCGAAATGTGGGTGTGAAGAAGAATGGAAAGAATTAGTTGGGTAGAGCGGAAAACGAATGAGAGAGTGTTAGAAATGGTGGGTGAGATAAGAACACTTTTAGATATTATTAGGAAGAGGAAGAGAAACTGGTTGGGACATTGCCTAAGAAGAGATTGTATCATGAGGGACGTTCTAGAGGGTATGGTGGCGGGAAGGAGAGGGAGAGGGCGAAGGAGACTACAATTAATGGATGATATTAAAACAGAAAGATCATACGTGAAGACGAAAAGGTTAGCGGAGGACCGTGGAGCATGGAAGCTTCTCAGCTGCTGCAAGTGACTTGCCAATAAAGGCAGAATACCTATTATTATTATTATTATTATTATTATTATTATTATTATTATTATTATTATTATTATTATTATTATTATTATTATTATTATTATTATTATTTGGTATTTTATATGTATGGAAATATACAGTTTTATGTTTTCTTACAAATTGTGTCATTGTGCGAAATTACAATTGTGAAACTCTTGAAACCTTTTTTAAAGGATCATTTTAGCACATACATGATACGGTTAAAGTTTAAAATGGGTGCTCTTGGTATTTTTGTAATTATTATTTTTGTACGTCAGAGTGCAATTCATGAATCGCTCTGGGCCTTCTATACTCTACTGGCCAGAAAATGAAGACTTTTGTTGGATACCTTTTAAAAATATCATCTGAGAAGTTTCTATTCCATCACTTACAAGCCTATCAACCCGGACTTACGCAACTGAAAGCAAAGTTAAAAGAAGACATCATATCAATGAAAAGAATGAGCTGTGAAATATAGGACACAACATTTTGTATTTAAATCTATGCAAATCTAAGAAGTATTACTGGTATGTATGTTTAGTGTTTTCATCTATTTACATTAGTCTATTATTTCTTATTTCTGTTGATAGGGTTTGTAATAATCACTCAACCCCTTACATTGCTGGGTCTATATATTCCATTCACAAAACCGCAAGATTCTTACAAAAAAAGGTATACCTTTTTGTTATTTAATCATACCTAGTAAACGCAAACTAATCCAATAAAAAGTTATAATAGTTTGATAGATGTAAGCGATGGTACAATTGGGAAAAACAGTTGAAAGTCATAGTTAAAGTACAAAAATATAATATTAGGGTAATACCAAAACTACACATTACACCAGTTCTATTTTTAAGTATACCTAATATTTACTAAGATGATTATTTGAAAAAGTTTTAAGTGTGACAGTTGTCACTTCAGAGTAGGGATGGCCAAAATTTTCCGAAATCGGAAATTTCACTTTCCGGAATTTTTCCGAATTCCAGATTTTTCCGAAATCGGAATTTTTCCGCTTTTACTTTCCGGAATCCGGAAAGTAAAAATTCCGGAATTGGTCATCACTACTTCAGACAAAAGGCATAATCTGTTAACAACAGTAAATCTGTATATTTCTGTACATTTAAAACATAAATAATACTAATACTACTATTACTACTACTACTACTACTACTACTACTACTACTACTACTACTACTACTACTAATAATAATAATAATAATAATAATTGCAAAAATACCAAAAGCACCTTTTTTATTTTTTAACCATATCATGTATGTGATAAAATAATTTTACAAAAAGAAGCTTCAAGAGTGTCATATTTGTAACTTATGACCAATGATACAATTTGTAACAAAACCTAAAACTGTATATTTCCGTACACGTAAGGTAAAAAAAAAAAAAAAATAAATAAATAAATACCAAAAGCAATCTTTTTATTTTTCATCTATATCATTTATGTAGTAAGATAATTCTATTTAAAAAGTTTCAAAAGCTTCATACGAGCAATGACACAATATGTAACAACACTTAAAACTGTATATTTATTTACATAAAAAATAATAACTACAAAACTACAGAAAAAAAACCCTCTTTATTTTTTAACCATACCATGTACGTGTTAAGATGAATGTACAAAAAAGTTGTAACTTTTGAGCAACGAAACAATTTGTAAAAAAAAAAAAAAAATCCTTTGTATGCTCCTTAATGTTTGACAGTGTAACTTTTTTGCAGTGTTGCGTAGGATGTAATGAAAGAGCAAAAATTAAGCTTGTGCCGGAAAGTGAAATTAAAGCAATATTCACAATTTCTTCCCGGCTCATTTCTCATCCAAAAAATCGGAAAAAATTAATTTAGCATAATTTCATTGATATTAATATACGAAAAACTTTTGAAGAGAATCTGAGACATTAAAATTACGTGATTTGACATGGAGTGACCCTTCTGGGAAACGGCTTATACTAACCACAAAATTATAGCCCGAACAGCGGAAACGAAGCCAGGACCGTTACAGATTTGGCCTTCCGAACGGGAACAGAGTAATGAACCACCAGTCTCGTTACAGTCTCACTGGCAAATACGTAACGTTATTATTGCTAAATAAATTGAAAAAGATTGATTCCAAAAGTTACTCATTTTAATGAAACTTTAAGAATAGATTCGAAAGTAATATTATTTATTGTTCCTCAAGCAAATGAAACAACGTTTCCACATGAATGTGTATAGTGTTTCTAGCAAACTAAAATTCCGAAAACTCGAAAATAAATAGTTAAGTGAAAGTAACAAAATTCCATACATAAAAGCTAAGATATTATTTCTGTATAAGTAAGCTTTTGTACAGTCCGCAGCAAAAAACCTGCAACATGAGCCTTTAAGTTTATTGTAAAACGACGAAGTCTTTTGCTCCAAAATAAATGTGCAAGGGAGGACGCCGAGGTTTCTCCTGGCGTGATTCGTGCCACTTAGACGTTATGTTGAATCCCTGCGATGTTAGACGTAGTTTTACATTAAACTTACGTGCTCATGTTGCAGTTTTTTTTTTTTTTTTTTGCTGCGAACTGTACACGTAGTTCACTTAATCACTTCCGGTTTTAAAATTACATTTCCATATAACAAAAAGAAAAATGAAATGAAATCTTTGAGTTTTACGTCCCACGTTTATGCCGGTTAGGCTAAAGGAGACGGTGATGATGAGTAATGAATGAAATGGTGGAATGAAGAAAGTGGGAGGAAACGGGAGAACCCCGAGAAAACCCCCACACACGGTATTTGTCCAACACAAAGTTCACTTGGCGGGGGCTGGGATCGAACCATATAACAAAAAGAGAAGGGAAAGCAAGAACTTGTTTTTGTAATTCATTTAGCGTCTTATTAATGGATTCTTTTTCCTCTCCTGTCTCTGTACTGAAGCCCAAAGTAGTACAAATGTATCACTTCTGGTTGTAATATTGTTCGTCATAGAGCAAAAACAATCACTCAATGAGAAACGATTATTTGAGATGGATTCAGCATCCCAGTAACTGTTCATCTTCCCGTCCTTATCCCTCTATTCATACCAAAAATGGCAAAACTGTACTATTTTCAGTTTCAATAGTGAACTCAATAAATCAGAAATGGTAACAGATAAAAAGTTTCTAATATGAACTTACTGTCTTAAGAATACACTGTAAAAAATTTCGCCTTAAATTTACTGACCGATTACCGTCAACTCTCGCTGCCATCCGATTACCCTAAATTTTACGGACCACCGTTTTTTCATAAAAACGGCAGACCGTATATTTAGAAGCAAAATAATATTGACCGTGTTTAGAAACAAATTTGGTACCATGTATTTTACGGTAATTTATCGTAAAATTTAGGGATCGTTAAAAAAAACAAGCACAGGTGTGTTATTACCGTACAAGATTTATGGTAATTATCACACCGATTCCCTATCTAGAGGTCCTTGCCGGTCCAGCGTGCTCTCTTGGTAGGTCCAGTAAGAATTCTTGCTGGGTAATATATATTGACCCAAGTTTCATGAATTGCTGGAAACTGTATCAGTACACACACTAGCTAGCAATAACTTTTTCTGGATGGATGCAACTAGAGTGCACGCTGGTCCACTGGTGTTAAAGACTACTTAACTAAAGAAAACACAAAAGTGAACGAAAAAAGCGTTGCATGGTCTATATGTAGTAGCAATGGATTCAGTATGCGAGAATAGATTGAATTTCCGACCTCAATTCAAGCGAAAGTTGTAGAAACCTACTATCACTTAGGTTTCAGTATTGATTATTATAGGAGCAAAAACGCTAATTGATAATGAGCAAACGTTTCCTAATGTTGTTTCATGATCCCAAAAGAGGGTTTAATCACCGCTTACTCTTTCCCTTCCACTGTTTAAAACAAAGTCTACTGCTTAACGTTCTGTCAGAAACCAAAAAGTTAAGTGATACAGAGAAACGCTGTTGAAGATGATTCAATGTTTCTGCAAAAGATTATATTTCACGCTGATTTTTATTGAATATTGAAGTTGTAAACGTAACTACATTAGATTTCAGTATTGGGTCTCTATAGGGAAAACTCATGGTACCCTAACAAAAATCTATTGCACCCTTGCTCTCGAAGGGAGAATTGCTGTGTTGTCGCCGAGGCACGAGTCCTGTGGTCGTTGCTCTCCCAATCAGGAGAACTTACGCCGGGACGCCGAGGCGCAGACTTTACGTCTGTTACTCCTTCGAGAGAAAAACTACCAAGTTACCGACGCGGATTTACTGTCCGTCGCAGCACCCAACTGCTATCGGAGAGTTCTTCGAACTCCATTTCCAAAAGAGACAGTTCCTCTTCCGTCATGCCTATTACACTAGGAAACACTATTAAAAAATTGTTTTGTCCTTCGGTTGCTATTGTTGATTCCTTAAGCATATTCATTGAACATTTACGAAAATGTGCATAATTCTCATAAAACTTCGCTTTTGTAAGTTTAACATCGATTTGTTTGCAAAAACAGATAGCGCTATGAAATGTATTAAACTTTGCATTTAAATTAATTATGGAGTTTGGTAATAAGTTCCTCAACATCTCTATTATAACATCAAAAGAGTAGGCTCCTTAAATACATAACTTGGCTACATAGATATCAGGGACGCCCGAAGAATTTTTTTAGGGGGACATCTCCATGGTTGCTATATTATATAGTCTATTTCTGATATTTAATATACATGGTTTGATATTTTATGTATACATTGTCGTGAACCAGTGCCCCGGGCCCCTCTCTGCTCCGTTCGTGCGACCATGACAGATGTACATGTGAATCTGTGCATACCTTAGAAATGTGTCCTTTCCCTACATTTTCGTTGATGCATACCATCATTTTCATGAATTAGCCCCCAGATTTAATTTCTCATCATGCTCATCATTTTGTCCTTTATAACCGCGTTCGAGTCATCATGTCTTGGTGAAGCGCTCACCGTGCTCCTCTGTACCCATATTTTCCTTAAAACTGTCCAAATGAGAGGCAAGAACATATAACTTAAGTGACATCCTACAACTCGTTTCGCCATAGTTTGTCACCATGTTCATAAGTTCCACATAATTTTCAGCTCTGTACGGTAATATCCAAAGAAAAACGGAACGACTGCCTCACAACTGCTTCAGACTTCTTTTTCAATCTCAGTTAGCAACGTTGAGAACTCAGTGGGCTGGATCACTATCATCACTTGCGGTCCTATAAACACTCCAACCTCCATCTTAGCACGAGATAGCTGCGAAAACATGTCTTTTAAAAATTTGAGTGTGTCAATATCCCTGTTCAAAGCTTTCACAGATTGCTTGATAATGCCAAGTTTAATGTGTAGAAGTGGTAACAATACCATTTTAGGGTCAACAAGTGGCTCGTATTTTACGTTATATGTTCTAACAATGTACTGCTCTCGTTGTGGCCAGTGCTTCCTCCGGTAGTGGGCCTCGGTATCACTAATGTTTCACAAACAAAAACGACACGGGAATTTGGTGAGACCGCCCTGCAAACCCATGAGTAAGGCAATAATTTTGACGTCCCCTATTACTTGCAAACCATATTTTGTAAATTCTGAATTGTCCAATAAGGTCCTAAAGCTGTTAAAGTCTTCCTTCATACAGACGGAATGAGTCACAAGAATAAACAGGTGCTTATTCCCATTATGGAGATGTACATTCTCGAAATTTCTACACGAGCTGTCCATAAACATACGCCACGCTTTCAGAATGCAGGGTCTCTGTAAAGCATAAACACTTAATAATCACCATCAAGCTTTCATACAAAAAAAAAAAAAAAAAAAAAAAAAATCGGAAAACTTTTCGTGCCGTCTCCTTTGAGCTGTTGCGTTTACTGATCTATCAACTATGTTCCACTATTTTACACATCATTTTTACTCAGACTTAGATTTCGAATAAGATCATTCAAATCTGTTGGGTTAGGATTGTATAAGTGTCTATTAGTAGTTCATATCTGCAATGTTTAATAAGAAAGGTATGCTGTGACACACTGTAGTTTAACAGGATATTCTAGGGTTATAAGTATAAGAAGTGGCTCAAAAGTATGTATATGGTACCGTACTTATCAGCTCATTTATATCATTTCTTATTGCTAGCCATCAGGTAGGTTTCTTTATTATGTGTTCTTAATGTATTTTACTTACATCTTAAGCTCAGAAGAGTCGAAGCAAATACACCATAAACTAGAATGTTACACTTGATCAATTCAGGGATGTATACCTATTTTTGGGGCATCCTGTATATACAAATACCTTTAAATCCTTACGAATATCCCTAAAACACTCTGCCCGATGCATGTTGATTATAACGCAAATCTCTCAGTGTTGGCAGATTCTTTAGTCAAATTTAAATGCAACTTAACGCATCAAACGTTTTAAAATGCGCATATAAATTCATTAATATGGGATAGATTCCATATTTTCGACTCTACTACTTACATAAGCGAAGTTGCAGAGTAAAGATACACCTTCTCTAGTTACTTTCAAGGTAGCAATATAGGAAATCACTATAATAAGACAAGAACAAAATGAATGTTGCAGTGTTACCGACTACTGCTACTCTGTTTTGACGGTACTGACTCTTATTAACATCTTACGGCGTATGAACTGATTGGCGAGTGCTTTAGTACCACGGTCGCTTTAGTTAAGAATTCCATCTCTTAACTTTATTACGAACAGTGCGTGTGTTATCGTTATTTCATTCATTAATGTTAACTTCAGCTGTGGACTACTATTTGTGAGTATACAGCCCAACCTAGAACGTATTCGCTGCTATTAAGACTTTCCTGTCAATCTCCAAGAACTGTGTTATTCATGGATCCATAACGATCCATCACTAACTCTAAATTGCTTTGGTTCCTAAAGACTTCCTAACTCGCATTTACAGTTTGCTTGTGCTAAGACTGAGTTATATATTTTTCGAGGCCTCATGCAGGACATAGCCTGTTGTACAAAGTCTACGAACTTACGCGAACCAAACAATAAAACTCTTTCTATCTCGAACTACTTGTGTCGCTTACGTTATATCCAATTCTCACAATATTTCCTTATCTGAATCTCTCATCGTTTTCTCGAGACATCTGTTAACGCCTCATTCATCGGCGTGCGAGTGCTATAGTCTACTGAGGAAGCAGACAACCTGTGGAGTGAAGTCCCTTTCGATGCCGTTCCATTGGGTGTTGTATTCTACCATTCGTCTCACCTCTATTCCAAGACATTGAACCAGAAGAAGACCAGCCTGTGCGAAGTTCCAACACTCATAAGAATTCTAATCCTGTACGAAGTCCAGTGACGACATTATCTTGTACGAAGTCCAGTGACGACATTATCTTGTACGAAATCCAGTGACGACATCATCTTCTACGAAGTCCTGGTAATCGTCCTTCTACCCTGCTCTTGTGCTTCAGCCGCTCGAAATACGAGTGAGTAATTGTTACATCAGTGTGATCTAGTGTGTTAAGTGAAACCTGCTATCTGGTGTGTACGAAACTTCTATAGAAACGCCGGTGGTAGCCCAGGAGTTTTTCACCATCTCGACTTCAGAGTGCCTGGCGGTAGGACCATGGACCTGAGGTCGGTCACAATAGTTTCTTTAGTATTTCATGTACCTATCGCTTGCATTTTCTTTTCCATTAAGTCGCTTAACTGTAAAAGGGATCACCTCCCAAGTAGTTTCAACATTACTTTGAAACCTTTTTATTTTTTTTTTATGTTGCTTACGTGAATGTTGATAGAGCGAATTCCAAGCGCTTCTCTCTATTGGTCAATTGTTATTTAAGTTTGATTTCGAATGATCTCATTTATTAATGACCGGTAATATCTTTTGTTTAATGATAGCGGCATGATACATTTTTGATACAATAATTGTTCACAAATCTAAACTGGCTGATAGCTGTGGTATTCCAACTCGCTGAAGCCTCTACACGAATATTAACCGCTGTGAGATCTATTTTTGGCATATTCTTTAAACGCTGATTTATATTAATCTCTCATTATTTTGCATACTAACACCGCTTGTCCGATCTCTAACGACACCGCCACATTCTAGTTGTTTCTATTGCTTTGGGACCCGAACTCTGTCCACTTGACAAGTGGTTACTCGATAGCCTTATTACTTGAGATGGACATCTGCGCCTTTTGCGCCTTGAATTATTTGATATTGTAATTGTACTAATAAATCATCTACCACCCTAGCCACATAGTTCGCTTCTGATACGCACTAATTTAAAGTCCCTATATAAACAATCAATTTCAAGGCTACTACTTATTCTTTGATAGTATCATTTTGTTGTGTGTGGACTTATCAGAAGTCCTGGTGGTTGTCAGTCTCACCTAGACATCTTATTCTCATGCTATTGTGCTCGATTGGCCCTGATGTGATTTATGACATTCAAATGTGGTAGATTGTTACAAATTGTTCTTATTATGTGATATTTATGGTTTTGGAGGTATATAAATACTTTATTCTTGTTTTGCTATCGTTTCCTGTCGGTGTCTTGAACACCCAGTTAGCATGTCCATAAATTAGTTAAGCGTTCGTGTATGTTTGCATTAATATTTGTGGATACTACAAAAGCCTACTTGAAAGAGTGAGCAAACTATTCATTATTCTCTGAATGCAAATGATAGAAGCACTGTTCTCACAACTTCAAAACACTGAAAACCCTACCAGTCGGCTACGAAGATCTATTTCCCCTTGAGACCATTCGTGGGCGCGACAGTGCTGATTGACAAGTTTTCGTAAATTCGAAATGCGGAGCTGTAGGACGTTTGCTTATAAATTCGAACCATTGATTCGCCAATGACTTCGGGATGTAAAGGTTTATTTGGAGCATCACTAATAGCTTTGAGGAAGAAAAGTGGCGGCATTCGTCCTATCACAATAGGCAATGCGTGGAGGAGATTATCAGCCAAAATCATTTGCCATAGAATTAGAGAACCTCTAACACATTTTCTATCCCCACACCGACTGGGAGTTTGCGTTTCACATGGAGGAGAAGCAGCAGTTCACGCTGTTCGTATGTACTACACTTTTCCACACCAGCAGGATAAAAGTGTTTCTGAAAATAGACTTTAGAAACGCATTTAACAAGATGAAATGTGACTCTATGCTCATACAGGTAAAAAACAGTTTTCCATCAATTTATCGATACGTACATCAGTGCTACTCGCAACCGAGCAACTTATACTTAGGAGATGAAATAATCCTCTCTCAGCGTGGCGTACAACAAGGCGACCCTCTTGGCCCTGGTTTGTTCGCACTAACTTTACAATCCATCGTTAATAGTATCAATACAGAAATGAACATATGGTATTTGGATGACGGGACTATAGCTGGAGACAAGGATACAGTACTAGAGACATTAGAAATGATCCGTAGACGGGCTAAGGAGATCGGATTGCAAATGAATTTATCCAAATGTGAGGTCAGCTTTCTCGGTGTCTCCAATGAGCAGTCTAATAACCTCTTCAAGCTGTTTGACAAAGCCGCGCCTGGGATTCAAAGAATTTCGACAGATGACGCCAGCTTATTAGGAGGAGCATTATCTAATGAGGTAAGACGAACAATATTAAAAGACAAAATTTCTAAATTAGAATTCTTCTTTACACGTCCTTCCTTGATTTCAGCTCAATCTGCCTTTTACCTACTACGTGCCTCATTGTCCATGCCAAGGCTGCTATACTTTCTTCGCTGTGCTCCTTCTTGGCGGGATGCTGATCTATTGGAATGCTATGACAACACCTTGAAAACCGGTCTAGAATCTATCCTGAATTGTTCACTCAACAATAACTCTTGGCTGCAGGCGTCCCTTCCTGTTAACAACGGAGGTCTCGGCATTCGTCGCGCCATGGATCTGGCTATTTCATCCTTTCTGTCTTCATTCTATGGCGCTAAGCCATTGATCGAGACCATTCTCCAACAAGATCTTAGCCTAGTATCGGATTCGGATGTCAACGATAGCATTGCTAAGTGGTCATCTATAGTGGGATCAGATCCCCCTGACCTTGATAAGAGAGGACTACAATTCTCTTGGGACGATCCTCTTATAAAACATCACTTTTCAGCTCTACTTCAGTCATCCGATAACCCAGAAGATAAGGCCAGACTTCTAGCTACATCATCTCCAGAAGCAGGCGCTTGGCTCCATGCTATCCCGTCACCTTCTTTAGGATTACATCTTCCCAATGACAGTTTTCGAATTGCCAGTGCACTGCGTTTGGGAGCAGATGTTTGCGAGCAACAAGGATGTCCTGCCTGTAGAAGTGTCGTAGACAAGAAGGGCCTTCATGGACTCTCCTATGCCAATAGTGCGAAGCAGACATTCACGCCACTCCAGCGTTAACGACATTATCATGAGGGTACTAATTTCAGCAGGCGTTCCTTCTATATGTGAACCGTTAGGATGCAGTCGTGCAGACGGCAAGAGGCGAGATGGTATTACCCTAATACCGTGGAAGAAAGGAAAATCACTTCTATGGGATTTTACTTGTTCCGATACCTTCGCCCCTTCAAATCTTCATTCTTCCTCAGCACAGGCTGGCAACGTGGCTGCTCGCCGGGAAACAGAAAAGCGCAGGAAGTATAGCAATTTACTCGGAAAATATTATTTTGTTTCCTATAGCTATCGAATCGGGTGGTTCATGGGGTCCCGAAGGCATTAACTTTATAAAAGAAGTTGGTCACTGCGTTTATTTATCGCCAGGAGACGCTAGAGCAACTCTTTTCTACTACAACGCATCAGTATGGCAATACAAAGAGGGAACGTTGCATCAGTTTGGGAACGCTACCCTCTGGTAAGGAACTGGAGGAGATCTTTTGTCTGTAATCTCGGCGAAGGATTGAGGATGCTGTTGCGAGGCTTATCACAATAATCAGCGAATAATTATATTTTGATATTATGTAAAATGTACATTGTGCACTGTTCAAGAAATGTAATATTTTGTAGTTTTACCAGCGGACTTAATGCTAAGTGGGTTCTTTGTGTAAAATTCTTGGTGTCTGGTTCCTTAGTTGCTATTCACGCGATATATATACATACAGTATTTAGTCCTATGTTCATTGGAAAGTTTTTCAATTCATGTAGATTCCTTTGTTGCTGTTATGGGAAAATTATATACATTTGTGTAAGCTAAAAAAATTATGATAATCGGCTTTTCTGAAATTAAAACCAGACGATCTATTGTTCTATCGTTCTGAAATAATAAATAAATAAATAAATGAAAAAAATTATCAACAATTGTCCATCCATTGGTGGATTAAGATCCTTCCATTACTTTTTGACAGCCATCTGTCTTGGATAATTTGTTTCCAAGCTGCTACCTAATTTCGTGACACCATATCGTATTAGGATGCTGTGTAGGTCATTACTTGTCACTTATTTGCAACTATTTTCTCAAGCTACAAAGTATATAAAGGTACAAGGCAAAAATGTACAGCATATACAGAGTGTTTCAAAACAACACCAACGTTTGGGAGGTGATTTCTGACACTAAGGTAAGACAAAAAGTATAGACCAACCTGGGGGCACAAATGTTTCCTTTCGGAGTTATAGGCTGCTGAAAATGAATTTTGAAGGTCCATAGCTCAAAAACTATGCGACGTACAGTAGTCGATTCAAGACTTCACTTAAAAACTAGTATGTGCCCTAACCAAATATCCAAGTTTCAGAATCCTGCGGTACTTCCACAACAATTTTTATAGAGGGAGTTTGGCTACGTGCATATAATCTGAAGTGCTCACGAACTACCTCTATACAAATATTGTTGTGGAAGTACGACACGATTCTGAAACTTGGGCATATAGTAGTTCCTAAGTGAAGTCTTGACCTGACTACGGTAGCTCCCATAGTATTGGTGCTATGGACCTTCAAAGTTCATTTTTTCATGTTTTCGGCAGCCTATAACTACTCTGAAAGAAAGCATTTGTGCACCCAGCTTAGTCTATACTTTTTGTCTTATCTTGGTGTCAGGAATTACCTCCCAAATGTTGTCGGTGTTGTTTTGAAACACTCTGCATAAACGTTTCAAAAAGTATTTATATGAAGTACTGCGTTTTTTAATGTTCTAATTGGATGTCCTTGCATAAGTAAACAACACTATTAATACATAGTTTTTAAATTATTGTTTCATTATCGCATTTCGTAGGAGGGGTTCACTTTTCTCTTCTAACCCCCGAAAGAGTAGTTACAGTTTAATTGAAAACAATTTATTGGTGAGTTCTCCATACGATGTTTTCGTGTTGATTATCCGCGTTTGCCGTGCCAACCGATTCAGCGAATTATCGTGAGTACACAATACACACACACACATTATATATATATATATATATATATATATATACAGATGGTGATCAGAAAAATGGAAACATCTGTAGTTGGCAACACGTCAGATGTGTGGGTTTGCAGTGGTGTCGTGGCGCCCGCAGCGCCGGACCGCTGGTGGTGGTGTGTTAGGTCGGTCTCCATACTACGTTAGGCGCAGTGGAACAGCATTGTCCAGTGGCTGCAGCAGACGGAGGTAGTGTAAAATGGGAGACCTCTCAGATTTTCAAAGAGGGCAAATTGTTGGTGCGCGGTTATGTGGAGTGAGTGTGACGGCAGTGGCTACTGTGTTAGGTGTGTCGCATGGGACATTGTCGAAGGTGATAACGGCCTACACAACACACGGGAAAACCACATCGGGGAAGCGGAACAGTGGGCGGAAGAAAATCATGAGTGACAGGTCACGCCGGGTATTAAAACGCATTGTCACGCAGAACCGTCGTCCCACTGCGGAGCAAGTGACGGAGGAACTCAATCAGCACCTTCCCAACCCTGTTTCGACAATTACAGTCCGCCGCGAATTACATTACATGAACTTACGGGGTCGTGTTGCACGGGCCAAACCGCTCATCAGGGACCATAACGCTTTCGCACGCCGCAAATGTTGCCGCGACCATGCAACTTGGAGCGTTGAGGACGTGTGATATGGTCGGATGAGTCATCCTTCACCCTATTCCCAACCACGGGCCGTGTTTATGTGTGGAGAACGCCCAAAGAAGTTTATGATCTGCAGTGTATCCGCCCAACTGTAAAACATGGCGGCGGTCGGTGATGCTGTGGGCCGCCATATCATGGTTTTCATTGGGTCCTGTGGTCACACTTAGCGGACGAATCACTGCCATCGATTTTAGGAGACTTGCATCCTATGGTCCGGATGTTGTTCCCGGACAATGACGCCATTTTGCAGGATGATAATGCACCCATTCACACAGCTGGTGTTGTTGCAGCGTGGTTTGAGGAACATCGGGATGAAGTTCAACACCTCCTCTGGCCCGCCCAATCCCCAGATCTCAACATAATTGAACATCTGTGGTCCGTCTTGGAAACACGACTCCGGCGACGATTTCCACCTCCATCCTCTCTCACAGAACTGGCCGATGTCCTGCACAAGGAATGGTGTAAAATTCCACTTGCTACCATTCACGACCTCTATGCCTCCATTCCACGTCGCATCAAGGCTGTTCTGAAGGCGAAAGTTGGCCCGACACCATATTAATCTGGTAAGTTGCAATTTCGGTCAGGTGTTTCCATTTTTGTGATCACCATCTGTATATATATGGGTTATTTCATTTGCAAATATGGCCCCCGCAAACTTAGAACTCTGGCTACGTCCCTGACTTCCAGTATAACTAGAAGAATAATAGCTGAGAGGAAAATGTTACGTTCTTCTATTACTGTTTCCGTATAGTACATAATCCACAGCAGAAGTTGCTTCTTACTGTTTCTTTCCTTCCCTTTTCATTTTATTTATTTATTTTTGTTTTTGTTTTTACTATGCGATCAAAGTTTAAACCAGATCGTTACGAATATTACAAAGATCGAAGGTAAACTATACTTGGGACATTGAAGCGCTTGACCACTAATCTGAAGGTCCCGGAGGTTTTTTTTATTATTATATGGAAACATTTCCTTAAATATAAAGTTCTGTTTTGAAGTACTTGAAAAAACAAAATCAGCTCGTTTCGTCGCGACTGCTAGCTCAGTAACGTTTATTCACAATGTCCATCATTTATACACGAGGAAGCTAAAATGAGGAATGTTAACATTGTAATAATGAGAACAGATTTCTGAATTGAATACCAACCGTAAAACAACACTTCAAAATGCAAATTAGTCATGTTCCTGATACCTATTACAATATACAGGTGTATGTATAGAGAAAGAGAGAATGTGTCTGTAAGAGAGAGGGAGAGAGGTTATGTGAGAGAGATAAAAAATACTACATATGCTTGTATTTTTAATTACAACGTAAAAAGTTATTGTAATTCATAATCTGGATTTTAATAAAGCTATTTGTACCCTTGAAGCGACTTAATGTTCATAAAGATTTTCTTCCTTAAAGCTTTTGTAATTAATGTCGCAAATAGTCCGAAGCTGTGTGCTATGTGCCAAAGAAATAAATGAATGTGTTTAGCACGAATCCCGAGATCACATCAAGAATCGAACTGGGTCTCTAACGTCAAAGGTGCGTACGCTAACCGCCTAGCCACGAAGAAACATTGTATAAAAACAGAATACCACACATTACCACATATTACTTCACCAATAGATAGATTTCTGTTTTATGATCAGTTAAAATACTATTTCTGGACACCGTAGCGAAAAATGTATTTGCTTTTTCATATTTGCTTTGTACGAAAAATACAAACAATAATCACAATAAAAACGAAACAAGGAAAAGGATTCAATATAAACTGCTTTGCTCCTTTCGAATAAATCACTTAATGCATTACAAGTGCATATCTCGAGCATTTCCAGTAGAACTATTAAAACGCGCTGGCTCTATAACTTGCCTGTGTAGTTTAGTGGCTAGCACGTGCGTCTCTGGTGTACGGAGTTCATGCTTCGATTCCCGGTGGGAAAACTTTTAGATTTTAAATGTTCCCGATGTGTGTGTGTTAGGAAATATACAAAAGTTATTGATAAGGGTAAAGCAAACTTTAGTGTATATTCGACGATATACTATATGAGACACTATACATACGATATACTATATACACCAATATACTAAAAAAGAAACGATAACATTCTTACAATGAGAACAGATTTGAATTCCCGGCGGGACGCCTTTGGCGTGGGAGACCCAGGTTCGATTCCCGGTGGGAGCTCATGTAGTTCGGATTCCATGTTAATCAGTAGGTTCACGTCTCATATAGCCTCGCTACTGACCGGGACGCTAAACTAAAAAAAAATCATCATCACCACCCGGCGGGAGTTCACGTGGTTCGGTTTTTACGTTAATCAATACGCCCACGTCTCATATAGTCTTGCTGTTGAAAGAGCCATTAAACTCGAAATCAACTAAACTCATTAAGAACCGTTCTTAGTTAAATACCAACTTGAAACCACATGTCCAAAATTAAGAGAGAGAATAAATATGGTTGTATTTTTCATAGGGCCGCGGTGGTTTAGTGGTACAGCGTTCATGTCTGGTGCATTGGGTCCTTGGTTCGATCACAGATTACAGAAAGTGAGATTTGTGGTGGTGAAACACTATGTGCCTGGGTTTTGTCAGGGTTCTCCTGTTCCCTCTCACTTTCTTCCTTCCACAATTTACATTTATTTCTCACCATCACCGTCTCCTTTACCTATATAAATTTATAATGCTGAAAGTTGAATTAAATCGCAATTTCAGTAATCTGCAGCACCTCAAATTTCTCATTTATTTACATCAAATGTTTAGTTATTTTATACTTTATATCAGGAATATTAGCTTCTATGTATGACACAATTACATATACCTTTGTCGTCGGAGACATTGTTTCGATTCCCGGCGGAAGCTCATGTGGTTCGGATTTCATGTTAATCAGTAGGTTCCGTCTCATATAGCCTCGCTGCTGAAGAGGACGCTAAACTGAAAATCAACTCAACTCAACACTGAATTTAATTAGGAAATAGGTATTGTTACCATAAGACCAATTTTATGAAAGTGAAATGTTTAATAATGGTTGTATATAAAATAGAGTTTGCGTAAGGTTATATTGACCCACTACCGGGGCAATAGCGGACAATTCAAAATCTTAGTCCCATCATTCTAATTATTTCGCTTCAATGTTCATGTTTCCAAGTTGTGCCCGAAATGCATTGATATCCCACACAAAAGAAAGCAAATAGTCGCTGCTCAGACGGCAAAGTCATTGGCTACTAACGTGGGAGTCCGTGTACGAGTCTCGCTGCGGTCATTTATTACAATTGTTTCATAGTCGGAATTCAATTGTTAAGAACCATAGTTTTACTTTTGATGAAGCATTTGACTCTCGTTTATTTCTATTAGTATGTGGAGTTGGTTGCTTGAAAAGCTCATAAAATAGTAGTTTTTATTTGCTAACAGCCAGGATCCACTCCTTATTTCGATTATTTTGTTTGACTTAAATTGAGCACTGCACAACTATTTAGTGTTCTGTTCCACTTTGCTTCAGGCAATTTTTACACGTTAACAGACAATATTGTACTGAACTTATTAGTGCCTTTAGGCATAAGAAAAATCAAAATGTTATAAGAAATGTTTTCAACATACTGTTCTTTCAGTGATACCTCATCATAGGTTTCGATTTATGTTTATTTCCTGTTTCTGCTTTCTTTAGAAATGACTGCTTTTTGTTTTGGCCTGTATTAAGAAATTAATTTGTTCAATTACTGTATTTTTGAACGTTCAATGTTCATGACTAAAATTACATTTCCCAGTAAAGCTAAAGAATCATCTGTTTGACAGAAAAAAAGCAATATGTTAGGTTTTTCTCGTTCAAAATTTTTATCCTTTCCCAGTGCTACATGTGATAAACAGTGCTTAATTAGTAAAGTGGAAGACGAATTTACGTAATTATTGCTTTCTCAGGTTAGTATGAATAGATCAACTTCTCATTTCTCATAAGCATTATCAGTTAGGCAATATTCCTTCTAAGATATTTCAACTATAGTTTGCATCTCAAGTAATATGTAACATAATAATAATAATAATAATAATAATAATAATAATAATAATAATAATAATAATAATAATAATAATAATAATAATAATAATAATAATAATAATAATATTTTAGTATCAGACTTGAAGAGATTCTTATATGATACATCTATTCACGAAATTAGTCACTACTTGTTACGTATTCAGTTGGTCTTTCAATCCCGGCGGGAGCTCATGCGGTTCGGATTTCACGTTAATCACTAGTTCCGTCTCATACAGCGTCACTGCTGAAAGGGGCATTGAACTATACAATAAAATGAAATCTTTAAGTTTTACGTCCCACGTTTAGGTCGGCTAGGCTAAACAAGACGATGATGATGAGAAATGGATGAAAGGGTGGAATGAAGAAACGGGAAGGACTCCGAGAATATTTACCCATACGGTGTTTGTTAACCACAAAGTTCACTTGGCGCTAGCTGAGATCGAAAATATCAGAGGTGAACTCTCTACCACTGAGCCACTGCGGCCCAGTTTAAACTCTATAAATCTAACATGTAACACTTCCCAAACGTAATACTCCGATTTTGATAAAATTTAGCAGGTAGGTACTATACATAAACGAATACGTTTTTTTTAATTTTATGCGGAAAGACGGTTTTATGGGTCAAAAGCTCTCATCCGAAATTTTGAAAGTTAACGTCCGAAAGGCAAAGAAGTAGTGGACTGAAGTGAATAAAATTGTGCACAGATATTGTAGACGTAAAATGAGGGAAAACGTGCTTAACATTATCCTTTAAAAAAACCGTTGGGTCGAGCAGGGATCCCTCCAACCTTTTGATCACGAGTGCTAAAACAGTTTGTCAGAAGTGCCTAAAAAACATGAAGAATTGCAACAATATTTTGTAAAGGGACAATACTCAAAAAGTAAATGAATACTGGTTTTTATTTTCTGCGGATAAACGGTTTTATGGGCGAAAGCACCACTCACTCGGGGATGCCCGAATTGGAAATAATAATAATAATAATAATAATAATAATAATAATAATAATAATAATAATAATAATAATAATAATAAAACGGTTTGGTGGGCCGGAGCGTTGGGAAGCATAAAGGGTGTACCAAAGCGAATAAAATTGTTTGTAAATATTATGTATGTAAAATAAGGCCTTTCGTGTTCAACAAGTGTCTCCATCCGATTTCTTCAAATTTGCCACATCAACAATAGGCACAAACAGTGTAGCGTATTTTATAGTATGTTCGGTTGCACCTTTAACCATTACAATTTTTTTCCGCATAAACAGAAATGCATGTCGATTTACCAGTTGATGTGCCAAATTTGAAGCAAATGGGATGCGGACACTTGGAAAACACGAGAGACCTTATTTAACATATACAATACCTACACACAATTTAATTTACTTCGTTCTACTCCTTCCTGCACTTCTACGAAAAAATTTACTTTTTCGGAGGGTGCCTTGGTCCCGAAAACAGTATAGGGGTTAAGGCAATCTCCGAATTGCACGTTTGATATTTCGTAATCAACGGTTTAGGTCTGTTCATCGTCCAACACTTTGTTTAAGGAAACTACAAAACAGTATTCCCTCATTTTGCATTACAATATCTGTGCACAGTTTCACGGACCTCGGTCCACTTTTTCTTGCCTTTCAGCCGTCAACTTTCAACATTTTGGGTGTGAGCATTTGCCCCATAAAAACCCTTGATCCGCAGAAAATAAAAAGACACATATTAGTTTATATGTAATATCTAACTGCTAAATTTTATCAAAATCGTAGTGTTACACTTACGAAGTGTTACATGTAAGTCAATTGGCCTTCCTCCCCTAGAAAATACCAGTAAAATATCTTGCACTATAATAAAGCATATACGCTTTCACATTCATAAACCAGATTTACTTTCAGATTCAAACTGAGATGTCTCGGACCTTTGGTAATTCTGGATGTATGCTATAACCAGGGGCGTCATTTCAGACGACAATAGCATGGAAAACTATAACAGTTGTAGCGAAAGGCGTCATTCAGGGGAGCAAGAGGAGACAATTACCCCTAAGAGTTTGAGGAATACATATACTTTAATCAATTGTACATTAATATATTAGTACAAAACGTGAAAGTCTTATTTCTTTGGTGCTCTTGCACCCCTCAAGCGAAGTCTCAAATCATGCCTCTGGTTGTAGCATACATCCGGTATTACCACACGGGATTCCATCCTCATATCCCTTGTAATTTTCACTGTCCACAGATATGAATACAAAGCGTCAAGATCATTTCTTGCACAACGACTGTGTTAACCATAATACATCTAGTGATATTAATATGCAGTGGCGTATTTAGGATTTTGTTTCGGGGAGAGGCTATGCACCACAAGTCAATAAGCACTTACATTTTTCCTTTTGGGTGCAGACAAATTTTAATGAAACTTTGCATACAAGAAATTTATTTTGAGGGGCTAGTGCCCGATAGACATCCCCCTCAAAAATGCCACTGTCAATATATTTATGGATACAACTGATTTGTATTTATGGATACAACACCTTTATTGTTGTATGCATTATAAACATATGATGAATTAATATTTTACTTGTAGTTACATGTGGCTACTTCATTGATTACAACAAGGAAAATGACTCGAGCGGTACCTTATGCGTGTGAGCTGTAGAGACTTCTAACTCTGCCAGTTGATAACTTAATGGCTTCTACCATATCTGTGGAGACTCAGAAACTTGAAGACGGGCTTTCTGGTTATTGCAGTTTGTAATATTGACACTTTAAATGTGCACTCTTACCTCGCGAAAGGTAGCCCCGAAGTTCATTTACCGAAGTCTGCTTTCCTCTTGTCAGTAACTTCTATATATTTTCTGCTCGGTTATACACGTTTTACAGTTATTTCCAGTAACCTTCAACGACAGGGACACGAACACAGACATACTGAGAACATTTAAGATTCCGAAAGTTCACACATCAAGAATCGAACCCGGGACCCCGTGCACCAAAGATGTACGTACTAGCCACTAAATCACAAAGCCAAATTATAAAGCCAGCGCGTTTTAATAATTCTACTAGAAATGCTCGAGATATGCACTTGTAATATATTGAGTGATTTATTCGAGAGAGGCAACGCATTTAACATTAAATCCTTTTCCTTGTTTCGTTTCTATTGTGTTTATTCTTTGTATTTTTCTCACAGTCCATGAAATAGCAACTACTTTTTTCGCTACGGTGTCCAGAAATACTATTTCAACTGATCATAAAACAGATGTCTGTCGGTGATGTAATATCGGATAATGTGTGGTATTCTAATTTCATACCGAGTTCTTTGTGGTTAAGCGGTTAGCGTACGTACCTTTGATGCAAGAGGCCCTGTTCGATTCCCGATGTGAGCCCATGTGGTTCGGATTCCACGCTAACCAGTAGGTAAACGTCTCATATAGCCTCGCTGCCAAAGGGACTTTAAGCTTAAAATCAACTCTATTTTTATGCCATCAATAGAAGTAAGGTATAGACTATAGTATCCTCCTAAAAACATGTATTTATTTCTCTGGCTCATATTAAAAAAGCATCGGCTAATTTGCTACATTAATTACAAAAGCTAAAGAGGCTTTATGAATATCAAGATAAAGAAGCTTTATGAATATTAAATCGCTTCAAGCATACAAATCGCTTTATAACAATCTAGATTATTAATTACAATAACTTTTTACGTAGTAATTAAAAAGAATACATGTATGTAATTTTTTTAATCTCTCTCACATAAACTCTCTGTCTCTCTCTCTCTCACACACACACACTCTCGCTTTCTCTAAATATACACCTGCATATTGTGATAGGTATCACAAACATGGCTAATTTTCATTTTGAAGGTGGTGTGTTAAGGTTGGTATTCAATTCAGAAACCTGTTCCCAATGTTAACGTTCCTCATTTTAGTGTCTTCGTATATACGTAAATCATGAAATCGTTAATAAATGTGACAATTCATCTGATTTTCTATTCACAAGCATTTGAGAACAGAACTTTATTTTTTCTCCAAAATAGAATAATTATTCATTACTACACTGCTACCAATTATGATAAAGAAACCACAGTGAGTTATTAATGAAAATGTACAGTATATGCGAACTTTTTATTGCGGAGCACAGTACTTGTCAGGCATGTGACTAGGGGCGAACATAGACGGTGGTAATCACTTGTCATCCATGTAATTTCTATCTTATAGGTACATAAGGCACATACTGGGCACATTCTCATGTATAGTGCCAGATAGAAGTCATTGATCAGGTAATATGGCGACTGTTTTGAAACAAATGCAGAGTATGAAAATTGAATTTGTCATATCTGTAGTTTCGTGTGGAGAAGAAAAACTTGTAACCAAAGGTTTAAGAACATCTCAAGTTATTAATATAAATTTTGCAGAAAGTTATTCACTTATATCATCATAAAAGATATACGAAAGATGTTTTCAAATGAAGATATATTACATACAACCTTGCAAGAGGAGACAAAGAAACCTAACGTAACGAGACTAAAAGCGAATCATTTACAGCTTAGTGATCGTCATTCAGTGGTCAAGGTGGTCGACCAGTAATCTACAGGTTCGTGGTTCGAATAAACATCGGGCAATTCTTTGTACTTTAGGATTTATTTTATTAAGATATTTGAATGCCCGGATGTTTCAATAATTGAACTATCAAATCTTCAGGAATAATAATAGTAATAATAATAAACTAATAATAATTACTATTATCTCGTAGAAGGTTAAAAGCTAGAGGCTAAGTACCGCTCAGCTCATACCAATACAAGCAGAAACGTGACATTTGGCAAGAATATTTCGCTTCTGTTTAATGTTGCTCACGAGAAGAGGAATTTCTCATCTCGTTCCTAACACAAACAAAATGGCATGAGAATTAACATTATACATTCCAGACGGGACAAGGCTAACTCAAATTATCGTCTCGCTTTGGAAATGAAAATCGAGACAAACAAGAGGTATTGTAAACATTTCTCGTCTCGATTCTCGAAATAGTGTATGTGAATAGTGTAGACTGAATCTCATAGGCTATATTGTTACTTTGTATTTCAGAGCCGGGATTGAAGTTTACCACTTTTGCCTAACGCTATGGGCGATTTTGCAGATTTTAATACAATCTGTCCTCATACGGAACCTGTATTCTATATTATTATTATTATTATTATTATTATTGAATATTTGGGACATCAATATTATGTTCTATTAAAATACAAATAAGCATACTGTAGTTACGAAAAGGGAAAAGAAATTGTTGGGACTCTCTATAAGGTGAATTTACTTATAAGAGATACTTTGTAAAGAAAATAAGGTGAAAAATATGTCAGCTCATTGACAATACGAAAAGCGAACCTTCGGATGCCTTAACAGAAACTAAGTAGGATTTGTCTTCACCACAATACATAGTATCACAATTTCTTTTGCTAAAAGACTGCGGATTATGTTTGGGTTATATTGATATTTTTAACAAAATATACAATCAAATATAAAGAAGAATAGTGCCTCTTTAAAAATTTTGATTGAACAGATATATGGAACGTGTTGAATATGGCGAACAAAAATATTATTATTTTTCTACTAAGAGTGCAAAAATTTAGAAACAATTCCACAATGAACCAATAAACTTTCAGACACATTTATGAGTTATACCTTATGTATTCATGAATCGTTTGCTAAACACGATAGTTTTCAGAGTACGAATCGAGATTGTAGACTGTGACGTATTTCCCCTCTGAAGGACGTCGTTTCAACTCTGACTTGTAAGAACGAGAGAAATTGACTATTCCTCGTATTATTATAAGTCAGAAATATCAACATTCTATATTGTAAAGTATTTCTTAATTTCCTCGGCGAAACAAAACCGCAGAATCCTCAATTACGAAACAAATCCTCAAGCTACTACCCTAAGACTGCTCTTTCAAGTAAGAGTCAAGAAATGCTCATGTATGTAGAAAATTGTAAACGTTTACGATTCCAGTATATTATTAAGGATGAAACACTGATTTCGGTCATCATAAAATACTATAGTCCTGAGAACTTTCCCAAAATATATAGGGATATTATGAAAAGTTTCAATACAGTGTTTTCAAACAAAGCTGAACCAAATTAAGGTTCGTTTTCTGAGATAAACGGACACATTCTGTTTCAAGGTTAAACCGAACCCAAAACCAGTTAACCGACCAGAGATGACGTCCCACTTGACCCACGACCCACTAACCCACCAACCACCGTGACCCACTCTGACCCATGACCCACCATGATCCTCCAACCATCGTTACACACTGTTACCCACCTCCCACCGTGACACACTCTCTCCCACAATCATCCGTGGTCTACTCCGACCCACCACCCACCATCACCCACTGACCCACAAAACTAATTGTCAACTCTGATACAAGACCCACGGCCATTTCAGTACCGACTAAAGAGGTTACACTTGTAATAATACCAGTTTGTGAAATTCTAACTAATCGGAGTTTGAATTTCTACGGTCAATCTCTCAAGCACCGCTCTGTTATATTAATGATGGATCTGACCTTTACGATATAAAATGGTAAAGTGCTTGTCATGGGTAAAAAAGAGAATTTTGTTGAGTTAAAGAGTGAATTAGGTCAGAAGTTTTCAATTTCAAAGGCCAGCATTAGCAATATCGAGTCACATGTTTTGGCTACAAGAATGGTAGCAGTGTATTAAACACTATGCTTCAAAAAGTATTGGGACCGCAGTTACACGTTAAAATCTCACGATATATCGACAACTTGGCTTGCTTCACAGATACCTTTGAAGAACACCTTGCATTGCTGAGACAAGAAAAGTTTAGTGAACACAGCCTTACCCTTAACATTGAAAAATGTGTTGTACTAATTCAATATCATTTAGGTTTCTTGATTACTCCCGAAGGCATCAAAAAAGATCCAAAAACCATAGAAGCCATTCGTAACTTACCCTGGCCCGCCAATATGAAATCTTTACAATCATTAATTGGTCTCTATAATTGGTCACCAAATTTTATTCCTCATTTGTCAGAAAAAATGAAATCTCTTTTTGAGCTTCTCAAAAAAGGAAAACGATAGCAATGGCTTGAAGAACACGGACAATCATTTCAACAAATTAAAGACGATATTTGTAAAGATGTTCTCTTGTCTCACCCTGATTTGAATTTACCTTATTATTTACAATCGGATGCATCCCACCTGGGAGTCAGTGCAGTCCTATATCAGTACAGTGATGGACAGAAAAAAGTTATTCAGTTCGCTAGTCGAACTTTAACACTGGCCGAATCTCGCTATGGTATTAGTGAACTGGAGTAACTTGCAATCGTATTTGCAGTTCGAAAATGGCGTCAATTACTAATTGGTCATCATGTTATTTTTATTACAGATCACAAAATCTTAGTTGGTTAGATAAGGCCAAGCCTTGGAACACCCGTCTTTTGAGATTGTCTCTGGAATAACAAAAGCTGGACTACGAAATATGTTTCCAGAAAGGTTCTGAGAATCTTTGTGCAGATGTGCTTTCAGGTATATTCCGTTCCAAAGAATTACCAACTAAACGTGTTCATCTTTTACAGGTTATTCAAGACAAAATCAAAAATATTTCAGTTGAATTGTTACAAACGCACAAAAGGAAGATCCTGATTATTTCCCCATTGTTTCGTTGTTAGCAGGCGAGAAAATGGAAGAGCTCCCAAGGAATTCACGCAATTGTGAAAAAATTTTCTAACTGGATAACGGTAGTTTTTTGTATAGAGATTTCCATTTTCCAAACTCTTAAAATTTGCATTCCCGAGTCATTAGTCAATAGCGTTCTCACAGGTTACCATGATGATTTAGATCACCCAGGAGTAGACAAAACACTTGGGATTATCTCAAATCATTTTATTGGAGTAAAATGAGATCAGATGCAAAGAAACACTTAAAAAGATTGTGTGAAGTGCATGCAATTTAAATCCAATCATCACCCACCAGCTCGTTTCTTATCCACTAATCCTTATTCGGCACCTAGAGCTCCCTTGATTTTTTTAGGCCCATCAGGAAAACATGGTGCGCGCTTTGCACTGGTTACCGTCGATGTGTTTATTCAATATTGTATAGCTTATCCCTTGAAGAACGCCACTGCTACTTCAGTTATCAAGTGTTTATTTGATATATACAAGCTACATTTAGGTATCGTGGAAGCAGTGCTTACTGAAAATGGTGCAGTGTTTCATAGCAAAAAGTTTTTATCTAAAATCCAGGAGTACAATATTAAAGTTCATCACACAACACCTTATCATCCCATGAGTAACATCACGGAACACTCTAATAAAATTATTTTATCTACTTTTAGGTTACTATGTCGCCAGTCACATAAAAAATGGGCCAAAAAACCTGATGCAAGCATTTCTATTACATTAACTATTCCATCGTTGAAAGACTTCGTGTTTCACCAGCAACTTTGCATCTCAACATTCATTTTTCTCGTCCTATTTTTAAGCATTTTGGTTTACAGGTATCCGAAGATTTTGATAAGGAAGATAGGATTAGTTGGTTGAATAAACTACTAATGGCCGATCACCGACGAAAAGCCACCACCACCGACGAAAAGCCTGACAGCCAGCAACAACAACGACGTATAAGACAAGGAAGTTTAATTTTTTAGAGCAGCACAACATTAGTAGTCTATTAAAAGGTGAAATTTCAAAATGTTTTTATTTGTACCCTTTTATGTGTTATCAATGACCGTGTTGTTGAACTTGTTGGCCCCTCAACAGGTGAATATTTAGGACTTCATTCCATAGACAGGACCAAGCTATGGGAACTTACCCCTGAAAGCCATGAAATTTGGATGGTCTTGGCACGATCCAACTACCAGAAGACCTTTTGCATGATCTTAACGTGTCACCCGTTAATGAAACTCAAGAATCACTCTCTTTTTCCCCTATTGGAGAAATAAACTTGTCTAAACCCGAAAATAAGTGTGATAAGAAAAATTCAAATCTTTTACAGGTCAATAACTTATCAACCACCCGTTTATTATCTTTTTATTTAGGAAATCCTTGGTAACATCATTACTTCAATTAGCCAACATGGGAGCCTACGTGTGTTCCATTCATCGCACCTAACCTTACCGGTGGACTACAATTGCGAAGAATCTATACAGAGAGAAGAAATTAAAACAGATGTTAAGTGAGGTTCACTTTATTTTAGAAGAAAAAAGGGAAAAGAACTACGCATTTCTTTTAAACTTATTTTTGCTTCTAGCTTGCAACTGTTCAGCAAAGAGCAGCTATTACGTTTTTCTTTTTTTTTTTTTTGTTTTGATAAGATAATCACCAGACTTCAGAACCACCTATGTGCATACCTAAGCAGACAACCCAGCTAATTGATCCTCTTCTTTCATTTGCTTTACTCATTGTCGTACCTCATACAGTTGAATATTAGTGTTGCAAACCTTATTAACTTACTTTTAGTTTAATGTCATTATTTTCTTTCTTTCAGATGTTTGAATTTAGGATTTTTAGTAGAAATCAACACATTCTACATACGTAGGAAAATTGAATTTATCCAAAAGCAATATTGAGCTAATGACGCAGCTCCGTTTTCCTGGCTAGTGGGAAGATATTTTGGCGTTATAATATATTTTTATATATTATGTTTATTAAGTGTCTTAACATTTTAAATTTCTTTCTAGAATCCCTTCTTACTTTCCAAATTCTTACTTACGTTACTATATGTTATCTAAAATTAATGATTGATTTTCTTTTTAGAAAAAACTGTATCGAGATGCTCAAGATAACAAAATTTTAAGTTGTTAATTATATATATATTTGTATATTTGTAATTGAAATCTAGTATGTAATTTCATGCGTAAAATATGAAATTTTACAATTATAATCAATGTTAATTTTTTGTACTGTTAATGTCAGATTTTAGTTTTCATTTTGAAGTGTTTATTGTAATTTTGTTGAATCTCATTTACGTTATTTACCCGATTTTGACTTACTTGAATTTCGAGGATGTGACATGATATATATATAGTTCGAAGAGAATAGCTTAAAAAGGAAAGTAGGCTAAAGCTTAAACGAGTGATAAATAGGCATTTCATTGTTGGTTAGTGATACGTCCAGGAATATCATGTGAACGGTATATCTTTCGAACGAAGGCAGTAATCTTTTTATTTTAAAAGGGACTATATAAACAGATACTATGATGGTGAACTGTCGTCTTTCTCCCATGTTAATATGTATATGGAAATATGTTTAATTTCTATATTCCTTGGGATTTCTGATTAACGTTCTTTTCGTCTGCTTTAGACCACTGAACGATCGTAGGGTGACTTCTTCGGGTAGGATATTTCATGGGGATAAATATATTTTTTCAGGCAGGTAATATTTCCTGGAATTTCAGTTCTCTTGCAAAATGGACATAGTTAATCCATTGGATATTCCATAGCTAACTGCATTTTTGCCATCACTCACAAAATGTAGTTTTTTTCGTTTCTTTCCTTTCTTTATGGTAATCCGCAATTAAGTATGTATACTTTTGTGTTAAATATTTTCAGTATATTCTGATGTCTAGAGATAGTTTAATAAATATTTTAATGTTTATGAATCGTAGTTATATTGTGTATTTGAATGATAATATGTCGTAATGTCTTTTTATACTAATTTTCAGAAAATTGTATTTTACTCACAGTATGTCTCAAAACTGTAATTTATTATTTTGCTATCGTTATGGAGGATTTTTAGAAATCAACATGGCCAAAGATTTTGAATATAAATTTTTAGGTTTCAGCCATAACAAATGGTATGCAAGATTTCCTTAGAAAGCAATATGGCCAAAGATTTTGAATATAGATCTTTAGGTTTCAGCCATACCACCAGTGACGGACGATTTTCTTCAAAAATCAACATTGTCCATTAATTATTTATGAGCTCGAAAAATAAACTTATTTTCTTTCTTTTCAACAGCACGAAGCCACAACGATTTATGAAAATTACTTCAATTATTTCATATGCACGATGAATTTGAATTTCAATGTGTTAATAAGACCATTTTGAATATTTTGTTGCGAAGATGCATAAGAAAGTTTAACTGTAGTGGTATATCATAACTGTTTAGTAGGGAACTCAATTTCGATGTTTCAGGCCGACCAGGAAGTTATAATGTCGTTCACTATATTTTTGTGTTTGTATCCCATGTTTTTAGGTCTCATGTATTTTGTCTTATAGAGACATATCTTTACGATGCTACGAGAGCACTTGTATTTTGTGTGTTTACAAATCACTTTCTAGGTGGAAGACGTACGTTATGTTCGAGAAACATACATGTATTTTACTGAATATTAAATTGTTTATATTTCAGTTATGTATAGAAACATTTCGTAAGTATCTATGGTTGCAGGTCTTTTCACGTTTCTAGTTTTGCATCCCAGGCGTCGATGATATATTTTGTGTGTAAGTACGCGTAATATTAATCATTTTCCCCACCTATGGTTTTGGTCAATTGATGGCGTAATGACCGTTTATTTTCAGGAATGTTTGGACTAATGAGTCAACTTCCTTGATTCAGACCTTTCAAAAATTTGGGTAAACACTGTATAGTTTTCAACGCTTTATTAATAATTTTTTTTCAGACGATACCCACATGTTCTGGTAACCCTACAATATTTACGTCTTTTGGAAGTGAATAACAATTATTATTATAGGCCTAAACTAATAATACCTTTGTTTTAGAATGAAATAGTTTGTTGTATTGAGCATTATTGAATTAAAGTCTCGATTTTCACATGGCGAGCAGATGTCATTTTGATCTTATGGCATACCGAATTTTCTTCATACATGTCAACGAAATCACAAACTTCTTTTCTTGATATACAGAATTATGCTTGTTTGTTGGAATCACTATGAACGTGAGTTTTGACACTTAAGTTTATTTTTTATTATTGGAAAAAGGATTTTTCGTTCTTTTTCGCTAAACAACACAAAGCACTATTAAAAAGGGCTTACTGGTGGAAGCCTTATTTTGTTTGTATATATTCAGTTTGTGTGTTTACATTTTTATTTATTTTATTTTTAACGATCTTCATATTTTTTATGTATCTTTCAATAATATCGAAATTTTGATTATAATGTTCATATTTCAATATGTTTTAGATTTTTGCTATTTGTCTATTCACATTTTAATGTTTTAAATACAGATATAAGTATATTCCAAAGGAGAAATTTACTAACTTTTATTGAGACGTTTGATACCTATTGGAGTCGGTATTTTCATGAATAGTTATTGTGTGTGTATTTACTTCATATTAAACCAAATAAAGTTATCGAAACGGAACACTTAAAAACATTTTACGAAAAGTATTTTTAAAAAGTAAGAATTACAATAGCCCTATAAACGCTTTGTGCGCACTTTCAGTGAATAAAAGTTTTCATACAGGTGTTTAACCATACCTCGTTTCTCACGCCAGTGTATTAGAAAAAATCTTCTCTTCTCCCCTCAACTAAACGTCGGAATACAACGTGGGACCTTCGTCATAGGAAGACAACATAGACATATATACGAGGAGACAGGAGATAAGGAAACCCAACTGCACCAATCGTTCAAGAGGAACTTACTACTTCGTGGAACACTTGGATCGGATATTGCTCCCGCAGGAACCTCAGCATATTTTCTTGTAGTGAGTGAACTATCTATTTTAAATAGCCCTTTTAAGGTGAAAAACCCATTGAACGTTTATGCACGTAAGTCTCGCACCATATCACAGTGTTGCCAACTAACTGATTTTAAAATCTTTGGTGAAAAACTTAATTTTATTCAAATCTCATTAAACGGCCAGTTCTCAACCTTTCTACGCAGACAATTGACAGGTCGTTCCGCACGCCGGACGTCAATCTAAAACCGCCAACATGTTATAGAAGTATTTTTGTGGACACTCTGTATATTTCTTAAAGACAGTGATTATTTTTTCGTTTTATACTTAATTCTGCGACGGAAATAAGTTTTTTCTTCGGTGGGAATTGCTTCCTTCCCACGCAACTGAACAAGTAGTTTTTCATTGTTTTTTCAGATATATATATATATATATATATATATATATATATATATATATATATATATATATATATATATATATATTTAAAACATTGCTTTGTGGTGAGAACATTTCAGTAAGCGACGAATGTTCCCAATGTTTCCTGATTTATTAATATGATTTATTAATATATTCTACAGTTATTTGGAACTGAATTAATTGCTTTCTTTGATCGTTTATGGAAATATTGCAGTAGATTAGAGCAAGTCAAAGTAGACCAGATGTTCGTACAACAGAGTGATGCAGACTACATTGCTTTTCCAGTTCGTTATCTGTACTTTCACACGCCCGAATTACCGCAATGTCTAGTGCGTCGTGACCAGTGACTAATATTAACGTCATCTCTTTTTTACGTTTTATTTGCATGTACATACAGGTGATTTAACCTCAGTGCTTTTAGAATGAACTGCCAACACTGACAAATGCAGCAACGCAGTTCGTATCTCGAACCCCTTGGTTCGGGGAGTGTTACTCCACGTTTCGAAGCAGCAACCACGCACGTCGCGTCGAGCTTCAAGTATTGCGCTAAGGGCCATAAGCTATTAGCCGGTGAAAGACTTTTTCTTACGGCTAGACCCAATCAATAAGTCCCAAGTTCACATACCTAGTGCGTAAAATTATAAACGCTCCCTCCAACAGTATCATTCCACTTTGGAGACGATGCAATTTTGTTGAATACTCGTGTCGACTCTTCAGGACTGTTTGGAGTAGCAACTAGATTACAACGAGGGATTATCCCAGCGACACTTGCCCCAGTGCTAATTTCCCAAGTGCGTCAATGGTGTGAGAAAAGCATTTATAGTGAAGTCTGAATTATAATCTTCTATATATATGAATCAAAGTGATAAAGGGCTACAGTATAGTGAAAAGTAAAGTGCGATTTTAATAATGGAAATAATCATATATATTCAGTGTTAAGTGTTGTGATCGTATCTCTTCGTTATTTTCCTTTTTAATAGTATTCTAATGAATAAGTATAGTGTCATTTAACCCAGTGTCTTTTCGTTGTGTGTGTGAATGATGTTTGTGTGCGTTATGATCTGGATGACTGTCTGATCGTCCGTGAGGTTTTCGAGACGAGATATCCGAACCTCTCGGCGCCTAATGCTAATCTCATCATTGAGACCGACGAGCAATTTGGGAACAATTTTGTAATCCCTTCTTGGAGAGGTTCTTCAACATCCTATCCAGGTAAGTCCAGGTCTCAGAAAAATACTCATTGCCAGGACCACGGAGGACAGACCAGGACCAAGCGATTACAAATAAATGACGCCCGAACTACCGACCCGAATCGAGGCCGTTGGTGATCGAATACTTGTAAGATCAATATTTAGTACCAGGAATCTGAAAAAAATCTTTGAGGTGATTTTAATTATATGCTTTAGTGATAGTTTATTTTATCTGAATTACACGTTTTAAGTTTACTTTTTGTCCAAGATGGCACACCAGGAAGTAGATATGATAACTAGCATGAATTCACTTTTCGAAGAATTAATGAGAGACAACAAAGAGATCGTGCTGAAAATAGAGAGAATTTCGCTAAATTAGAACAAAACGTAGATAAAAACGAAGAGAATTTTCTTCATTTTAAAGAGAATTTTGTTGAGTTAAAGAGTGAATTAGGTCAAAAGTTAGACGCAGTGCAAAAAGAATGTCGCGAAAATAACGAAAGATTAGATCAAAGTATTAGGACTGTAGAGGCTGAAAGTAAACATAGAAACAAAATGTCCGAACAAAAATACGATGGTATAACACTTAAGATTCATGAAAAAGTTCATGAAGTCAGTCATAGTACTAAACAGGCAATTGAACTCGCCACACAGACCAGCGTCGAAGTCAAGTAACAAACTGAAGAAGCATACCATCGTGTAGAACATATAGAGACAAAAGTTTCTAAACTTCAGAACCATTTAGGAGGTTTGCACGAATGCACACAATCCCTCCAGTGTCAGTTGGAATGAGCCCGAGATGTGTGTCAGGCTAATAAGAAGCGCTGCGTTAGTTTACACATAGATACAGTTGATAAATTAGAAGAGATGCACGACCGTATTGAGGAAATTTCCGAACGTGTAGAAAGGCAACGAAATGACATTAAGATGGTATACGAAGAAGCCAAATTAATAGATTACAATACGAGAGTAAAAGCTGAATCTAACGCAGAATATTGCGCTGAAATAGGGCAATAGATAAAAATATAAAAGAAATTAGGCATGATATGGTAGAGCTGGCTCAGAGAAAAGAAAGTACCGAAAATTGAGCGCAGGAATTTGAGCATTTAGAAATAGGCACTATAGTGATTCGGCTTATTCGGAATGTAAACACACCAGCAGTAGTGACAATGCTAGTGGCAGTCAAGGTAGAAAAAAGCGAGCCCTGCGGGGCTTCAAACCCATTACTACTACTACTACTATTACTTATACAGAGGACTCGTAACCAAAGTAAATCAGTTTTTTGAGTATTATATTTTTATAGAAAATAAAAAACTTTAAATTGCCCGGGTTTAAACTCACATCAAAAGTAATTATAACTACTAGCGCATTGCGCTAGTACGCTCGGCCATGAAGACCGCCAGCAACAGACATTTGTAATGTACCATTACAGTTGAGAGTAATGGCAACTTTTTTTACTCACCCTGTACCTAGTATTTTTTTTAAAATCCGACTTCGGTTTAGTTACACGATTTATTTATTATCTTTACTTCAAATTAAATGTAATGAATCGAAAGGTCTCATTAGGAATCATATTTTCACTGAATAACATATTTATTTATATTTTGATTAATTGTAAATCCCATTTTCGCATATACAAGTTGAATAGTTACAAGGTTTACCATTCTGACGTCATACCGAAACATAGTTCCGCCATCTGATATAAATTTTCTTAATTTCAGACCAATGTAGAATTTGGCCAAATAACTAAATCTTCCCTCACCCCCTCTCACTAGTCCTTAGTCACTTTCAGATCCGGTTATATCTGGATTTCACCAATTTCTATTTGTTTTGTAATTTCCGCGGCTGAAAGATTTCGCCTTGATTGGAGGAATCCTCCTATCTCTGTCGTTTTCGGCGCAATGTTATTATTATCGTCGTGGAAACCTTACAAAGCACGTGGACATGGTTTTCGGTTCATATCAGTACACATCCATATAAAATAGCATGAGACCTTACTGTTCTGAAAATTACAGCTTGCTATGTCAATTAGAAACCGAAATATCCACTGAAATCAAGAATGGCTATTTTCTTAATAGAAGTAAAGCCCACATGATGTTACTGTTTGTTTCAAAATGCAATATTAAATTCTCTTTTCCCGTTGCTGTAGAGATATTCCATTGTTGCTTTAGTTTTATCAGCAAATCAGAAATAAAATAATCGTTGACCATTTAACTTTCAGTGAATGCACGTATGATTTTTTTTCAAAACTGCGAAGTAAATATAATTGGGTGCTTCGGAACAAAGAGTCCGTGGTTCGATGAATGTTATCGTGTAGTAGTTTAAGCGCGACGGATTGTGATGATTATAGATTTATTAGTGCATAATGTAATATGTATATGGCCTGCGTGTAAATGCATGTAATAGGGTGTGTGTAAAATATTACTTAGTGTGGAAATGAGTAAATAATAAATAAATGTAACGATATAATAATAATACTATTATAATATGAAATGAATGAGATTATATGACACCTATATTTAAATGGATAGGCCCAGTGTATATTATATATGGAGAATATGAATATGTTTTACTGAAAATCTCTCGCGTTTTGACTTCTACACCAATACATTCATCCAACCGAGTTTGCTATTGGATAGTAATGTGTAGTTGGGAATTGTATGTTACTTCGCATTTAAGTACCTCATACTAACAGCCCCATTTCTTAAGCCTTTCATCAGATAGGGTAGCATCATGTGGGAATTACTTTTAAAGGTTGACAGAAATGATAATTAAGAAAAATAACTGCTATACCCTGTGATCATCGAAAAGTACAGGTTTGGTCATTTGTACCTTTAACATTCATTGACTCTAAGAGATTTTTTTCTTCGTTGCTTACCTTATTTACTGTGCAGTGTTCATATAGCTAACAGCTCAGATCGGGCTATCCGATTAAATCAACCGCTACTAAATTAATATTTATGTCCATTGCGTACCCGGATGTCGACCCCTGACCCTCTTAAATATTTTCGTTTCTTTTCTTAGTTTAATTAGATGATGGAAATTAACGACGTCCCAGACCTTGGCATGTCTGCGCAGGGTAGCGATTGGTGATGTTTGGTCACTAAAATCACCGATCCAAAATTCAGTTTATTTAATTATTTTTTATTTTGGCAAATTACTAGTTAAGGATATCTTAGCTATTATTTTACTCTAGTTTCATTACCATTCTGGACTTTCTTAGTTTCTGAGAGGTCGGGTGATTTTTTCTTTTTGAAATTCTAAATTAGAGCCTTCTCTAACCTTCCGGTGGATTCCGGGGTCTTCAATGGCGTTGACCGGATACGGTGAGTGGTGGGATTTCCCTAACGCCTTTGTCTTTCCGAAAATCCCATCCAGGGCACAGACTAGTCTCGTCGTTGAAGATATTTGTTTTTCGGCTATTTATTTGTTAAGCCGAACCCCTTTTGACATAAAAGAAAATATTTGGCTATAGTATGTGGTATACATAAATTCGACCACTTATCTTTCGTAGCTGGAGTGTTCTGTCTCTTCTCTTTTTACCTATTCTTTCTTCTACTCCTTCTCTACATTTTTTTTAAAATTTTAACTCCCCCCCCCGGTTTCTGAAACTCATGAAAGCATACAATGTTCATATAAATTATTTCGATCGTATGTACTGAGACATCGGGGATACAATTCGTGGAGGTATTTTCGGTATTTCAGAACAATTCAGGACCATTTTTCACGATACTCAATCCACCATGGGAGGGGCTGACGAGAAGGTACACTACGATTTCAGATTCCCAGAAACTTGATTGTTGTACATCGATTGTACAAACTATACCCATTGATTACTGATTTCTGTTTTTTTTTCCTATTGATTGGTTATATGGTGTGTATGTATTAGTAGTTTGGGCCCACTAATTTTAAATAATTTTGATATTTTTCTTTCTTTCTCTGTATATACATTTATATATGCGTGCTTACATAGTTTGGAAACTTACGTGCCTGTTATATTTGCTGTATTTCCACTTTTGTGTCGACTTATTAAATAATATCAACTATTTCTCTATACGCGGATCTTAGTAAATTGAATTATTATCGATTATCGGGTTTATATATACATTTCAATGTTGCAACCTTATTAAAAGAAACAGAAGTTTGTTTGTCAGGGTTTTTTTTTGTTTATTTTGAGCCAAAAAATGTGAATACTTGTTGAATATGAAATGATTATGTAGAAAAGTTAAGTGTCGACGAAATACTAAGATTGATATTAGAATAAAATTTATTATATTGAGGAATATGAATGTGTATATATATGAGCAAATATGTATGTAAAGGGCTCGGTATTTACCCTGGTTGTTTTAGGTTGCCATAGATTTTGACACTCGATATTTGACCAACTATTTGTGTTTGTAAAGTATTACCGCGTAATTTGTGATAAATGACACCTTACTGATTTGTTATTAATGTTCGTGACTATTAAAGTTTAATACTATGCTAAATGTTGCATGTAAATAGAACAAGTAGCAGGTCGTTAAGAAAACCCTAATCCGTATCTAAAGTTATTTTGTAAAACAATAGTGAAATCAGTAAACTATGAAACAGTGCGCCCCAAATCCTTCCCCTACAATCGGAAACCTAACTATTTGTCGTTCGTCAGTTCAGTGACTAGAATCTTTTGACTACACGATCTAGCCCAAAAAAAAAAAAAAATCGATGAACTGATTTTTGTTAATAATTTAGTAATGTGAATACAGGACCTAGATAGGTCCAGAGAACTAGCTCCATTGAGATATCGTATAGTATTATGGAAATATGTTCCCAATGTCTGGGATTGGATTCGATATTTTTTTAAATCTTAATAAATTTTGAATTTTTATACCAAGTGTGTCAAGTGACGAACTGAAAAATATATATAATATGAAGAAACTATTTTTTTTTCGTCTGTAGTTAAGACAAACGAGTAAATACTCTCATGGACACCAATCATAGTGTATAAAGAGAGTTGATAAAGGAGTTATTATCGACGTGAGAAGAGGACTCATAAAATTCTCTTGGGACAGAGACTCAATAAAAATTCTACCAAAGTGTTTTTTTTTTAATGATTAACCAATTATATATTTTTTTCCTCTTTCATATTGATATGTATTCTTTGTACTGAATCTTAAATATATTCAATGTTGACCTTTGATTTTTTTTCTCTTCGTCTTTCGTTTTGTCCATTTTTTTAACGTAATCCAACTGTTAATATATTACAAAGAGAAATGTGTTATTAGATATTGAAAAGTAACAAATGTCTATGCATGACTATAAACCATATTGTTATTACTAGTATTATTTTCTTTTCATGGTATCGAAATTTCTCCTGTGCTGTCGAATTAAGTTTTCTTCAAATGTAATAAATGTCTATAGAAATGTAGTTAGGTTAGTGTAATTCAACTAAATGCAACCTGAAGTATACATTGTCCTGTATGAATGTGAGTGTGAGAGAAATGTAGGTTTAGTATTAACTGCACCAATTCTTTTGACATATATGTGTGACTTATTATAATTAATGGTAGTTGGCAATTAAAGTCGTTGAAAGTCAATACTAACTCAATTTAAGTTGGCTCTATAAAGAAAGCAAAAAGGACGGAAATAGCTTGAACTAATGATCATCATGGGAGAGCTTTGAAAGTCAAAATCTTCGACAAATATGTGTGTTGTTGTTTCGATTTTTTTTCTGTGGTCAATTCTGGCATGCGTCGACTTCATCATTTACGAGGGCTATCCAGAAAGTAGATTACGTTTTCGTCTGTGTCCGCTAGGGGCGGGGCTAGCGCGGCCATCTTGGGGTCAGAGCGTTGCGCAGCTCAGTCGGCATCTAGCCGTGCTAGTGAGAGGTTCGTGCTGTGCTCCGTTAAGATACTGTGACGGTTTGAAATGTCTGCGTTAATTGAAAATCCCGCGAGCTGCGAGGTGCGTGCAGTAATAAGGTTTCTGACAGCAAAAAACTGTAAACCGATAGAAATCTATCGGCAGCTGTGTGAAGTGTATGGGGACAACATTATCACTGAAGGTGGAGTGCGACAGTGGGTCATAAGATTTAAAAATGGCCGAACCAATGTTCACGACGAAGATCGAAGTGGGAGACCCAGCAAAGTGACTGCCGAACTTGTCGAAAAAGTCGATGTTAAAGTCCGTGAAAATCGAAAGTTCACAATAACGGAACTTTCTTTGAGTTTTCCACAAATTTCGCGAAGTTTGTTGCACGAAATCATCAGCGAAAAGCTTGGTTACCACAAGTTTTGTGCAAGATGGATTCCAAAAATCTTGACAGAGGACCACAAAAATCAGCGAATGGCTGCCGCGTTGCACTTTTTGGACGCCTACAATAAGGATGGTGACTCTTTACTCGATCGCATCGTTACTGGTGACGAAACATGGGTGAAACATGTGAACTGTGAAACGAAATTGCAATCAATGCAGTGGGGGCACACAGGTTCTCCCCAAAAACCCAAGAAATGCATGCAAACAATGTCGGCAAGGAAGATGATGGCGACTGTTTTTTGGGACAGAAAAGGTGTGATTTTGGTGGACTTCCTGGAAAGAGGCACTACAATAAACGCTCAAAGGTATTGCCAAACTCTGCAAAACCTCAGAAGAGCAATTCAAAACAAGCGCAGAGGAATGTTGAGCTCTAAGATCTTGTTGATTCATGACAACGCCCGGCCCCACACGGCAAATGTCACGCGTGAAGTTCTTGAATCTTTTCAGTGGGAGTTGTTTCCTCATCCGCCGTACAGTCTCGACCTGGCACCGAGCGACTTCCACCTATTCCCAGCAATGAAGAAGTGGCTGGCTATGCAGCGTTTTGATGACGACGAACAGCTGCAAGAAGAGGTAACGAAGTGGTTGAAGTCGCAGGCGGCCGAATTTTTCGACGAAGGAATTTCCAAGCTCGTACATCGCTACGATAAATGCCTTAATTTGAATGGTGACTATGTCGAAAAGTAGTATTTGTGTGTGGCTTTCATCTGTATATAATAAAATTTGTTTCCTATACTTTGTTGATTTTTTATTCCAAAACGTAATCTACTTTCTGGATAGCCCTCGTATATTTCAAGTACTGGACACTAGTCGAGAACTTTCTGAAATATTGAATAAACTGTTAAATTAAACTTTCTCATCTATCTCAGAGCTAGATTGGGATAATTCGGTAGTTGGGGTTAAATGGATCTAGATCTGGGAGGTATGGGTTAACATGTGTCTACCTCTGATCACCTTAATACCAAATATTCACTCGATAGCTATTGGAAATAATCCCAATTCGATAATTATCCACTTTCCTTTACCATATTTCTCAAAAAAATATCCAGTAACAGTTTCCCTATTTCCTCGTCTCCTTACTTTCGTTTTTCCTTTCTTTTCTTCTTCCTATTCCATCTTTCTCTTCTCTTCTTTACTTCTTCTTCTAATTTTAATAAAACTGAAAAGGGGGTCGTGACTGGGAATTCTATATATAATAAACACGGTCATGCATTTATTTTACTTTATTTTATTTTTCTTCGGAAGTCCCATATAAAAGTTTTTTTTTCCGTTTGGTTGAACCTTGTAGGTTCGAAAGTAAGAAATGAATTATATATATATAATTAGACATAAGCTGATAGCTTCATGAATATTCCCCCACCAGGGGTGAAGGGTTCCCACTCACGACTTACTCCATGCATCTCATTTGCACGATACAAGGTTTCCCACCCTCCTTTTGTTTGTTGGTTTCTCTTTTTCTTTTTCTTTCTTTTCATCATTTGATTTCTGCTACATTTATGGTACGTGGCGAGAAACTGATCCGCGTATTTAGCTCTTATGAGTATGGTCGAGCGTGATTTAAAAATATATTTCTGAACACTGGTCAATTTTTCTAAGATTTACTCTCAAGGCCTCCATTTCCCTTTTTCATTTGTTTCTGTTTACTTACCTGAGATGAATATCTCTAAGTGATAAAAGAACTTGAGGCATTTTTGGATATTGATATTTGTAATTGTCATAATAGCAATAGAACTTATACTACTACTGGTTTTCGAGACACACAGCCGGAGATATTTTAGAGGAGCTAACTACTGGAAAAAGTGCATTTTTAAATCACTGTAATATACAAATTATTATATAAAAATTGAATGTAACTATGTGCGCCTAATCATCACGGCCAAATTGCAGTAGGTAAAATGGATTTTGGTATATAATTAGGCCTTAATCCAAACTGGGATGTTATCACATTGCTTTCATTATAATAATATCGTAAGGGATAGTGGGAATCCGAGTTTTTTCACGTAAAATGAGCATATCACAAGCAGTTCAACTTACGGAAGTAAAATTCAGTACATTAACTCTTTATTAAAAATGAGCAGAACGTCTCCTAACATTTTACAAAAAATTATCCTTTATGGGTAGGGGCGACACTTTCTATATATGGTAAATTGATAGTGGTTAGTTCGTAAAAATAATAGAAAATGATCGATATTAGTTGAGAAACAAACAATACAGTGCTTCGCATCATATATCCATATATGCTTACCATCAGGGGTGGATCCAGGACGGAGTTCTAGGCGGCCGGTAGGTTGTAATATTGCTACTTAAAGGTACTTTTAAGAACTAAAACTATGGGATGGGTTTTATTTATATATAAAATGAGAAAGTTTCCTCTTCTAGGGGGGTGATTGGCCCGATTGCCCTCCCCTCGATAAGATCCTGCTTACCATGCGCTTTCTACTATAATAATTGCTGAAGCTTGGATTATTATATGCGCGCATAGAGGACACGGCAATCAACCCATAAAGTTGTGAGAAAAATAGGCATAAATTTTGTAATGTAAGCTTCTGTACGTTGGTCTACTTACCTTGATTTGGGACTTTAATAATTTCATCTGTTTTTCAACTGAAAAGTGTCGATAATTCAACAAGGAAATAACTAGACCACGATAATTTAATTGAAATGCATCGTAATTTTACCCATGACAAACACTTTACTGTTTTATATCGTAAAAGTCAGATCGATCGTTATTGTAACAGAGCTGTGCTTAAGAGATTGACCGTAGAAATTCAAATTCCAATTGGTTAGAATTTCACAACCTGGTTTTATTACAAGTTTACTCTTTAATCGGTAGAGGAGAGACTATAGATCATGTGTCAGAGTTGATGACAATGCGCTTTGGTGGGTGGTGGGTCGGAGTGTGTCATAGTGGGTAGTGGGTCAGAGTGGGTCACGGAAGGTGGTAAGTCAGAGTGTGTCATGGTGGGTGGTGGGTCATGCCTCTGAGTGGGTCGCCGTGGTTGCTGGGTCAGTGGGTCGTGGGTCAAGTTTTCATTGACCCTTGCCATCTCTGGTCCGTTAACTGGTTTGGGTTCGGTGTAAGCTTGAAACAAAATGTGTCCGTTTATTTCAGAAAACGAACTGTAATTTGGTACAGTTTTGTTTGAAAACACACTATATTGTCACTTTTCAGAATATTCGTATATATTTTGGAAAAGTTTCAAACAATATACCGTATAATAGTTTCGTTTTAGTGAATAACCTTGCATATGCGCATTATTTCTATTTAGATTAGCTTCATTTTTGTATATAGTTTAGTGGTTTTAGTGAATTCTTTGTGATTCTTTTACTGATTTTTTGGTGAGGTTTAGTAAGTTGTGTTTGCATTGGCTGGCAACAGTACCTTCAGTGTTCTATTTAAGTTGTGTATCTGCATTTTGTACAGTGTGTTGTCTACTGCAACTAAGACAGAGCATAATCATTCATAGTTTTAGAAAAGCATATTTATTCATAGTTTTTAGAAAAACACTCATGTTAATTAATATACAAGATTTACATGTTAACAGTGTTTTAGAGGGATACTGAGTTTATTTGTGTTCGAAGACAAAAGTGTGTGATCATTTAGCAAGCAACCATGTGAACAAATAATTACTGCAGAAACAAGTTAAGTAATTCATTATACTAATATTTAAGTATTATATCAATATATTAACATATGAACAAAGTATGTCATATTTATCCTATTAATGCATATACTTTTGAATAAGAATTGAAGCAAGTAACATTAAAATATTTCTTAAGTCTTACTTCTCGTTCCTCCATGATATCTGGGTGAACCAGTAAAATGAGTTTAATCATACATTTCATTAGCTGTGGATGTGATAACTGTAATTTATAAGTATGGTACATAAACATATCACCCCATTATACATAATCATTTAGGTTAAGGTAGTATGAGTCTGCTGTTTCACTTTTGAATGAATTACGTTTCCCCATGTTTTTTCACTCTCTCTCTCTATATTTTTTTGAAAACACGTTAATGAGAAATAGAAAATACAACTGTTTTCCGATTCGGATTGGTTTGGGTTAACAGCTTGAAAATGTTATCTTTACGTTTCATATCCCACAATTATGCCTGTTAGGTTGAGGAAGACTACGATTAAGCCAAGTGAATTATGATGGACAAATTGATGGAATGAGAAAGTGGGAGTGTCCCGAGAAAACCCACAAGCTCGATGTTATCCGTCTCCAGCTTATTTGCCTTGGGAACGAACCAGGCAACCTACCCGTCAGATAGTTTAGTAGGCGGGGTCTCAATTTCGATTCCTGGTGGGAGAGCCTTTGAAATATTTAATGTCCTCGATATATCTGTGTTCGTGTCCCTGTCGTTTAAAGTTGGTGGATATAGCTGTAAAACGAGAATAACCGAATATAATAGAGATAAATTACTTTCGATGAATCAAAAAAGAGTGGTCTGAGGCACGAGGTTCCAGTTAATGATTCGAATTACTCTTAAGACCACTTTCTGCTTTATGTTCTTGCGTGTTTCTAAGTCTCTTTCATTTAAATTTGAATTCTCTGGACTATAGTATTTTAACATGACCGAAATCGTTGTTTCATCGTTAATAAAATACTGGAATCGTAAACGTTTGCAATTTCCTACATACACGAGCGTTTCTTGACTCTTACTTGAAAGAGTAGTCTTAGGATAGTGACTTGAGCATTCGTTTCGTAATTTAGATGTCCGCGGTTCGATTTTCGCCAAGGAAATTAAGAAATATTTTATAATATAGAATGTTGATATTTCTGACGTATAATAACATGAAGAATAGTCCATTTCTCTCGTTCTTACAAGTTAGAGTTAAAACAACTTCCTTCACAGGGGAAATACTGACAACATGACGTCACAGTCTACAAACTCGATTCGTACTCTTTGAAAACCAGCATCTTTAGCAAACAATTCGTGAATACATAAGGTATGAGTCATAAATGTGTCTCAAAATTATTGTTTCATTGTGGAACTTTTTATAAGTTCTTCCACTCTTAGTAGAAACAATAATAATTATATTTTCGTTCGCCATTTCCAACACGTTCCATATATCTGTTCAACCAAAATTTTTATATAGGAACTATTCTTTTTTATATTAGTATGTATATTTTGTTAAAAATATCAATACAGCCCATACATAATCCACAGTCTTTTACCCAAAGAAATTGTGTTACTATGTATTGTGATGAAGACAAATCCTACTTAGTTTCTGTTAAGGAATCCGAAGGTTGGATTTTTGTATTCCCAAGGAGCCGACACCTTTTTCCCTTTCTTTTCCTTCCAAAGTATAAGTCAATTCACCTTAGAGAGGGTCCAAATATTTTTTTTTTTTTTTTTTTTGCTTTTTCGTAACTACAGTATGCTTATTTGCATTTTAATAGAACATAATATTAAGGTATCAAATATTCAGTAATAATAATAATAATAAGAAGAAGAAGAATAAGAATAAGAATATAGGAGACAAATTCCGTATGAGGACAGATTGTATTAAAATCTGTAATATTGCCCCTAGCGTTAGGCAAAAGTTAGAAAATAGTCGGAATTGGAGAGAAGTGTCAGGACCATCAGGACATACCCTCTGCATACGTCCCTACAACTAGCTAAATGTTAAACGGAATGTTTTCAGGCAAATTTCATGTAGAAAGTAGGGCTACTGAACTCACAAGAGCTGTGAGGAAGTTTGTTATTAAGTAATGGTTATGCCGGCTAAGCTACAGAAGTTGTCGATGATGAGAATGAAAGAAATATTGGAATAAAGACTGTGGGAGGAAGCGGAACCCAGAGAAAACCTACACACGCTGCGTTTGTCGAGCACAATGTGCACTAGGCAGGAGCTGGGTGGAACAGGGTGATCCATTAAATTCACAACACTTCAGAAATAATAATAATTAATAATAATAATAATAATAATAATAATAATAATAATAATAATAATAATAATAATAATAATAATAATAATAATGGTATTAAAAGTTTGAAAGTTGCCCTAAAATTTGGGAAAAGTTACTAAAAATTAGGGATTTCGGGGTAAGGGTTCCGCACCTGCAAGACACACCTCTGCAACTAGCCAATTTTTAAACGAAAGCGTTCCACTCAAGTTTCATGTCGAAAGTATTCTACTGTATGTTTTAAGAAATATAACTGTAGTAAAAATAACTGAATATCAGTCAGCAGTAAAGCATATAGTAAACTAAATTTTAGGATATGCAGAGGTAATTATAAAGCTTTGCTACAAAAATACCTACACAGACCATAATTCAATGAGCTCTGAAATACAAAGTAACAAAATAGCCTATAGCCTATAAGATTCTGTCGACAGAGAAATTGTTAGTTAAAGAATTCACATACACTATTTCGAGAATCGAGACAAGACGAGAAATGTTTACGATACTTTTCGTCTCGTCTCGATTCTCAACTCCAAAGCGAGACGTTAATTTGAGTCGGCTTTGTCCCGTCTGGAATGTATAATGTTAATTCTCATGCTATTTTGTTTGTTTTAGGAACGAGATGAGAAATTCCTCTTCTCGTGAGCAACATTAAACAAAACCGAAATATTCTTGCCAAATGTCACGTTTCTGCTTGTAATGGTATGACCTGAGCGATAATTAGCTCCTAGGTTTTAATCTTCTACGAGATAATAATACAGTACAACCCCTCAAATCCGAACTAATTGGGGCTGAAGCCCGTTCGGATTTCGGGGGGTTCGGATTACCCGGGAAATAATATTACGTACTTATTTCGTCACTGAATTGGCGGTAAAACAACGACTGAGGTTAGACAGGGTGGCCCAGTGGTCGAAAGGCAGTGACCTTGACTCGCAGGTGTACACTCATGTCCAAAATGATTGGAAAAACACCCGTCAGCCACTCCAAACGACATGACATTCATGCGACGCTGGCTTGGAATTGCCTCCGCGGGAACATTTTCTAATCTTCGACAGTTCAAGATAACTGACTTCAAGTGAAAAATCAGTGTTTGTTTAACCCACAAACGCTCCTTGTGCCACCAGTGACCCACTTTATTTTTCACTGCGTTACATGGGCTATATCATTCATTTAGCCAAACCCCCGTCGTTCCACTTCAGGCACACGACCCGTTCTCTTGTTGTAGGAATTTTGTTCAGTTTTCTTCTCAGGTTTTCGATGTAACACGGTATTGTTCAGGCATTTGCTAACGATTAAAACTGGACTTGGGCGTTTGTGGGTTAATCTTGTGTAGTTATTTTTCGTGTGAATCGTAATCCAGTTAACCTAAAATGATTTCATTGTTTTGGATTTTTTTTAAATACGTAAGTAAACGTAAACTATTTCCTATTTTATCTAAACTTAACTGTATTTTATAACGTTTTGAATAAGCATTAAGTCAGAATATGTTAAAACCTTAATAAAAAAACTAAACTTGTATGATTAAATCTATTTTTTTTTCATTTTCGGGTTTTTTCCCTGAGAACGTGTTCGGATTTGCCGGGTTTTCGAATTTCCGGGGTTCGGATTTGAGGGGTTGTACTGTAATTATTATTAGTTTATTATTATTCCTATTATTCTTCCTGAAGATTTAATAGTTGAATTATTGAATCGTCCGAGTATTAAATATCTGAAGATAATAAAACGTGTGTCATCGCCACCAAAAATTCTAAAGTAAGTAAGAAAAGAAGTAAGAATTCAGAATTTAAAATAAGAAAAAACTACCTCCTTCACGGAGATTCGATGCAAGAAACTCCAGATTACTGGTCGAGCTCCTTGACCAGTGAACCACGATCACTACGCGGTAAATGATTCGTCTTTACTGTGGTTACGTTAGGTTTCTATGCCTCCATTTGGAAAGTTGTATGTTACTTTTCTTCATTTGAAAACGTCCTTCGTATTTCTTTTATCATAATATAACTCAATAATCTTCGAAGTAATTTATATTAATAACTTGAGATGTTCTTAAGCCTTTGGTTTAGAAGTCTGTTTCTCCTTCACAGGAAACTACAGATGTGACAGATTTAATTCTCATACTTTGCATTTCTTTCAAAGCAGTCGCCATTACCTGGTCAAAAACTTATGTCCGCCACTATGGAAACTGTTGATTTTATGTCAGTTCGAACTTTAAAATTAAGATAAATTTCAGTTACTGAAGCATGCAAGTGTTATTCAACTTCCTGCATTTGAAAGACGCTGTGCATGGATTTGGTTTACAGTTTCACCGAACTGTCGTGCATCCAGTGGTACAGCCAGTGGCGGATCTAGGCCGGGGCCGGAGGGCCTAGCCCCCAGTTTTCTGGGTGACAAAAAGTCATTATTTATATATGCTTTAAAGTTTATAGTAAACTCACGATATACCTATGATAGTCTGAATTGTGGCTGCCCCCGGTGTTTACCTTCTAGATTCGTCACTGGGTACAGGTACAAGTAAACAACTCCTCACAACCGACTGGAATTGCCGACAATGTTAATAGAAACAAGTGAATATTCTCCATTTTGTATTTCATTGTTAAAGGAGAAGGCAGAACTGGGGACTGCAAATGGGCTTGTCTCCAAAGTAATACATGGTAATGAGAACGCTGTATATGAAAGTAAATAGAATCTCTGGTTGGCCATGTGCTTCCATCTCAAAATGACAGTATTTAACACATCCAGATCATGTGCAGGTGCCTGGATGATGGACATGTAACCGATGCTTGTCATGTCAGGTGAAGTTTTGCTGTGGCTTTGGTTAAGGCTTGTCCAGAATTCCTTGATGTCTCCTTCATCTTGATGCAGTAGAATAAAATGCCTTGTCTCGTGCAGTAGCTTCTGCAATTGAACTGTTTTCTGATTTGTGGAACAATCCCTGCTTTGAGTTTTCTGTTGACATTGGATAAGATGTTCCGTTCACTGTTCCGACGGTAAAGAACTCTTCCACAACTTTTCGTACTTGAAGACTTAACCTTTTTCATGGTTTCAATTATTTCTTTACCATCACGTCGTTTTCTGGACCACGTTACCAACCTGCTATTTGTGTAGCATGGAAGGTGTTTTATCTGTCCATCTTGCCGTCTTTTATGTCGATGTTGTCGCATGTACAATGAGTAAATCGACCAATTACGAAATTAGGAGGAATCACAGTTAATGTTTCATCATCTACGGTTTGCATCGTTTTCTCTGCAATGGCAGTATCGACCTACAACAACACATGATAATTGATTATATGTCTTGCATTGTGAAACACACAATATTTCCTTTGGTCGCGTCGCTTGATGCAAGGTACTTGACAGTCCGACATACTTAGGTGCCCAATGTTTTCCACCAGTTACGTTGTAGACAAGATCTTGGGCTACACTTACAACCCTTCTCTGAGTATCAACTTCCTTCCTATCCAAAAGTATTTCTTCACCATCCTTTGGGTCTTCTTCCAATAATTTGAAACCACAATAGCAAGAGAATGAACATCATTTCACTGACAAGGAATCCAGTGTACTTGGGGTGCGTCAGAATATCACTTCTTAGTTTTAATGCAATGTGGATTAATTCTGAGAAACTGTCATTATGACACTGATATGTAGGGATTGCGTAAGACTCTACTTCCTCCTCTGAAATGACATTTGAATGTAGCACATGTTCACATTTCCTAGGAACAAGTAATATATCTCGGTTTGGCACTGCAACGAAGTCATAATAATCCTGCACATAGATTTAAAGCTTTTCCTTGAATCTGACTCGTCTGCTCTTATGTGATGATGGTACCTCAGCATCTGCTTTTAATCCTAAGTCACAATATCTGTTCCACACTTCGTTTAGATGGATAACGTGCCCGTTGATTGCTGATTCTCTGATCTCATTGATTAACCATTTCATAGCAATACCTGTTTCAGCTGAATTTTGTTTACTTCTTAATGCATTTCACTGAAACTTTTTGAAGTAGTTTGGATATTTCCCTTCCTCTGCGATAAGATCTCTAACACCGGTTAGTCGTGTACGGACATGTATGTCATATTGGGCCAAATTCAGTATATGGATACTCATATTAAATGTGATAACAGAGCATAACGTTACTTTAATATTAGAAAATGAAATGAATTTTTTGAGTTTTACGTCCCTCGGTTATGCTGGCTAGGCTGAAGGAGACGGTGATTATGAAAAATGAATGAAATGGTGGAATGAAGAAAGTAGGAGGAAACGGGAGAACTACGAGAAAACCCACAGGCACGGTGGTTATCCACCATAAAGTCCACACGGCTCGAGCTGGGATCAAATCAGGGACCCCTAGTACCGGAGGTGAACGCTCTACCACTGAGCCACCACGTCCCCTACTTTAATAATAGAGTTCTGGCAGATGCAAAGCTCCCAATTGACTGATGGTGTTGAGCTACTCGACTTTTTGGATGATATGCAACTTTCGGATCTTGAACTATTAGCTCCCTTTTGTAGTCACTGAATCTTAGTCTTGCTTGTGAATGATGACAGACATTACTTATGCCACCACAATAATTTGACTCCTGATGATACCACAGCATGGAATCGATTGATTGCAGGTTTGTTGTCCGTGTCAAGCAGTTTATTTCTTCTCTCGGAAGCTTGGCTTAACGTCTGTAGACCTCCTTCAGTCCCACATATAAATATCTTGTTTCTTTCTTGACAGATAAGGCACTCTTCAAGATCGAGCTTCTCATTTCTCTTGAGGCTACAAACATCTTCCGTGTTGGAATCTGAATAATGTCGTTCAATTCAGACACACAACAAAATATGACACCACCGCTTATGAATGAAAGAACAGGAGATGAATGATAGCGTTGCCTTTATTTTCCGTAAACTAAATAACTAAAATAAGTCACCTCAAAAACATGTTGTACGAGGATCACTACGAAAGTTTTGAGATGTGAAATAACTTTCATACTTAAAATTAATTTAACACATTTTCTCAAAGTATTCACCCTTACACTGTACACACTTTTGCATCCTCGAAAACCACTTTTGGGAGCAGTGTTGCCAGTCTTTTTCTTCAAGTGTTGAAAGTTCATTCTCGTAAGCCACTAGAGCTTCTTCAGGGCTGCAAAATCTCTTCTCACGCATGGGATCTTTGATACTGGGGAACACAAAAATCACACGGGGACAAACCAGGGAATACGGCGAATGAGTCATAAGTTTGACCTCCGTAGTTTCTAAAAACTGAATTGTGATTTTGGCCGTGTGTCATGATGAAGCAGGATCCCACGCAATCCAGTTCTTGGACGCCGTTCCCGAAGCTTCTGATACACTTTTGTTAGGCAAACAGTGGTGTACCACTGAGCAGTAACAGTCCTTTGTTCTTCAAGTGGAACAGTTGCAACATTGTCAGATTTGGAGAAGAAAGTTGCGACTATCTTCTTCCCCACACTTCGCGGTCGCTTCACTTTCGTGGGTGGATTATCGTCTGGAAAGATCCAAACTGTAGACTGGCGTTTATTTTCAGGGTCAAATTGATAGATCCAAGTCTCATCACTAGTAACAATGTCAGAGACGCGTCGAGAATTGCCTCCACCAAATCTTGCAAGTATTTCTTCACACCATTCCACACACATGCGCTTCTGCTGTTCAGTCAAAGTGTGAGGCACCCAACGAGATGAAACCTTCGTGAGCCGAAGATAATCATGAAGAATTTTTGTTACTGCTGGCGATCCAATGTTCACTGTAGATTCAATGCCTTGAAAGTTGTTCGAGGATTTTCTCGAATCATTTGTTCCACAGTGGCAAGGTTTTCATCTGACACGACTGTTGCCGGACGTCCAGCTCTCTGTTCATCTTTAAGCGATGTCCCGCCTCTTCTGAATTCACTAAACCACCGAAAAATTGTAGCACGGGAAGGAGCAAGGTCCTCAAATGCCCCCTGCAAATGGCTTTGTGTCTCGTTCAAACCACTTTTGAAATCGTAAAGGATCATTGCCCGAAAATGTTTCCTTTTGAGCTCCATTCTAGACAGCCGAAAACTGCTCACATCAACAAACAAGTGAAGGCAATACAGCCACTCCGATAAGCGAGGCGAGTAAAAACTTGCTTCGCTTCTTCGCTCTGGATACCACTAGCGAACGCAATTGTTGGAATTCAAATACTGTGCCACAACAATGCGTATCTCAAAACTTTCGTAGTGACCCTCGTAATGATGAAAGACATAGGTATATCATTTTTGTTATTAAAATAACATATGTATTTCGTCATTATAACGTATTCTTGAGGAGATTTAATTTAAGGATTTAGTAACGCTGACATTGGTAAACAATGACGAAAGGCGAACCAAGATTATATGCATGGAAGTTCAATACACTACTCTGCTAGACTTGATGTTTATCTTAACTAGTCACAAACAACTTTAACAGAATGCTGATTAGAAAGTTTATTTATTAAAATTTGTAATTTTATATCATGTTTCGTAGTTATTGTTAATGCAAAACTCTTGTAAGTAATGTTATGGTAGTATATAGTTGCAGTGAATCTAGTTCTAAGTCTCTTGTCATGTAGCGATTTTCATATAATTCTGCTGTACCTGTCAATCTCACTACACAAAAGGTTACGTAATACCTACATTCTTTTTCTGGTGAATATTAAAAAAAAAAAAAAAACAACGGAGACCTGAACTCGGTGGCATACGGTGAATCTTTGTTATGTAGACATCGAACTTTGTGAAAATGCTGTATGCCAACTTTTCCTCGAATCTCCTAGATTAGAGGTACTTTACTTTGGTGCCCAGAGAATAACTATGAGCCTGATAGGCCATCTCCGCTGACTTTGCTTGGACATTTTTTTATTTATATACAGTCAGACATCGACAACAAACGTCGTCAGGCCGCCAAAGGCACCCAAGAACGCCTTCTTTGATCGCTCATAAAGCATGTGTTATTTTATTGTCTACATAATACTGATTTCCATCGAATTAGCTAGTACCTACAAAAATGCAAAATTAATTATTGGTGAAGAAACTATTTGTAATCTTAAGGAATATTTTCGAAGCAATTGAAATAAAAATATTAAGTAAATTTAATATTATAATCTTACTATTACATAACAAAAAATAAATGTGAATTCAATGTAACTACTCACGTACTGCAGACACATATATCTAATTCGACCATGGTTCCTAGATGTTCACAGTTAATTACCTGGAAAGGGAAAAATATTTACAAGATTAGATAAAACTAACGAATAGATTTTGCTATTCTATGAATTCTAGATAAGGTATTCCTACTAGTTATTAAATGGTCGAACTGAATTAACGAATGAATATTGATTCATAGAAGCTTGTAGACATTAAGTTACGACATTTATTGTTGAATATTTAGAATGAATATAATGATAAACTAGTGCACGAATACAAAAAAATGAAATCTTCCAGTTTAACATCGAACGAATATGCCCTTTAGGCTAAGGAAGATGAGTGATGAAGGAAGAGTTGGTAAAATGAGAACGTCGGAGGAAATGGGAGTAATTAGAGAGAACAAACGGGTATAATGTTGTATACCACAAACTTATTTGGCCTGGGATCAGATCAAGGAATCCACGTACTAGAAATAAGCGCTCTACGACTGAGCCATCGTGCCCCTTGCTCGAATATAAGAACATATATATGTACGTTAACTATTTGACGAAGGATCTTATCACAAAATCTCACTTTTTCAGACAGAAAGAAAGATATAATAATAACGTAGACACGAAAGCAGTTGAATATGTAATAAATAGTCACCTATTCGAGATAATTGTGATGTGGAATATATGATCAATTATTACATTTTTAATTCTTCCTACTCTGTGGAATTATATTTCTTTCTTTATGTCTGAAAAAGTAAGATTTAGAGATACGAACCTTCGTCAAATAGTTAATGAACGTATATGATGACAATATTAAATATTTTATATAAGTGTACATGCAATCCTGATACAATGAATGTGACTAACTTAATAACTGCATAACTGATTATAAAATGACTGCATGTAGTGATAAATATAGGCGCCTAAGAAAGATTTAAGACTAGAGTCAAAAGTACGCACCAGTAATAAAAGGCATTTTTTGGGTCAAAGACAAACAATTCTAAGAACAGTATTAGATTCCCAAATTGCAGAAGATAATTAATATAAGAAATGATTTATTATAGTGTAGTGCAAAGGCCGACACAGGATATCATACCACAGCTGAAGTTTAATAATATTACTAATAGATTTTGACAATTTAGTTACTTAACACTAGAAGCATCAGAGGGGTCATTTTGACTCGTTTGAATGATTAATTGGTTATAATTTCTAAAGTTATGAAAATGTGACCACTATATGTCACGACTTTTTTTCACTCTACCAATATTCTAACTTAATCACATTTTGACACTTAAGAATATTTATATATACCATTTTTTTTTTTTTTTTTACATTTTACCTAGAAGCCTCACAGGGGTCATTTTGACCCTCATGCCTACAATGCGGACTTTTGACAATTGCAAACATTTTGATACATATTTTTAACGTACTAATTAGTATTACTTTTGTGGTTGATATAATTCACTATATGTGAGTTCTAAGTGGTTGCTGTTAGTTTGGTGCATGATGAGTGCTGAGAAAAAACTTTCGTCGGAAGAAATGCTACAGGAAGTACAGGCTATTGATGGAATCGACTCTGGTGGTGACTATAGTGATAGAAATGACGATGAATACATTGGTGATATCAGCATTGATGAATTGTCAGATGGTGAAAGTGCTTCTGCGAATTATGAAGCATTTAGTGACAGTGGAAGCATCGGAGATGAGACGGATGCTGAAAATTTTTAATTATTCAGAGATCAGATAGTTTGGGTCGAACAAACCTGTGCAAGTGTTCGCGTAAGGACTAGACATCATAACGTGTTACGTAAAACTCCTGGTCCAACCCCATATGCTTTTCGGCATATCGACGACACAGACTAGTGCACACAACCCCACACCCACCCCACACAACGCCACACTATCTAGTTCTTTCAGACTTCTAATAGATGAACCTGTTCTGCGATATATAAAGAAGTCTACGGAAGTCGAAGCTCAAAGAGTTTTGAAGGACCCAACTTGGTCAGTTTCACTTCAAGAGTTAGATGCCTTCATAGGGTTGTTATGTCTTCGCGGTGCTTTAGGAATGAAAGGGATTGGCATAAAGAGCCTTTGGTCAAAGAAATGAGGATCGCGAGTTTTCAGTGATACAATGTCAATAAGAAGATTTAGATAAATCATGCGGTTTCTGAGATTTGATATAAAGGTACTAGGATGGAAAAGTATCAATCTGACAACTTTTGATTATTTCCATGGTTTGCAAAGCTTTTATTGAAAACTCTCAAAAGTGTTACAATCCAGAATCTTATTGTACGGTTGATGAACAACTATTTCCAATGAAGACGCGGTGCAAATTCATACAGTTCATGGGCAACAAACCAGACAAATATGGAATAAAATTATGGATGCTAGTGGAAGTGGAACACAAATACATAATAAATGGCTTCCCATATTCAGGAAAGGATGACGAATGACCAGCAAACACACAGCTTTGTGAATTTGTTCTACAGAAGCTTGTGTGACCTTTCGCAGAGTCCAGATTGAATGTCACATGTGACAACTTTTTCACATCCCTACGCCTCGCTCGTGATCTCAAGAAAAATAATATCAGTTTGGTAGGAACTATCCGTAACAACAGGAGAGAAGTTCCACATTCAGTAAAAAAAAAAAAAAAAAAAAAAAAAAAAAAAAAAGTCGAGGGAAAGGGTCTATACAGTACAACTGTACTGAAGACTGAAGATGATATCACGCTTACGGTCTATCATTGTAAGAGGAACAAAAATGTCCTTCTTTTGACTAGCCTTCACTCTTATGTTGACATTGATATCAGCCATAAGAAGAAAAAGCCTGAAACAATTTTATTGTACAATAAGCAAAAGGTTGGAGTTGATGTAATCGACCAGATACCACGAAAGTACTCCGTGAAAGCATCGAGTAGAAGATAGCCAGTACATATTTTCTATAACATCCTTGATTTGGCAGCTATAAATGCTTTCGTCCTCTACATGCTGGTAACGAGGAGAAAGACACTGATCATCAATTTATTTTGGCATTACGGGAGGAACTGGATTCGGAAGTTAAGACACTAAATGAAGACGGTAATTGTATCGAACAGTGTGTACCTGGATTGCTTCAAACAACCAAGCGGAAGAGATGTCAAGTTGCTGAGTGCAATGAAAGCAAGGCACAAGTTCAATGTTTCCACTGTAATAGGCACGGCTGTGAATCCTGTACAAAGATCACCAAAAAGTACTTTGTTTGTTCAAAATGTGGTGAGTAGGCATGTAGATGTGAACATTATAAAACATGCCTACTTGTAAAGAAGTTCATGTTCTAATTCATTATGTCATTATATTTGATTTTACCGGTAATTCCTATTGTTCAAGTGTTAATTATATTTGCTATATTATGTAACTTCAATTTAAGTACTTTATAGATTACAAAACTTAAAATATTAAAACTATTCACTAAGAACAATAACATATGTAAAATAAAGAAAGAAAATGATATTTGAATTTATAAATAATAAAAACCCAACAATAACACCAAAAGTATACAAGAAGTAAAGAGTAGTACTGTTTAATGTGTGTATTTTTAAGTAGGGGTCAAAATGACCCCTTTGATGCTTCTAGTATAAGCAAGACTATGATGCTCCTAGTGTTAATAAGTTACTTTCCATCCCTTGGACTAAGGTATATTTTCTCGAATAGCTTACACCTGAATAAGCTTGAAGTACTCAAATATGATGCATACACGACTCCAAAAGTGCATTACCACCTGCAACTCTCCTTTTCCTGCAATAGTAGGCAATCCAAAAGAGCACGGTCGTTCACTTGGTTAAGAATTCGAAACCTCAATTTTGTTACAAATATAACAGTGTGGCAAACTGCAAATAACAGAATAAAATAAATTGTTAAGAATTACCGTTTTATTATTGTCGGAGAAATGGATTATATAAAAAGTTACAAAATGATTTTACTTAAGGAGTTCAAACAAAATAAATGTTAAGAAAAACAGCTACTTCCCTATATAAAAAGTAGTAAAAGAAATGTTAAAGGTTTAATACTAAAGCCTAACAGCACAACAACAATCCCCAAGAAACGGAGAGACAAACAGACTGAGGGACACCATTGGCGTAGCAGATTACAGGGGCCCCCAAGCAAGATAAAGAGATGAGACCCTACTTGTAAGCCCAATTCGTATAATAATAATAATAATAATAATAATAATAATAATAATAATAATAATAATAATAATAATAATAATAATAATAATAATAATTATTATTATTATTATTATTATTATTATTATTATTATTATTATTATTATTATTATTATTATTATTATTATTATTGAAAATTCGTTTCCTTTCCAAATCTCTGATTCTGCCTAGGAGCATGTCTGCATATAACGGTCATCTGTGCAGGTTTTATCAATGAGCGGTCTCAAAGGCCAAATGGGATGGAAATCTCAAAGAAAGAGGAAAAAGAAAACATTCTTATGATAAATTCTATGTCAAAGTTCGATGCATTTGCTTTGACAGGTGCTTTTTTCTTTCTTTTTCTTTCGGGAAGAGAAAACTTTTGACGCCTAAGAAATTACAATATACAATATTGCAAATTTCCAAGTGGATATCTTTACATTGGTACTTGTGGTTATAAAGAAATTATCATTGGAAGACATTATTGTAAAAATTAAGTTTTGTTTCGTCATTCATCTCAAGTTTTAGAGATCCCCTATGATTCGCCGCCCCCAAGATCGAATCAAAAATTTAGGATATGGATATATCAATGTCGATATATTTGCGATATCGAACGTTGATATGTGTCAATATCGATATCGAAGATATCGATTTATCGACATATCTCACAGGCCTACATCCGAGAAATGATGCTTGAGATATACTGGAATCAATAATCAAAATCTAGATATGTTCTTGCATTCCGTATCCAAGGTTGAGGAAAGCGGGTGAAACCGAACAAACCTTTTAACACCAAGAAAATTGTTAAAATAAAAGTAATTATACTTCCCCCTTAATAGTAAACTATTACTGTAAATTATCTTTTAATTCCATTTCGGATTGCCATCAGAACTCAGCGACAGTACACATAATTTACATAGTACTAACTTAACCTGCGTTCTCTACACAACGCATCATTCGCATATGAGCATAAATCTCCTTTTCATTCCTCACAACATATGTACATGTCCCTTTACAGAAACAAGTGAAAGACGTCTTGATAAAAAATCGGCAAGGAGTATCATAAAGGGGAGATTTTTCGATTATTTTTTCTCAATATCTCGCAACTTTTGCAAGGCTTGAGCCTACTTCCGGTTGGAATTTCTTATTCATATAGAGTTTCCTTGCTTCTTGCATTCAGTATGTAATAAGCAAATACATTACATTTACAATATTTTGGGGAAAATACTCAAAAAAAAAAATAAATAAATAAAGATTCATCTTAGACTCGAGAAATGGTTATCCTTCTTTTTCCATTATTATTTGACCATGAAACAAACGCCTGACACATATACAACCCCAAGATACGACAATGTGGTGTTGGAAAGTATAACGCATAGGATATGCGATGCTTTAGTTTTTTTTAAATTTCAACGCTTCCAGTGTACCCTAAAAATTAAATAAAGAAATAATGGCCATGTTTTCTTTAAATATTCAATTAGACTGGACAATCTACGCAAAATTTCCAATCGATCAGTGAAAACGTCATCTTTCTAGAGCCTGCAGTTTCCGAGAACTCATTGTCGAAAGGATTGACCACAAACATATAAACGTCCTCAACATATAGTTTAAAAGAACTCGGAAGATGGAAGGACAATTCACATGCATTGATTTTAGAGAAGGCTTATCAAAATACCAAGGCTTTGAACAATAATTTTATATCATAATCTTTATGAAAAAGGTATACTTAACTAATTTAGACTATTTAAAGTACAAATACTTAAAATGTTTGTCTCTGTGAAATCACACATAACCATAAATGAAAGATTTGAAAGTTTGAGTTATAGGTTGGAGCTCAGGCGCTTTTAATTGGTATTGTAGTATTTTAATAGATAGACAGCAATATACTCTATATTTTTTCACAAGTAAGCAAATCGGAAGATGAAATCCCTGTGATAATAAAGTGAAATGTTCTACAAAAATATCCATAATTCAGTGTCCATATTTCTGTCAGTAATTTTGACGCAAACTCAGATCTACAAGAATAATAGAAATAGTAATGTGGGATTTAATTCTTTTATTCTCTCACGCTAAAAGACGTCTGCATTTTGCTGAAATTGTTATTTTTTAAATATATAAGTACCCTATCCCTTGCTAATTCTGTCCACAGGGGTTTCGAGGTAATCGGTAATGAAACGTGTGAAGTTTGTTAACTCTCAGATCTCGACAGTTTCTTAAAAGAGATTTCACAATTCTCATTTTATTTGTTCGTTACATTAACACTTCTGATTGACTATATTCATGGTGAATAACTTAACTTTTACACTCCACATAAAAAAAGCGACAGCTAACATCCTGTAGCTAGGCCATCCAATATACATCTTCTTGTCTCACAATTGTGTCTGCTAGAGAAACCTCCTCTCTCTACTCCTTTGCTCTCTCCCATATTAAAATCAGCAACAATATGAGTACATTTCTAATTTCAAAATCTACATGTATTAGTGTCAATAAAGTGAAAGAATAAAAATGAGAGGACAAGATTCATAAGTTGATGTAGAAAGAAACTTAAACCTATCAATGAAAAATTGAAACCAATCTATATCTGCTAGAGGCACCAAAGTGAGACAGAGAAAGAAAAGGACATTGAAGAAAAAGAAAAGAGATCATAGATAAAAGATTGGATTTAAACGTAGTTAGAAAAGGACCTAACATTATAGAATTCCGTTACCGGAAATCCAACAGTAATATAGAATACATTTTTTAAATTTTTGTCAGAACTATTCGAATAAATACGTAGAGGATGCTTGAGAAATTCATTAAGTCACTTTCAAAATGAATACCAAACTTGGTGATCAAATTCAGTACTCAATTTCGAGTGAAACTGAAAAGTTCCAAGAAACATCTAGGATAATGCCTAAAGTTTAGCACACAACCTATCTTTTCACATGGTTCAGTTGCAGATTCGGTAGTGTTCACTAAACGTACAGATCTGTAATACATTATAATAAATCTAGTGGCTAGGGTAGGTCATACCTTCTATTCCAGACTACTAATGCAAACTGAACAAACAAAGAAAAAGAAAATGAAAAATATAGAAAAAAGACAGAAAGGAAAATTGGATGAGTCCTATTTTATTAAATTTCTATCAGAAAGAGCCTACATTAAAAGTTCAAATTGTATCATAATGAAAAGTTACAAATATTTAAAAGGAAAATTGGATATAAGTTCCTTATAGAAGTTGCAAATTTTGTATATTTCCCATTTCATACGTGAAGAAAACAAATTGAAGAATTATAGGATGGAAACGAATTTTGTTTGAAATTAATGTAAATAAAACCTCTCTTGAAATAACCAAAATGAGGGGCATTATCTAGTCATTTCTCAACATTTGTCTGCTCCGAACATCCACTCCCGATTTCACCTATTGCGGACATAACGTTTTATTCGCAATGATAGAATGAACACGCTAGAGCTGAAACAGGTCATCACAGTGACACGGTGATTCGACTGAGACCCGGCAACCCACATGAAAAAAGAGACTTTACTTATTTCCTTGACATAGAGTGTGTATTTATGTCTGTGTGTGTGAGAGAGAGAGAGAGAAGAGAAACATGCAAGACATAATAAGGAAACGTTTAGAAAGATGGATACGGAGAGAGAAAGAAAGACAAATATAAATATGAAAACTGCTTATTAATACTGAGTATGATGAAGACTGCACACACTGTTTTTCGGATTCTCGCCTTGTAACTTTCCAAACAACGAATGGTAGCGAATGTTTTATGAAAAAAGATAGTACCTGATGGACATTCGAACCCATATTTTCGTTTGCAAGTCTAAGACTGTACCAATACACCAACGGTTACTCTACCCGAAACCTGTAGAACTAAAGTTAACTTTCTTCTAAGACCATAACATGAAAAGTGGATACTACAGACCAATTAAGGGTTTCGAATTGTCCGATAGTTATTATTTGCCCTTTTCCAACCAAAATTTGCAAATCGTCTCTATCATGATACCGGTGTTTGCTTCCACATTCTTACGGACAAAAATTACCCGTACTGAACATTATCAATAATAATTACTACGGAAGGCTAAAAGAAACAGCTGAGCTTCTAACGATGAAACTTACAATTTTGCTTAGAGTATGTTAAAATCCAATGTGTTCTATAGTTTCCAATGGATTTGAACCCATGTCCACGCGCACAAGACGTAAGTAAATAGTTTTCTAACAAATCACACAAGCTTGAGTTATTCGACAGTAACATGTAGTACTGCTCCCGACTTTTACGTATACATAGGATCGATCCCATCTAATGTCATACGGACTTTATGGTGGATAAATACCACGTGCGTAGATTTTCTGGAAACTGAAGAGTAAGTGAAACGACTGCCTAATCATCAAAGAATGTTCGTTAGATTGACTCCACATATCGAAATTATTATTCGTTGAAATGACCACTACGCAGTGAAGCTAAACATTTCTTCTTCTTCTTCTTCTTCTTCTTCTTCTTCTTATTATTATTATTATTATTATTATTATTATTATTATTATTATTATTATTATTATTATAAGCGTACTTTTGAACTTGAACAGCGTGATTATTGCATAGTATATTATTACATCTCTAATTTTTGCTGGACTGTATGATACTGGATATCCACAATAGGTGAAATGGAGAGTGGATGTTCTGCATAGACAAATGTTCAGAAATGACTACAATGTGGCACCATTTTTGGTTATTTCAAGAGAGATTTTATTTACATTAATTTCACAAAAAATCGTTTCCATCCTATAATTCTTCAATTTGTTTTCTTCACGTATGAAATGCGAAATATGCAAGATTTGCTACTTCTATAGGGAACCAACATTCACTTTTCCTTTTAAACATTCGTTACTTTTCATTATGATCTATTTTTTATTTTTATTTATTTATTTATTTAAAGAAGAAAATTAATGTATTGGATGTATCCAATATATTCTAAGAATATACATAAAAATACATAAACATATTAAATTATAAAATAACAATATACAAAATATTAATGAAATAAAATAAAAGAATAACAAAAATAACTGCTATAGAAATTAACAAGTAAATTTTCTACTTATAAGTGCTATTACTTCTCCAAAGGAAATCGGACTTCCTAGATTCTCTTTATTAGTAGAGTTTAACGTACCCGGTATTCAGAGATGACAGGACTTCGGAATTCCAGAAGCCATGTCTATCTCCCAATGTCGGGTAACTTAATTCAATGCACTCATTTCTATATTGCGAATTTTTTGTATTTTTTATGCAAAGAACAAAAAGGATAGAAAATGGCTCACATAAGCAAATGCTTGTGTATGAGCGTGATTCTCGTGTTCTATTTATTTTCTTATCGTAATATATGAGGTTTATTCATACTTTTAGCTAACAATAATTTTTAAACACTTTTTAATTCTTTTAACCACTGTAAAATTAACCTATCATATGTTTTGAAATTACTTTCATCTTTGATTTGGAGTGGGAGTTCATTATAGATCTTCGGAGCTTTGTAGTATCTTTAGTATTGAGTTATAGATTTACTCGTTGCTTTAATTTCTAAATTTTTCTTTGTCACTTTCTGGTTATATACGTATGTTTTATTACTTCCCATTCGTTTCTGTTCTTTTTAACATGTATTAATACCTTCTGCAAATAAAATTTTGAAAGTGGTAATACTAAGAATTCGTTATAGAGTCTATCTAGTCTACTTTCAAGACCCTTTTTTAAACATATTGCTACAATATTATTTTGCTGAACAATCAGAGGTTTTAAATGAGTAGGGTAAGCAGCACCCCAAATTAATATACCATATGTAAGTATACTATTTACAAGAGCATAATATACAGTTCGTAATATTTTTATTCTTACAATCTTTCGTAACTGAACAAATTTATATAATAATTTTCTTAGTATCGTGGCGATGTGTGTAATATGAGAAGACCATTTTAGATGCTTATCAATAAATATACCTAAGTATTTTACTTTATTTTCACTAATAAGAGGAGTACAGTTACATTTTTCAGTATTTTGACAATGACGTAATTTTAGTGACATGTTTTCAGGCTGTCCTGTTAAAGTTGGTGAAAACGTTTTATAACTGGTTTTTTCAGCATTTAATACTAACTGATGATTATGAAGCCCATTATTTTGAATGAATATGGAAGTTGATCCCTAACACGAATAGAAGAACGGGAACTGAGGAGTTTCGAAAATAAAATGTTAATAAAATATACGTAGCGGAAAAGGCAAACATTCAGGTGAATTAAAACGCTATGCAAGCTTTTATTTCACAACAACTACAGATCACCGGAAAGTCAATACGTATAAAATAAGCATGACACGTTGCTCCTATGCGAAATACGCACTACGTCACCACGTCCTATTTAAATAACCTAGGAGAAAATGACTATAAGGTGGGTGAAAGTGAAGACTTCTGGACAATGTAAAGCAGGACTTTGGAACGATGGTTCATAACAAACATGGTGCACTGACTTTTCACAGGTTAAAAACTAATGGAAAAGTTTGTTTCTGCTGTGATTAGCCTTAGATCTCTTTAATCCAAAGTATTCGTTATTTTTGTATAATTCAACGAACTCTCTTTCTTATACACTAATGAAATCTTGTTGCAACATTAGAGTAGTCGCTAACGCTCTCGCCTTCGGTGCGAACGATCCCGGGTGCAATTTCTCCGGGGGTGAGATTCCTGGTGAAAAAGTATAAAAGCTTTTCCAGGCCAGGTATCTTGAATGAGTTTTTCCTGGGTTTTTTCATTTACACCAGGCAAATGTCGGGGTGGTACCTCAGTTATAGGTCCCAGGCAGCTTCTTTCCTTTCCCATCCTTTCTTCTTTTCCTTTCCCGGATAGTGTGCTCGCCAAGGGACATCATCCCTCATACATTACTGGCTAAATGGCCACTGATGCTGAAAACCCAGAAATCTAAATCCGAAATCCTAAAATCCTACAACATTAGAGTACCCTGTAGGCCATAACCTTCTCTGATATGCTGATAATAGTGTTCCAATAATAATGTTTGTTTACAGAGCCTTTCTTGGAGAAAAATTCTTTTTATTGTCTTAGAAAGATTTGTCGGTATACTGTCAAGGCTGGATTTAGGGGGTGCCCCGGTGCACGTGCATCCCCCTTCGTGGTAAGTACACACTATCTAAGATGAGAAGCTAGCAATGAAAATAGCAACACTTTCGATTTGGGGCTTAAAAGTAAGCAGAGCTTTGCAAAAGCAAAAGCTAAAGTCAACTTTCTGAAGGTTGAAGCAAAACGATTCACCAAGTAAATCAATATTCCTTATGTATATATATATTTCTTCTTGTTCTTCTTATTGTAAGAACACCTGTTTATAAGAGAGGAAACGAGAAGTGTGCATGTTTTTTCTTCTTTATCATCAGGTTCTACGGTTATCATCTTAACCCTCTAATACTTTAGCCATACATATTGTACATGGGTTTGTTTTTTATATTATTATGAAATTATTGTATCATTACAGTAACTATCCATTCAATTACCAACCCTGCCATTACTTTCCATTTCAACATTATGACAGAACTCCGACTGCCCAAAGAAGAAAAATAAACAATGCAACTGTTCAATAAAACTTAAATTATAGTAACACGTGTGTTATTTACCTCACTAATACGTAACGTATTAGTATAACTAATACTAATACTAATACCTCACGTAACTGTAATTAAGTGTTAAAACACGGCGTGTTATCGTGAAAGTTATAATTTACTATTTAGACATTTAGATACATGCTGCCGTCCCCATCCCCCATTACTCAATCAATTAATCAAATATTTAGATGCACTCTATACCTCCCTGTGCGGAGCCTGATGGTAGAAGACGGAACCCAACATTCTCCTGTACTTGAGCGTGGTGGGGGAAGAAACTACTTCTTTTTCCTATCAGGTTATGTGGAACAGATTATAATTCTCAACCAACCCAACGAATCAGCTTTTTGGTTTGCCTACTATTGCAGGAAAGGGAGAATTGCAGACGGTTATACATTTTTGGAGTCGTCCATACATATAAATAGGGCCGATATGTTTTACAGAGGGTTTGCAACACTAATGAAATTGAGCATGCGCAGAAGTGTGCCGTAGTTTTCTGTGTTTATAAGAGAGATAGAATCGTCCAAGTGGAGTTGTTTACGTCGGAGTACCGGTAAGATGAAATCTCTCCCATAATACAAATTCTCGCCAAATGCGAAGTGAGATCTGTTACGATTTTTGAACGCCAAAGGACAGAATGTAGCTGACATTCCATAGGAAATTGTGTGCCATTTACAGATCAACAGTAGTAACTGAAGGGGAGGTCAGGCAATGATGCAGAAAGTATCGATGTCCAAATGTTCATACTGCTCAGAGTAGCGGAACGCCTAGTGATCAGACGGATGATTTGGTGGAACACATTAACAACAAAGCATGATCCAATCGACGGCCTGAATACCTGAACTTCCCAAAGAGTTTCCAGAAATGTCTGCGACAACATCGCATTGAATTGTGACTGACAACCTTGGTTTTCACAAGCTGTGTGCGAGGAAGGTGTCAAAAATGCTGACAGAGGCTCACAAAGAGCTGACAGCTGAACGTGATTTTCTGGCCTCGTAGGGAAAGGATGGGATGATCTCTTTTCTCACATAACGGCGGGGAATTAAACCTGGATATCGTTCGTCACTGAGGAGAATCGGTGAATGCAATGGCGGCACTCTGGTTCTCCTAAAGCAAAAGAATTCAAACAAACACCACCAGTTCACAAAATCATGTCAACCGTGTTTTGAAACCTAGTGGAATTCTTGGAGCCAGGATGAAGAATTACAGCAGACGAGTATTGGTAAACACTAAATAATCGGCAATGTGCCATCCAAAATCGACCGAGAGGAATGCTATGCTCTGAACATCTTCTGACGCATGACAATTTCCACCCACATAGTTGCTCGTGCTGTTGAGACAATTCAAAGATTTCCACAGAAACTATTCAATCATTCCCATTACAAGCCAGACCTTACCCCAGTGATTTTTCTTTCTCTTCACCCGTAAAAGTGGCTTGCATCAAAGCGTTTCAACGACAGTGAAATGCTCAAGGCATCACTAGACTAGCAGCACCCTTAGGTGACAAAGTTTCACACAAAGAGTAAACGGAAGCTTACTCCACGCTACCAGAAATGTCTCAAGGTTCATGGTGAGTACGTCAAAAAGTAGCCAGGATATGTACCTGTGAATCTATCACAATAAATTTCTTCTATTATTTTCTTGCTTTTTTAATATTAACTCTTGTATTTAGTATGCGTCTTGCATAAGGAAACTAACATATAATTAACCTTATTTTTCAACAATAACAATGAGTGAAACAAAATAATTTTAATAACTTATAACCATAATATGGATACCTCAAGCATTTTAGACGATGTGCAATGTGTTCGTTCTAATAAACATTTTCTTAGCCAAAGAGGCTTATCCATTCACACAAGCAAATGTTATGACGTGATACGCAAGAGTAAGGTCAGTAACGTGAAACTTCAGCAGCCTACCAATTATATTTCGGATTTATTAACCTTAGAATTCAATGACAACTATTCTGAACTTTTATCCAAACTGAATGATCTCATGTCTCATTTGAAGACTATTTCCGGTTCATCGTTGTGTCCCTCGCGGTGCTCGTTCATCGGTAGCTGATTCTCTATGTGATATTAATCGTAATATCAACAACACCAATAATGTTGATTCTTGGATCGACCATCTAGTTTTCTTTTACTCTGTGCTTTGCATCCCGCCGCGTTCTGAGAAAGTAAGTAATCTCACCACTTGGATGAAGCTAAGAGTCAGAAACTGGAGGGAATATAATCGTGAAGTATTAACGAAGCAGCATCGAGGGACCAACGAACCTCGCAAACCACAAAAATCCGGTTCAGTCAATACCAAGAACATCGAACAAAAATTAGCAGATGGTGATATACGTGGCGCTATCAGACTACTGATATCCGATGACACTGTGGCTACGCCAGATACGTCAGCACTACATGCTCTCAGAGAAAAGCATCCAGCCCACGCTCACTCATTCATCAATCCCGAAATACCTGAGGACTCGAGTACAGTAACTAAAGTCTCTTCCATCGAATTATTAAAGGCTATAAAATCCTTCCCCTCTGGTTCGGCAGGCGGAATGGATAATCTCCGTCCCTCAATCTTAAAAGATATACTTATAAATCAGGACTTAGATTCAAAGGAACGCTTAATCACATCCATTTGTGAATTTATGCACTTAATTATATCTGGGAAAATGCCGACCATTTTACGACCATTTTTTTTTTTTTTTTTTTTTTTTTTTTTTGGTGTTTGACTTATAGCATTGAAGAAGAAAAGCGGTGGAATTCGCCCGATAGCTGTTCTCAATGTTTGGAGACGCTTATCAGCAAAAATTATGTGCTTCCGGATACGAGATTTATTAATTAATATACTATCACCACACCAACTAGATGTGTGTATACCATTCGGAGCAGAATCAGCCGTACATGCTGCCAGAATGTTCTACTCATCTTCCCATACTGAAGTGAAAGCATTTTTAAAAATTGACTTCCGCAACGCCTTTAATGAACTCAATCGCGACTCAATGTTACAATCAGTTAAAACTAACTTTCCAACTTACTATCCATACATCTACCAATGCTACTCCGAACCAATCAATCTTTTTATTAGTGATAACATAATTCACTCACAACGTAGAGTACAGGAAGGCGACCCACTTGGACCAGCACTGTTCGCCCTAACACATATTTAAATATCTGGTACTTAGATCACGGTACCATAGCTGGAAATATCGACGTAGTACTACGTGCTTTTAATAAAATTCGTCTAGAAGCTTCATCTATTGGATTGTTCATAACTCTGCCAAATGTGAAGTGAGTTTTCTGAACGCCAGGGTTGATGAAGCCCATGACCTTTATGAAAGGTTTAACGAAGTAGCCCCTCGTATCAAACTCTTATCACCTGCCAATGCGAAATTTTAGGCGTTGCCATGTCTACCGAATCAAGGAGCAAAATTTTATTGAACAAGATATTAAAATTAGAATTCTTCTTTTCTCAATTACCAAACTTTTTGCACACTCCGCTTATTGTTTACTACGAGCTTCACTCTCACTTCCAAGATTACTATATTTCCTCCGTTACTCCCCTTCTTGGCAGGATGATAAGTTACTTGACAAATTCGACCACACTTTTAGAACAGGACTGGAATCCATTCTAAACTGTTCTTTGAAAGACAGTTCATGGTTACAAGCTTCCTTACCAGTTGAGAATGGAGGCATTGGGATTCGTCGAGCCATGGATATCGCCATACCTTCTTTCCTCGCATCATTCTATGGCTCACGAGAACTAATTGGATCTCTTCTTCAACAGAAGGTTGACTTAGACTCGATTCGAGATGTACAATAATGCATCGATAAATGGACTAGTCTGGTTGGAATGGATCCCCCACCTAACGACAAAAGACATGTTCAGTCTGTTTGGGATGAACTTATAGTCAAGCTCCGTTTATCTTCACTCCTATCATCAACTAATAACCCAGATGACAAAGCCAGGCTGTTAGCTGTCTCCTCCTCCAAAAAAGGAGCATGGCTTCAAGCCCTACCTTCTCACACACTCGGCCTACATCTTTCTAATGAGAGCTTTCGTATTGCTACAGCTCTGCGCTTAGGAGCTAATATTTGTGAGCCTCACTACTGTCCTGCTTGCAACACATATGTTGATAACAAAGGATTACATGGTCTTTCATCTAACGAAAAAGTGCGGGAAGACAATCTCGACATCATATTGTAAACGACATTATTTGTAGAGCCCTCGTTTCAGCGGGAGTTCCTTCAATAAAAGAACCAAATGGTTGTTGCCGCTCTGAAGATAAAAGGCCTGATGCATGACCTTGGTACCATGGAAAAATGGAAAAGCACTAGTCTGGGATTTCACATGTTCCGTTTGCTCCTTCCAACTTACCCCATTCTTCAATTCAGGCAGGTCTCATCGCCGCTCGCAGAGAATCAGACTAAAGATTAAAATACTTAAACCTATTGGGCAAATATTGGTTTGTAACAGTAGCAATAGAAACCAGTGGGTCTTGGGGTCACGAAGGATTTAATTTTATTAATGAAGTTGGTCATCGAATAGCAAGCAAAACTGGTGATCCCCGAGCTACTGCATTCCTTTTCCAACGTATCAGCATCGCCGTCCAGCGCGAGAATGTGTCATCGATCTTAGGCACATTACCTCCTGCTAAAGAACTGGACGAGATTTTTCTTCTATAACCCATAATAAACGGAAATAGACACATCCTAAGAGGCTGACAACCACTTTGAATATGTTTATGAAGAATGTTTCGAATCCAGTTTGGATAAATATAAATTCTTGGAAGTCATTTTGGGAGTGGTAACAACATTATCTACAGGTTTTACTTTGTTGCTTAAAATCGTTAAAGACCCGAAAGGTATTGTTGTCAAGCTGCCCGATGTTTATTTTGAAAAAAAATATGATGGCTACAGACAGTCTATGTATTCTTAGATGTGCTTATAAGGAAGAAATAATGTCTGTATACTTAAACCTAATATATTTCTAAGATCAAAGATGTATGCATATAGAATGGAGTTGCCTATAATGCGATAGAACTTTCAAATTAATGTTATATTTGTTCTGTGTTTCTTCTTTCGAAGTAGATTAATCAGTGTATTTCAGCATATTTACATGTTTCTTTTTGATCAAAGTAGTTCAACATTGTTTCGTATATATTTTTGACTCAACCAGATGAATCAACTTGTACAAATATATTTATAGATATGCTGTAAATTAAAATCTATTCTACGTAAAAAATATATATACAAAATAATAAAACATATAATTAACCTTATATTGACAAATAGATTCCTAGGATAGTGAGTATTGGGTATTTGAAAACTATAACATGTCTAGACACTTAGGTAGTTATTCTGCTTGATTATGATTAGTTAATTTTCAACTAAAATTATTTATAATATTTTAGAAAATAATGGATTAAAATGACAAGTATTTTCTACACAAAGTAGACAATAAGTAAACTTTCAATAGATAATATATCAATATAATCATATTTATAGCGATATACTCGTTTTTCATGTAAAAATTTACGAGACACATATTTTCGTAATTTGACAGGACTTTATTTATATACATATTACCATACCTGCAAATATTTATTTTTTAAAAATAATACTATCTAGTTAGTTATTGTAAATACAAGACTAGTAACTGTTAGATTCAGATGAATTAATATGATTATCAGATAATATGAATTTCATTCAAAATGCTATGTATTTTATAAAACGTGAATCTATATTATCTATGTATTTTCGATAAATGTACTTAGGTATTTATTTATTTAACTTATTAGTTTTAGATAACAATGTTAAATATAAACTTCATTTGTTTGTTGAGAGGGAACAGAGTACTTAAAATAACACCATATTTCACTCTTCTGCAAAAACTTCTTCATACTCACATTTTCTAACACTTGGATATTAAAAGCAGTTCACATTTTACACATTACAAAAATATTATCTAACATTCACTCAAATGCCCTGTATCAATGTTTTCTTCTCATATTTCCTCTCACTACCTAAAGTCTTATTCCATATAGACAAGAAAACGTTTGTTCATACTACAATTAATTTGTTTCCAGCACAGGCAGCTAAGGAGATGTTACTATTTTCTAGTTCAGCGGAATAATACTACCAAGTGATATCAACTACATATTTAAATTGGTATTTTATTATTGTGTGTTAGTATTGTGCTGATTTCTATTTATTATCACATGTTTAGTGTTTATGCTTTATTGAAATATGGTATCTAAATATAATATTAATCGATTTCAGAAATAACTAGTGTACAATCACAAGTGTTCATCATATAGTGTTTTGAGTGATTGAGTTTGATTATTTATGAGGTGATTGGAAATACTTTTTCTATGTCTTCTTCTACTCAATTGCAAATGACATTTATCTGGACGACTGTAACTTAGCTGACTGTTATTTTCCATAAATTAAGTAAGTTAACAGAAAAGTCAAAAACTCATCGTTTCTCAACTCCAAGGTTAAGTTTACGCGTTTCTTTGCGATACATAATAGCAAAGAAAGAAAAACAAAATAATTTGTTTTCTCTGTATCTAATGATTGCTTGGACAATTTATTGAATTCACTTATTTATCGGATATCGTTTATATGAGTGGTGTTAAATTACCGCATTTTGCTCTTGTTAATTTTATTTTTGGAACTTTATAATTTTTAACAGAACTTTAAAATATTTAATTTCTACCCTAGACACATTTCTTATTTACCATGAAATTATATACAAGTACTTTAATTTTTAGATTCAGAACTTAACTTCAAACGATTTTCTGACATATATATTAACTTCGAATATTTTATTATTTGATTTTCGGGTTTTATTTCCCATACTTATGTTTCAGGCTTTATTTTACGCGTGTGTTAGATACATAGCTTATGCGCTAGTAAGTCATAATCTAAGCCAGAAGATGCGGTAATCTTAATCTTAGATTTTATCTTCAGTCAAATCTAATTCTCATTTTCATTAAGTTTAGGAAACATCAGAAAATACGGAACGAAGTTCACTAGTAAATAATTATATGTGAAGAATTAGAAAATTATATAAACACTCTCTTATACAATTACGTCTATTAATTTATTCCATACGCTAATTACAATTTTACTTACATAATGAATAAAATCATTTTGGAAAGTTGACATAGACATACTGTGTTTCTTTTTTTCTTTCTTTCTTCCTAAGTTCCGAAATTTATTCTGGAACTTCTGCAACTCGGACTTGGTAAAGTGACCGGACTACATGTGACTTTACGTGACGTCCACGAGTATTTAAGTTATCTACCTCAGGAAACATCCTTCTATAAAATTCTCGTTAATTTTAAGCATGGCGTCCAGCAATACTTAGAAAATAAATGGCATAAGTTATATTCCGTAGTTCCGTAGTTCCCTTATCGTTATACGTATATTACTATTTTTGCTTTATAGCGATCAACATTAAAATAGGATTTGATTTACTTCTATCACTTCTGGCTTGAATAGAAGATTAATAGTGGAGATAAAATGTTCTTTGAACGCTAAATTGATTATAAAAAGTCATCTCATTTTATATTTTACCATTTTTGTTTCGATATTCCTGGACACACCGATACGGACAGAGATATCCGTCCTACAATACATTTGATACTTACGCATGGCATGCTTTGGAAGTCTGAAATTGAAGACTTGTTACAGAAAACAGTGTAAGTACCAACAACAAAACTTATTGTAACAGCGGTGACAAAAGATAGTAAATTGGGCCCAAGTGTCACAAAATAAAAAAATATTATTACTTAGAAATATAACATAGCACATAACGAAATATGAAAATCTAACTAAGGCATAAACATATTGAAAATCAAAATAAGTGTAACAATTGGAAGGTGGCACTTACATTGTTTTCTACTGTGAGTCTTCGCTTACAGGGAGTAAACTCAGCTCCAACTGTTTTTGCTTGATTCTTGTAGTATGTGTCGGGGCAAACACAATGATACCGAAGTTATGAAAATTGTACCGGGGGAACAAGAGTAATTTGGATAATTTTGTAGCTCTGTATACAAAATAAAGGAGAGGGAGCAAAGTGGCCCCAACTTTTTTCGCTTGATTCTTGTAGTATGTGTCGAGACAAACACGATGATACCAAAATTATCGAAATTGCACCGGGGGAACATGAGTAATTTGCGTAATTTAGTAGTTCTGTATACAAAATGAAGGGGAGGGAGCAGACTGGGCCACAAATGTTTAGTTGGATTCTTGTAGTATGTGACGAGACAAACACAATGGTACCAAAAATATCGAAATTACAACGGGGGAACATAGGTAATTTGGGTAATTTTGTCGTTCTGTATACAAAGTTAAGGGAAGGGAGTATGTGACGAGACAAACGAGACAAACACACAAAAGTCGGGGCCCAATTTGCTGTCTCTGTTTCATTATGTACATAGAACTACAAAATTACCCGAATTACCCATGTTCCCATGGTGCAGTGTCGATAATTTTGGTACCATCGCGTTAGGTTCGTCACATACTGCAAGAATCAAGTGAAAAAAGTTGGGGTTCAATCTGCTGTCTCCCCGTCATTTTGTATACAGAACTACTAAATTACCCAAATTACCCATGTTCCCCCGGTACAATTTCGATGATTTTGGTACCAACGTGTTTGCCTCGTCACATACCTAGATACTACAAGAATCAAGCGAAAAAAGTTGTTGCCCAGTTTGCTTCCCTCTAACCGTTTTATCTCTAAACTTTGTTTGTACAAGCCCATCATTGTATTAAATAAATTGCAGTTGTTTTGTTTTGAATTGGTTGCATATATTGTTTATACATAGTAATAAGAGTGGGTGGGGAAATAAAAAAATAAGGTGTTGCATTCATTCAGGTTCGTGTTATTCAGCTGATTATTTAAATTGTTTTCAATGACTCGCCGAATGCGGAGTCGTCTCCGCCGGGGGAGGGGGAGCGTTCCAACACCGATTGTCTCGTCCCGATTTTCTCTTTAAAACGTTGGCATTCCTGTTTACACTGTTTGTGGATGAATGTTTGCTATGCCATGACCGCCTATATGCTAGTTTTGCTCGACTTTCGCTAGAATATCATCCACTTTCTCTCTGATTCGTTGCTCACTTCGACGAACATTTTACAAATCGAAATTTCTAGAACGAAAGAGACGAACCGTTCTTCGTCTGTTTCTCTTTGATAACATGTATCTCTCATAACAATAAAATCTTTTTCACGATCTTACAAATGAATGCACCGCAGTTTTACGGATACTTCACACATATTCACGGTCCAATACCGTATGTGTGATTTTATAAGAAATCCAACAAATTCTGCATACCTACTACCTCCAAATATCAGGTGTCAAATGACCTTAGACCTGATCCTCTGCGGTTCATGTCCTGAGATTTTATTCACTAACGCTATATCGTGCCACAAGGCTCGATTTTTTTTTATATTACCTGATATTTTTACTATTCAATGTTGTAGACACTTGAGTCCCAAAATTAAAACATCGCAAATGGACAAATCAATTTTTGACCTTAAATTATTACGTGCACGCCAGTGGACTGTTTTTTTCTGTTTTGTTTTTTTTTTAAAGAATTTTTCATAGTGTAACATGTACTGAATCTTATTGTAAACAGGTACCTGAGTTACATTGTGGAGGGCATATTAGTCAAATCTTATAAGTGAATTCCCTGTAAAAAGAAGCATATTACTCTTGCGGTATAGTCAGTAGATCTTTTATCTGCTGTTAAAACTGTTCAAACACACCAAAATCCAAAGTACATCATTGCGAAAATAGTAGGCAAGCTTCAAGGGCAGCAAAAGAGGAGCTTCAAACTTTGAAGGACTAATGAATACATTTGAGAAACTTTTCCAAACGTTTATTGTCCTTATTTTTATTATTATTATTATTATTATTATTATTATTATTATTATTATTATTATTATTATTATTATTATTATTATTATTATTATTATTATTATTATTATTATTATTTGTATTTCACGAGTAACCGTTTTTTAACAACAGCGATTTATTCAATTATCTTTTCTTAGTCCTTCTTTGTTTAGCTTCGTTGTTCTATCAGGTTACGACAAACACATAGTCCAGACAAATTAGACATTTCTGGGGCCAAACCCACACCTTTAAAATAAAAAACGAAAGTTGCTGGGATATGTAGTATGTTGTACTTCTGACAAAATATCCCCTAAAATCCTATCACGGGTTTAAGAGCTATGACGTTATCAATATGGCTGCCGTCAAAATTCATAGTGAGATCTTTGAATGCGTATAACTTTTCACGTAATAAAGCCAAGACGTTCATTTTTGTGACAAACAGAGGAGACCTGATTGGAAAATCGTTTGAATAAAATATAGTCATTAAATCGAAGGTTTCCTTTGAAACATTTCCACACAAACTGAAAAAATTCACTTTTCTGAATACTTGTTTTGAAGTTTGCACGTAAATATCTCCCTGACTATAAACTACTATAATACGTTTTTTGCATAATGTTGTAGTCCATTTTATTAGCTTTGAAACGACACCGGTTTTATTTCTCTATTTCAAAAAGTAAGGGAGCTACGTGAATCGAAACAAACACATAGAAGCAAGGAGTATCCATTCCATGTATAGGAGAAGTGATATAGTCCAACATTGGTAAAAAGATGACGGAAGAAAATGGATCATTTGCGAAGTTGTTTTCTTTTTTTAATATTTTATTAAACATTTTATTAAAGGAAAGAATAAAGGAACCTGAGACGAAAGGGGGACGAACAGCTAAACTAATGATTCAGTACATAAACATAGTGAAAGTTATATGTTTGTTCATTAGAACTGAGCGCTGCGGTGATTGGAGGCTACATCTTTACAGTGTACAACAACTGTTCCGTATTTTCATGCGGCTGGTCATTTCAATTATGCAAAGAGTCATGCTCTGTAGTCATGCTTTATAGTCCATTCTCTTCAGCATGAAACAAGTTCTTTAGAGGTGTTATGCATTAGCGCCCATAACGTATTTGAAAACGAGAAATTGGGAAAAATTCACTCCAAAACTACCTCCCACCAAGTTTGGCCCTCTCCGGAGTGGCACCAGATGAAAGCACACAATCCAAATGTATCTTGAAAAATACTACAGGACTTAAAAAAATGAGTGTACCAAGTTTCGTTTTGATAGACGGATTAGATATGAAGGGAAAGGTTGTATACCAATACGCTATGTATGTACAAAACCGAACAGATGACAACCTATAAAGTGAACACAATATAAAAAGTATGAACTCATACTATTTATTGAGATATCAAGAATTGTACAACGTTTGCTTTGTGAAAGGATATGCATTGCGGGCCATACATGCGCTGTTTTTGTCACAGGTGTCCAAATTCATGAGCTTGGGCTCGCGAGCCTACTAGTGCTCAGCTGGGCTAGGGCTCAATAATTGAGCGCGAGCCAGATCCTCAATTATATAAGTGAGCGAAGTCCGAGTGAGAGTGAGGCCAGTCAAGAGAAGTGCGAGTCCGAGCCCAGTTTGGGAGAGTGATTGCTAGCTGAGTGAGCGCGATTCTAGTCGAAGAAAGTGCTCGCTAGCGCGAGGTCAGTCGAGAGAAGTGAAAGCGAATTATAGTGAACGCGAGCCCACATAGAAATAGTGAGCGCAAGCCCATTCGAGGGAATTGAATGCGAGCCCTGTGATCGCATGCCTAGTTTTGGGAAATGATCTCGAGTCTAGTTGAGAGTAGTGATCGCGACTTCGAGCCCGGTTGAGGGAAGTGAGCGTGAGCCCCAGCAAGCGCGAGCACAGTTGAAAGAAGCGTGCTGGAGCGCAAGCGAGCCTAGTGCAAAATGTTCATCTATGATTTTTGTCCACGCTGTATTTGCATGCGCTACTTTTGTCCTTGTGCGGTTTTTGTCCATGCGCTGGTTTTGTCCTTATATCTATTTAACTAGGAAGAGTGCCTGTCAATTATGCAACCTGAAACACCGTTAAGACATTTGGGTTGTCAAACTTAAGCTGACTTCTGGTTAACTTCGTTGACTTCTGCCGTAATTGTTCCTGATTCATCTTTCCTAAGGATGTCATATAAAAATTATAAAGAGTCTGTGGAAGTTGACTTGTAAGACAGAGTAAGAGTAAGGCAGAGTAAGACTTGTATAGATCATATTTTTTTAAAGCAGCAAAGTCCACAGAATGTCACATCAGCTGTGCTGCAAACAAGTATAACTGACTACTTTCTCACTAGTATAAACGTTCTCATTACAATGCAAAAGAGGGGAAGAATATAATATGAAACAACAATTATAGATTAAAATTTATTAAATGAATAATTGAAAAATATAACTGGAATCAGGTAATAGAGAGTAATTGTGTTAATAGTGCCACTTGGAATTTCATCCAAATAATGAAAAATTGTATAAGTAATTCACGTATTAACAATAAAAATAAAAAGAGGCTAGTAAATATTTCAAAATAAAACCATGGATAACAAAAGCATTAGTCTACTCTATAAGTGAAAGAGATACCTTAAGTCGTTAAGTAATAAAAAGCAAAATGATTTACAATTTAAGAAATATTACAGAAGGTATAGAAATAAACTTATACAATTAATAAAAGAAGTTAAAACTGTCTACTATAGAAAACAAATTATATTATACAATAACAACGATAGTAAATTATGGAAGGTAATAACAGATATTATAGATAAAAATGACAAAAATATGTAGAAATAAATTAACTAAACACTAAAAATGGTTTAGTAACGTTTAAACGTGATCCAAAGTTAATAGTTGAAAGTTTTAATGAGAATTATTCCAGTGTTGGCAAAAAATAGGTAACAAAGAGATTGATGATAAAATAAATTTGAATTTGAATTCCCAAACTAAAGTAGGAAGCACTATATTTTTCACTCCAATCACTGATCAGAATATTGAACGCTTCATAAATGAATTATCACCAAAAGCAACATCTGGTATAGATGGATTATCAGCAAGTGTATTGAAACCGCAAGTGTACGGAATCAAATATATTAAAACCTTTGTAGTATATCCTGTGTAGTAGTTTGTAATAAAACATATATATATATATATATATATATATATATATATATAAGGCTCAGGCTGATCCTAATAACTATAGACTTATATCAATCCTCAGTAACGGTGCTAAAATATTAGAAATGTACAAAGAGAAGATTAGTTAATTTTCTTGAACAAAATAAATTCTTTTCTTCAAATCAATATGGATTTCAAAAAGGTAAAAGTATATCAGATGTGGTGTACAATTTAACAGAGATTGTTTGTAAAAATGTTGATAAAGCTGAAAAAGTAATTGCACTTTTCCTAGACCTACCTAAAGTATTCGACACAATATCACACAATATTCTCTTAAATAAACTTGAAAGATGTGGAATAAGGGGTATATCGTTATCTTGGTTTAGCAGTTATTTGAAAGACAGAAAGCAGGCCGTCCAACTAGGTAGTTTTCAAAGCAATTATTCATATCCAAAATAAGGAACTGTATTAATTCCAATATTACTTTTAATTTATATAAATGATTTGTGTAATTTAAAATGGACGGGCATATACAATCATTTGCTGATCACACCTCTCTTTTATTTACTGATAAAACATGGACAGATGTGTTCAAGAAAACGGAAGCAGAAATGAAGAAAGTGAAACAATGACTTGATAATCATCACTTAGTATTACCTAGGTAAATGCTGAAGAAAACGGGTATATGACTGGTTTTCGCCAACTTTAACAGGACGGCCGGAAAACACATCACTAAAATTTCATTATTGTCAAAATACTTTAAAAATGTAACTGTAGTCCTTTTATTAGTGAAACTAAAGTAAAACGCTTAGGTATATTTATTGATAAGAATCTAAAATGAACTTCTCACATTACACATATTGCCACAATATTAAGAAAATTATTATATAAATTTGTTCAATTATTAAACATTCTACGCATAAAAATATTACGTACTGTATGTTATGCTCTTGTAAATGTATATTCACATATGATATATTAATTTGGCGTGCTGCTTACCCTACTCATTTAAAACCTTTGATTGTTCAACAAAATAATATTGTAAGAATATGTTTAAACAAGAATTTAGGAATGATAAAAATGGATCAAAATATTGCAATCATGACCAAGAATTTTACGAATGATCAAACAATGCATGAAAAAATTGCGATCTTGGCCAAGAGTTAGGGGCCACAAAAGTTTGGAACGGCTCCTAAATCGAGTTTTCGCTTTTTCTACGCAATATACACATCATACTGATTCGCTGATAGTTTTGTTTTGGCTACGCTATATGCAGTTCTCAAAATATGGGGCAGTAGAAGAAAATGTTTGATTTAACGAAATATACTTAAAATTTGTATCAGGGGCCACAAAATTTTTGAACGGCCCTTAAATCTAATTTCATATTTTTTACGGAATAAGCACATCATACTCAGCAAATTATTAGTTTTGGTTTGGCTACACTACATGTAGTTCCCCAGATATAAGGCGTACAAAAAATGTTTGATTCAATAAAAAATGTTGACTTTTTTATCAGACGCCACAAAATTTTTGAACGGCTCCTAAATCAAGTTTACATTTTTTTTACGGAATAAACACATCATACTGAGTAAATTGCTGGTTTTGGTTTGGCTGCACTATATATATATTTCTCAAAATATGGGGCGTACAAGAAAATGTTTGATTGAATGAAATATTTTTAATTCTCGGTGTCAGGGGACCACAAAATTTTTCAACGGCCCTTAAATCTAGTTTTCGTATTTCTTACGGAATAAGCACATCATAGAGAGTTAAATGATAGTTTCGGTTTGACTACATTATATATAGTTCTCGAGATCTAAGGACTAAATGAAAATTTTTGTCTGAAATATATTGGAATTTTTGATCCATAAAGGGACTTCAAAGTAGACTAGATAGACTCTATGACCAAATTTTGAGTGTTAACACTTTCAAAACTATATTTGTCAAAGATATTAATATATGTTAAAAAGGATAGTAACAAATGGGACGTAATAAAACATATGTATATACCAGAAATGTGACAAACAAAAATTTTGAAATTAAAGCAACGACTAAATCTATAACTCTAAAACAAACATATTATAGAGCTCCGAAGATCTATAACTAACTCCCACTCCAAATCAAAGAGGAAAGTAATTTGAAAGCATATAAAAGGTCAATTTTACAGTGGTTAAAAGAATCAAAAAGTATTTAAAATCTATTGTTAGGTAAATGTTGGAATTATGAACCACGTATGTTACGGAAAAAAATAAATAAAACATGAGAATCAGACACATACACAAACATTTGCTTATGTAAGCCATTTTCTATCTTTCTTTATTCTTTGCATAAGAAATACAAAAAATTTGCAATATACGAGAAAGGACCCCAAAAAAACGGGAACCCATTGTTGTACCAGTTGTGCGTTACAATCGCACTACCTGCGTAAGTGTGCGAAGTTGTGTCGCTGTGAGTGCATCGGTTCACTCTTGAGAGTTTGTTTAGTAAAACAACTTTTTCCAGTTCGGCTGAAACGTGATGGCAGATTATCGAGAGCAACAGGCGGCTGTGAAATTTTGTTTCCTGTTCGGGAAATCAGCCGCGGAAACTACTGTAATGCTGAAGACTGCTTATGGGGATGCTGCCGTAAGTAAAACAAGAGTATACTAGTGGTTTTCACGTTTTAGAAATGGAGAAATGTCAATTGAAGACCAACCGCGTTCAGGACACTCATCAACGGGAAGAACTGATGAAAACGTCGAAACAATCAATGCTTTCGTTCGTGATGACCGTCGCCGAACCATTGATCAACTCTGTGAGATGTCTGAAATATCGTAGAGTTGAATTCAGAGAATTTTATCAGAAGACTTGCATATGAGAAGTGTTGCAGCCAAATTTGTCCCTCGCCTTCCCACAGACGAGCAAAAGGAGCGTCGACTTGAGGCATGTGTTGAACTTCAAAATCAGCTCAAAGAGGACCCTGACTTTTTTTTGCCAAGGTGATTAATGGTGATGAATCGTGATGCTATGGCTACGACCCCGAATCAAAGCAGTAATGCAGCCAGTGGAAGACAAGTGGCTCTCCTCGTCCCAAGAAAGCTCGTTAAGTGAAGTCACTCATCAAGACAATGCTCATTTGTTTCTTCTTTTGTAGAGTGTTGTGCACGCGGAGTTCGTTCCCCCGGGTCAAATTGTTAACCAGGGGTCCTTGGAGGTTTTGAAAAGATTGAGGTAGAGTATCCGGAAGAAAAGGGCAGATCTTTGGCGCACAGGCGAATGGTTCTTCCATCATGACAACGCTCCGGTCCACACCACCCTCTCCGTAAAGCAGTTTTTGACCAAAAACGGCATGACACCGATTGTGCACCCCCTACTCACTGGATCTAGCCCCCTGTAATTTCCTTTTGTTCCCCAGACTCAAACGTGACATGAAAGGAAAGTGTTTTGCCACTGTGGAGGAGGTAAAACAAAAAATACTGGAGGTCATAAAGAAGATCTCGATAAGTGATTTTCAAAACTGTTTTGAAGAATGAAAGGATCGTTTGCAGAAATGCGTTACGGTCAATGAACAAAGGGAATCTAGGAAGTCCGATTTCCATTGGAGAAGTGATAACGCAAGTAGGGAATTTGACTTGCTAATTTCATTAGCAGTTAATTTCTCGTTATACTTTTATTTTATTCCATTAATATTTTCTATATTGTTATTTTTATAATTTAGTATGTTTATGTATTTTTATATATACCCTTTTATATATTCAATACATACATTTTCTTTTTTAAAATAAATACATAAATAAAATAAAAGTTGTTCTCAACCTAATACCTATCTTTACACGCTCGTGTGAGTGCAAGCCAGAGTGACTACGAGCCCAGTTGAGAGAGATAAGTGCGAGCCCAAATGACCAGGGGCGCGAGTGATTAGGAGAATAGTGGAGGGAAGTGGTCGAAAGCGCGAGCCCATTTGAAAGAAGTGGGCTCGAGCGCGAGCGAGCCTAATGCAAAATGTTCGTCTATGGTTCCTGTCCATAGGCTGTTTTCGCTCACACGATATTTGAATGCGCTGTGTTTGTTCAAGAGGTATTTGCATGCGCTGTATTTGTCCACGCGGTATTTGTATTCGCTGATTTTGTCCTTGCACGGTATTTGTCCATGCGCTGTTTTTGTCCCTATATCTGTCTAACTGGAAAGAGTACCTGCCAATTACAACCTGAAACACAGTAAAGAAATTTGGGTTATCCATTTAGGAGACTTCAGCTCTAATTATTTCTGACTGATCTTTCCTAAGGGTGTCTATAAAAATTGTAAACAGTCTCTGGTAGTGGTTCTCAACCTAATACATAACTTGACCCGTTCCTGTGAGTGCAAGCCTAAGTGGCCGCGAGCGCGAGTGATTGCGAGAACAGTTGAGGGAAGCGGTCGGAAGCGCGAGCCCGAGTGAGTGCGAACCCAGTTGAAGCTCTAGCGCGGGCGTGCCTTCTGCAAAATGTTCATCTATGGTTTTTGTCAATGGGCTCTTTTGCTCACGCGGTGTTTGCATGCGCTGTTTTTGTCCTTGCGCGGTTTTTGTTCATGCGCTGTTTTTGTCCACGCGGGATTTGCGTGTGGAGTTTTTGTACTAGCGCGGTATTTGTTCATGCACTGTTTTTGTCCTTGCGCTGTTTTGACCGGATACCGCCTTACTAACTATGCTACTGCTACTTTCTTCACAAGCGACATTACATTTTCTAACTCAGTTTGTCGAGAAGCGGAAGTGACGTTGGAGTTTGACGTCATTTTGATAAAATTTAACAGTTGAAAAAAGTCATAGAAAAGTTAAACAATTCAAAAGTAGGGGGCGATATAAGACTGTGGAACAAGTGAAGTTTCGATGTCAGCACAACACAAATGAACTGTAGTCTATTTAATAAGTTGGGGATTTCGCAAATTATATTCTTTGCAATAAACGAAAATATACGTAGAGCGACAGTTTATTTATTGTATATAGCTGTGTACTAAGTTATATGGATAGATCGACTAACTCTTACTTTGCATGAAATTGTAAGTGCAAAGGCTCTTAAGTAAATTTGAAAAAAAAAAAAAGAAAATGAAATGAAATCTTTAAGTTTTACGTCCCACGATTATGCGGCTAGGCTAAAGGAGACTGTAATGATGAGAAAAGAATGAAATATATAAAGAAAGTGGGGAGAAACGGGAGAACCTCGAGAAAAAATACGAACACGGTATTTGTCCCCACGAAGCTCAGTTGGCGCGAGGTGGGATCACATGTAAAATATAGCTAAGTTTTGTGGAAAGTTCATTTACCTCCCCGGCGCAATACCTCACATCGGATTATGTGAAATACACCAGTATTTGCACATCTACTAGCTCCAATTGTCAGCTGTCAAATGACATTAGGCTTACCTGAGATTTAACACAATAACGACACCTCGTGCATAAAGGTCTCAAAACTTTTTAGACGACCTGATATTCCGGAAGCGGATTTCCTCACAGCTGTAGCACAAGAAAGAAAATTGAAGAAACAACGTGTGGCTTCTAACTTTTCTTCGTATTTTCCCTTTTTACTTTTTGCTCTTACTCGATCTGTCTCGCTTCGTTTTCTTTCTCAACATCAATTTAAATTCTTGCATTATTCAGAAGCAGAAAGAAGTGTCAGTGTCAGATCTTGTTAGCAATAAAACAGAATCCAACCTGTTCTAAAATTTCCAATAGCTGAGTAGTAGTGCTCGAAGGGTCAAACGACGAATTCAACATACGATATAAACAATCGTCTGCTACGTAGTTCACTGCACTATTACAGTGAAACATATGTATGATGGAATCCTCTCATAGACTGCTACAGGACATTTAAGCTCGTGATATTGTTGACATAAGGCTAGATTATGTGAAAAGGCCCTAAGAGTTCCAAATCCCTACTCACCTCAGATTTTTATATTTAGTTTATGACTGACATAATATGAAAATCGGGAGACCTATGGGTAACATACGTACACAAGTATAACCAGAAGCATAATTTATCAAGACTATTGTAGAAACCAGAGTCTAATTTATACCTTTTATTTTTAAAAATAATACCAGCAATAAAACTATTTTTAAAAGAGATAAAAAAAGTATTGAAGCATTCTTACAACAAAAACTATACC